>NW_022145558.1:1322500-1855000 GCF_000002235.5 Strongylocentrotus purpuratus
AAATGGCGCCTGGATGACGTCACGATAATTTTGAGTCTTTGAAAAGTCACGCAGTTCTAAGTTAGACTAAGATCTATCATCATGGCAAGTTTCATGATAATGGCTTTATTCAGTCTTGAGATATCCTGCGAACAAATTCGAGGAAGAATAATAATAAATAAATAAATAAATAAATAAATAATAAAAATCTTGACGAAATCAAAAGGTGATACGTCTACGTACGTATCACCTAATAAAACAAAGTATTTTTATCGAGTGAAATAAATTTAATGAGGGAGAGCTGACGCTTGATAATCACGCAGAATTTTAAAAAAATAATTAGAACATAAAAGAATTTAAACTGGGGGTATTTTTGATGCTTACATCAAGAATGGTCCTAGGCTTCAGGCCTGTGTAAGTAAATATGGATTTAGCAAGTAAAGTTCTAGTTAAAGGTACTTTGTCCCATTTGCAGGCCAAACAACGAGAAGGTTAAATTCCAACGGGATTTGAAAGATAATACTAATTTAGAACTTCCCTAAAAAAAGGCGGCTTGCGGCTTGAAAACTATTAGTTGTCGAATCGACTTAAGTGCTACCAAGTCAGTAAGTAAAAGTCTGATTTTCAGATCATTGTACCGTATGGTCGTACGTTTTGTGCTGTGCAAAGATTCAATCAGTTTAATTTTGGCCATTACAAGAACTACAGGTTATTGATGTAGACATATGCTCATGTACCATTTACAGCTCATGTTATGTACGTTATTACCAAAGAAGAAAAAAGGCCAGTCAGTCACTCAATAGTGTCTGACAGTGTCTGACAGCGAGTAAACGGGTTTCCTTGCATAATTTGATTATTATGACACTGCTAACGTTTACCTTTCACAGATAGGACATACATGACATATCCATAATTCCTGCAAAGTTCTACATAAATTGATGTTGGCTGCAAAAGGACATAGTGTCTTTAAAGATAAAGTTGAGTTATGGTCATGCGATCGCATTGTGAAAGAAAAGTTGTGGAATGGATCAGAAAAATTTGATCATGTAGCATGTAAGTATTGGTGTGTACTGCAAGGTTCTGGAGTCATCAAAATCATGATTAATTTGGCCCAGTCCTGGTAAAGTAACAAGCACTGTACACAAACAGATCTTTATGGGACTAATGGTATCGAAAATTGTTTGGAAAATGACATTTCATGTTTAATCTTGAACATTTATTTTTGTTTGATTCTGTGATTTTTTTTTGCTTAATTTTTTTATTTTACCAGTTTATCTTTAACTCTTTGTTTGCTTTGTTCGCCGATTTGCACGGACGTAGGCGTGCCAACTTCGCATTTTTGCACAGATGTATACGAGTCAATTAGACATTCATAATACCGCTCGCAGTGTGTAGCCACGCGTTGCGTTTACTATTGTTTACATTGTATACATCGCACACTTTCCGGTAAACTGTTTTTCTTCATAGTGTTACATTCGAAATTACCGTGTATTTAGCGGTTTTCTTTGGATTTTTTTTACTGATGTTACGATGGCACCTGCTGGAAAACGTCAACGTGTGTTTAGTGTAGAGGAGGCTCGAGATCTTGTTACTATGGAAGCATGGAGCATGGACTCTGATTCCGACGAATCGAGCAGTGACGAAGACTCTAGTGATAAAAGTGTTCCCTGAGAGTAGACTGATAGAATAAGAATGAATAAAAATTAATGAAAGAGCTAGAGATGACAGCAAGAAAGAGAGTAGACTGATAGAATAAGAATGAATAAAAAAAATGAAAGAAGGAGATAGAGATGACAGCAAGAAAGAGAGTAGACAGTGATAGAATAAGAATGAATAAAAATAATGAAAGAAAGAGATAGAGATGACAGCAAGAAAGAGAGTAGACTGATAGAATAAGAATGAATAAAAATTAATGAAAGAGCTAGAGATGACAGCAAGAAAGAGAGTAGACAGTGATAGAATAAGAATGAATAAAACTAATGAAAGAAAGATGTATCCTGTCTTGCCGTCATCTTTATATCTTTCTTTTATTATCTTTATTCATTCTTATGCTATCAGTGTTTACTCTCTTTCTTTCCGTCATCTCTATCTTATTATTATTATCATTTTCCTATCTATATGTACCCTATGTCTTGCCGTCATCTGTATATCTTTTTCTTATTATCTTTATTCATTATTATGCTATGAGTGTAATACTCTCTTTCTTGCCGTCATCTCTATCTCATTATTATTATCATTTTCCTATCTATATGTACCCTATGTCTTGCCGTCATCTCTATATCTTTCTCTTATTATCTTTATTCATTCTTATGCTATCAGTGTTTACTCTCTTTCTTTCCGTCATCTCTATCTTATTATTATTATCATTTTCCTATCTATAATTATGTACCCTATGTCTTGCCGTCATCTCTATATCTTTCTCTTATTATCTTTATTCATTCTTATGCTATCAGTGTTTACTCTCTTTCTTGCCGTCATCTCTATCTTATTATTATTATCATTTTCCTATCTATATGTACCCTATGTCTTGCCGTCATCTGTATATCTTTCTCTTATTATCTTTATTCATTCTTATGCTATCAGTGTTTACTCTCTTTCTTGCCGTCATCTCTATCTTATTATTATTATTATTTTCCTATCAATATGTATCCTATGTCTTGCCGTCATCTCTATATATTTCTCTTATTATCTTTATTCATTCTTGTGCTATCAGTGTTTACTCTCTTTCTTTCCGTCATCTCTATCTTTTTATTATTATCATTTTCCTATCTATATGTACCCTATGTCTTGCCGTCATCTCTATATCTTTCTCTTATTATCTTTATTCATTCTTATGCTATCAGTGTTTACTCTCTTTCTTTCCGTCATCTCTATCTTATTATTATTATCATTTTCCTATCTATATGTACCCTATGTCTTGCCGTCATCTCTATATCTTTCTCTTATTATCTTTATTCATTCTTATGCTATCAGTGTTTACTCTCTTTCTTTCCGTCATCTCTATCTCATTATTATTGTTATTTTCGTATCAATATGTATCCTGTCTTGCCGTCATCTTTATCTCTTTCTCTTATAATCTTTATTCACAGTAAAGTCCTTTCATTTCATATCACTATTTCTCTCTCATAATGTCTCTCACGTCCGTTCTCCATATTTTATTCATTGCATACTCCACTCGTCAATCATTTCTGATAATAAGCTCTCTCACAATAAAGTAAATGGAAAACAATGCAATATAGTTTATATTTTAAGATTGATTCATTCTTTCTTTGTATATCTATGGCTGTGATAAATGTACTTGAAATCAATTTTATTGAGGGGTAAAGAAGGTGAGAGAACAGATGCGGTGAACATTCATAATGAGACATTTCAATAAGATGCTGATTATGTCATGTATATCACATATAATATATTATGCCTATACCATTTTTACATGCTCATACCAGTGGGCAAAATCAATAACATTCTCTTATTTCTTATTGACTTATCATGGCACAACAAAGAAAAACATCCCCACGACGTCCCTTTTCATGCCCCGCTAAACCGGACATTGACAATAACCTGGGGTAATAGGGATTTCAATGGGCAGATTAGCCCATTGTCAAGGGTGGCTGAGCGGGGTACTTTCAAGTCTCTCCCTATTGAACTTCTTTTCTTCAACAACCTAAATACTAACCTTCTGAATTGTTAGAATACTTGAGCAAGGTATGTAAAGAAAGGTAAGAAGTCCACCTTTCTAATAGATTCGATTTGAAGATGTCTTATCATTGCTAAATAAGAAATTCTAGAGGGATAAAAAACTGCCGTAAATAAGAAAAATTAAACATTATATAATTATGATTATTATAAAAATGATAATTCAAAATATAACAAATGACGGTTCATCGAAAAGCACGTTTTCCGGTCTACAACTTTGCTGCACAATATTTTTCATCATGATCATCCAGTGAAGAGTTATAGCCTCTTGATTCAGCAGAGTCAATAAAGATTCCCTCGAAATGTGTGACCCTAAAAGAATGTGGCACAGGGGGGTTTTTTAAGTGGCGCATAAAGAGTTAAAACGGCAGGTGGAATTCGTCAGATTGGCGCGTGGGGTATTTGTGTATAGTTTTATTTTTAATGAAAATTGAACTGAAGACTGAGGGTAGCGTTTTATTATTTAACTGGTACATAAACTGACCGAGGCTATAACGATGTAAATTATTTATATTCAACATATTATTTTTCAACAAACAAAACATCAATATGTGATCTCCAGGAAGTGTTACAGATAACACGCATAGCTTTCTTTTGTAGAAGTAGTATTCTATGAAGATAAGAATTGTGTGTAGTACCCTATTACCCTATAAAATAATGCCATAATTTAAATAGGGCAAAGGTATAATGTCGAGTAAATCATTAGCAGGGAGAAGGTTGGCAAAATAAACTTAAGCTTATGTACAATCCCTATATTGTGAGAAATTGTTCGGCAAATGGTATCAAAATGAACTTTCCATGAGAGTTTGTCGTCTATTATCAGATATATATAATAATAATAATAATAATAATATTTAATTTTTTATATAGCGCTTAATACAAATGTCTCTAAGCGCTTTACAAATATACACAATGTACTCACTATTTGCCTAGATCCTGCTAAATGCGAAATGAATCGTGGAATGAAGCTTCGATTCCTCTCCTCAGAAATATCTATTTAATTATAGCCGAGCTGAAAGGATTCACAATAATCGTACACAGTTCAAATAAATGTAACTGGCAAAAAGTAACATGAGAGGTCTCTTCCAGAACGTGTTATGAAGGCGTTAACAATGTCTCTTTCGCAAGATGAGAGGAGAGTTTGTCTATGGTTCATGAATCCGGTGTGACAGATGCCAAAACATGCAGTGTGTCGAAGAAAATGATCTAAATATCAATTTAATGCCGATTCCCTTTTCACTAAAATGTGCTTCGTTCCATTAGATTTCCATGAAGAAGTGACGGATAACCCAAATGAAATGAAAGACATAGGCTGCATGAGTCTGTAATTCAACGTTTGGTGAAATGGTATTTGGCAGGTACCTGATGCAAGTCAGTTGAATCATGTGGTTCAAAACGAAACCAGAGGAAAATACATCTAACTAGAGCTAATCGACCAAACAAAAAATATACATATCTCTTGCTCAGTGAGTCGGTCCTGATGGGCATTGTGACGCAAGTAATATCACGTGACAAAGTGGCCTGGGCATTCCGCTCAACAAGTGGAAACCTTAGTCTGTTACCAGACAGAAAAGTAACTAATTTAAATGACGATGGGGAGGGGGAGAAGGGACTTCAATATACATCAACTGCCATTGCATCTGAGTACTTTCCTCCTTCAATGCAATCACTTAAATATACTACAATAGCGAATAATGTAAACATGCTATTTATTTTTTAAGGGGTTAAGGGTACGCCAGGCTTTTGTTACCCGTTAACTATTTAATTATGTTTTCAATTTTGATATTCGCGTTTCGTTGTATCATGATTTTAATACATTTATTAGTATCTAAATCTAAGGAAATGTATACTACAATTAAGAACTTAAAGATAAAATTGAGTTCTGGTCATGCGTTTGCATTGTGAAAGAAACGGTGAGTAACCGATCAGAAAAGGTTGATCAAGTAGCATATACGTTTAGGTGTGTACTGCAAGGTTCTGGAGTCATCACAATGATAACAAATTTGGCCCAGCTTTGATAAATAGGTAATACTTTATAACATTTGAATAAAGGTGCAGATGATAAACGAATAGATGAGCCATGTTTTTCAGGGAACACCTTTTCTCTGATTTCTTACACACTTGCATTATAAAAATGATTAAGCTCACAAGTTTTGTTTTATCTCTCCCCAGAACTCAACCTTTTCTTTCAACTCAACGATAATTGCCCGAAAATGTTTGTGAAAACATTCATATAATTCAAATGAAGCCATGGAATAATTATGTCATTATTATATCATGTAGAAAAGAGACTCTCTATGTAGAGTTGAAGATTCTATCATCACCCGACATTTTACGATTCTATAAGTAACCTTGCTCGCAGCCTAACGAATTTTCTTCTCTATATTAAAAAAATTGTTATGGAACCAATTGTGTGTGTAGTATGTTTTGGTTTTACGTCTTAGTTTATATTATGTATCCTGTATGGGTTTACTCATGGACCCTGGATTTTGTAATACACACAGAGAGAAGTATCGTAGGTGAATAAGATATTTCATACGACTGGGCTTGTATCAAAGGTGCCAGAAGAAAGAAAAAGCACATTTGAAAGGAACGTTCTAAAAAGAAACGTACCTTGATTTATATCATTTGTAATGAAGTTCACGCTGGTAGGTGGTACTTTAAAAAAAAAGGTTTATGAACACTGGTTGTAACCGAGGAGCGTGGGGGCTTAGAAGCTCAAAAACATGTTTACCGAATGGATTCTTTAGAGCAAAATTACAATGGAAAACTATATTTGAAATGTAAGCATGTCCAAATTTGGGTATTTCACTTCGTTCTTTGATACAAACATCCCTTGCTAAAATGAGAAACGACAAAAATCAGACAGACATATATATTAGCTGAAGTGTAAAAAATAATAACCAGATTTTGAATTCGGTTTATGACACTATACCTGATTTTTAAGTCAACCATTCTTAACGAGATTTCACATTTATATATGTATCATAATGTAATTCAGGAAATAAGTAAAAACCCTTCAATCTAAATCAGAACTTCATTCATACTTATAGCGCTGGTGTTGAATAGATTGAGAATTTTCCAGAAACGTTTGTTTTCTTCTCGCAGCGTTCTAAATTAGTAAAAAAAAGAATAACAGAACTAGACATAGTATATATGCATACATATCAGGTATATGGTGAAAAATACACAGGTCCGCATTTCAATAATTCACTTGTTTAAACTTCAAATGATCACATTAAATTCCTCCGTCCCCCAAACAAAAATATTACAGATATGTGTACTTATTGATCAATTTGTATGAAATTTATTCAGGCTCTACGAACTCTAAAATAAGATACCAAAAACATTCAAGCATTGTAAAATATACCCTTACGTATAGGCCGATGTCGTACTGCTAAGCCGATGATGTTTCGAATCTGGTATAGGTTGGTGTAGAAAACAAGATAATTTGTTTGTTTTGAAACATCAAATTATAACAAATCCGCTAGCTATTGCTTAATATTTCAAGTAGATTTGGCTTCGAGATCCCCTGTGTTTGGCAACCCAGGCTTACAAAATTTCAAGAGAAAGAAAAGGACGGAAAAGAGACGAAAAGCGTTCTAAAAAATGACGCCCTAGCCGATACGGGTTATAATTATGCTGAAACCCAGTAGTAGACAAGCCAAGATAAGATTTTTTTAATTTTTTTAAAAAATACTTTCGACGGTATTATGGGGGTAAAGCATGGCATCCATGCTAAAAATGATCTAGAAATCAATCTAATGCAGATTCACCTTCACACTAATGTGTTTCGTTCCATCAGATTTCCATGTTTATGTTTTCATTTATTTCCATCTTTATATAAATACAATAGATCATTCAAATATTATACATTAAACAAAACCAAAAAAAGCAATCATACATGTGAACTGTATCAAAGAGACCAAATTTACCAGCCGAAAATTAGAAAAGGGAAAGTAATAAAGGACAAAGGCCTTGTCAAATAAGTTCCCTATGTAGAAGTCACGGATAACCCGTATTAATTGAAAGACATAGGCTGCATGAGTCTGTATTTTAACCTCTGGTGAAATGGCATTTGGCAGGTACTTGATGCAAGTCAGTTGTAAATCATGAAGTTCAAAAACGGAACCAAAGGAATATACATATCTCTTGCTCAGTGAGTCGGTCCTGATAGGCATTGTGACGAAAATAGTATCATTTGATAAAGTGGCCTGGGCATTCCGCTCAACAAGTGGAAACCTTAGTCTGTTACCAGACAGAAAAGAAACTACTTTAAAGTACGATGGGGAGGGGGGGGGGGGGGAGAAGGGACTTCAATATAAATCAATTGCCATTGCATCTGAGTACTTTTCCCCCACAATGCAATCACTTAAATATACTACAATAGCGAATAATGTAAACATGCTATTTATATTTTTAAGGGGGTTATATTAAGGGTACACCAGGCTTTTGTTACCCGTTAACTATTTAATTATATTTTCAATTTTGATATTCGCGTTTCGTTTTGTCATGATTTTGTATACAAGTTCAAGTTCAAGTTTTATTTCCACATGTGGTTCATAAAAAAACAAGTATGTTCAGACATATACAAAAAGAATACACGATTAACATTTATACTACAATTAAGAACTTAAAGATACAATTGAGTTCTGGTAATGCGATTGCATTGTGAAAGAAACGGTAAGGAATCGATCAGAAAAGAATGATCAAGTAGCATATACGTCTAGGTGTGTATTGCAAGGTTCCGGAGTCATCACAATGATAACAAATTTTGGCCCAGCTTCGGTGAAGTAACAATCACTGTACAAGGAAAGATGTATATGGGACTACAGGAACATGTGGAATAAAAATCGAGCGTCATTTTTTAAGCTGATACTAGTCATATATAGAATAGAAGCGCCATGCTATTCAGGGAACATTTTTTCTCTGATTTCTTCCACACTTGCATTATCAAAAGGATAAAGCTCACAAGTTTTGTTTTACCTCTCCACAGAACCCAACGTTTTCTTTAAAATTAACGATAATTCCCCGACAATGTTTGTGAAACAGTCATGAAATTCAAATGAAGTCATGAAATTATCATGTTCTTATTACATCATGTAGAAAAGAGGCTCTCTATGTAAAGTTGAATATTCTATCATCACCCGACATTTGACGATTCTACAAGTAACCTTGCTCGCAGCCTAACGAATTTTCTTCTCTATATTAAAAACATTGTTATGGAACCGATTGTGTGTGTAGTATGTTTTGGTTCTTCATCTTAGTTTATATTATGTATCCTGTATGGGTTTACTCATGGACCCTGGATTTTGTAATACACACAGAGAGAAAGAGAGAGAGACAAAAGAGTGACTTTGCCTGGAATTCACACAATTCTATATGTCTGATCCCATTAGTCATATCATGATATACGGACTGGCATACTAGGTGAATAAGATATTTCATACGACTGGGCTTGTATCAAAGGTGACAGAAGAAAGAAAAAGCACTTTTGAAAGGAACTTTCTGAAAAGAAACGTACCTTGATTTATATCATTTGTAATGAAGCTCACGCTGGTAGGTGGTACTTAAAAAAAAAAGTTTATTAACACTGGTTGTAACCCGAGGAGCGTGGGGGCTTAGAAGCTCGAAAACATGTTTGCCGAATGGATTCTTTAGAGCAAAATTACAATGGAAAACTATATTTGAAATGTAAGCATGTCCAAATTTGGGTATTTCACTTCGTTCTACGTTGATACAAACATCCCTTGCTAAAATGAGAAAAGACAAAAATCAGACAGACATATATATTAGCTGAAGTGTAAAAAAATAATAACCAGATTTTGGCTTCGGTATATGACACTTTACCTGAATTTTAGGTCCACCATTCTTAACGAGATTTCACATTTATATATGTATCATAATTTAATTCAGGAAATAAGTAAAAACCCTTCAATCTAAATCAGAACTTCATTCATACTTATAGCTAAGGTATGCTATGCTTGAGTCCAAGAGGGCATTTGACCGTAAAGCTGGTGTTGAATAGATTGAGAATTTTACAGAAACGTTTGTTTTCTTCTCGCAGCGTTCTAAATTTGTAAAAAAGAATAACAGAACTAGACATGTATGCATACATATCAGCTATATGGTGAAAAAACAGACAGGTTTGTATTTCAATAATTCACTCGTTGACACTTCAAATGATCACATGAAATTCCCCCGTCCCCGATACAAAAATATTACAGATATGTGTACTTATTGATCCATTTTTATGACATTTATTCAGGCTCTACGAACTCTAAAATAAGATACCAACTACATTCAAGCTTTGTAAAATACACCCTAACGTATAGACCGATGTTGTACTGCTAAGCCGATGATGTTACGAATCCGGAATAGGTTAGTGTAGAAAACTAGATAAATTTTTTTTAGACATCAAATTAAAACAAATGCATTAGATATTGCATAATATTACAAGTAGATTTGGCTCCGAGATGCCCTGCGTTTGGCAATCCAGGCTTACAAACTTTCAAGAGAAAGAAAAGGACGGAAAAAACACGAAAAGCGTTCTTTAAAATAACGCCCTAGCCATACTGGTTATAATTGTGCTGAAACCCAGTAGTAGACAAGCCAAGATAAGATTTTTTTTTTTTTTTTTAATTTTAATTTTTTACTTTCGACGGTATTATGGGGGTAAAGCATGGCATCCATGCTAAAATGATCTAGAAATCAATCTAATGCAGATTCACCTTACACTAATGTGCTTCGTTCCATCAGATTTCCATTTATTTCCATCTCCATATAAAAACAATTATAGATCATTACAATATTATACATTAAACAAAACAAAAAAAGCAATTATACATGTGAACTGTATCAAAGAGACTAAATTTACCAGTCGAAAATGAGAAAAGGGGAACTAATATAAGGACAAAAGCCCTTGTCAAATAAGTTTCCTATGTAGAAGTCACGGATAACCCGTATGAAATGAACGACATAGGCTGCATGAGTCTGTATTTCAACGGCTGGTGAAATGGCATGTGGGAGGACCAGACAGGTACCTATCATGCATCATCATAAAACAGTGGGCTTTAATAATAATAACAATAGGCATTTCTATAGCGCCGTCTATCTAGATAATTCTATTCTGAGGCGCAGTTATTATTACCCCGACCTTAGCCTAGCTGCCGTTTATACAGCGCTCCAGCATGTCAAGCAATTAATTCCTGCCAGGTACCCATTTACATCACCTGGGTTGAGTGTGGCAAATGTAGATCAATATTTCTAAAGTTAATGCAAACCACCCAACATTGCCCGAATGTTGAAATCGTTCTCTAACGACTTGAGATCACGAATCATCACCATTTCCATCAACAACAACTTAAACGGAAAGACCATTTTTAACTGAAGTTCATTAAATGCAAAGTCCACTTTCCTAACGGAGTTTTGGGGGAACCGCTTCGAACAAGATGATATTTCATGCGTTACCAGAGCCAAAATGCTTTATCCTTGCCCAGGTATAGAAACTTATGACATGCTAATGTGGATAATGTCAACCTTCTCATCATTCTCAAAATACTATTAACATTTAGTCAAATTGTTTATGCTATAATACTAAAGATTAGGGTTTCTGGAATATATACATACATTTTATGGAACTCTATTCCTACGAGCTTATATAATGGCTATTGCTTGGATCAACCAAATTCAGAGGTAACGAGCCAAAAATTTATATTAATTGTACTCACTGTTTGCCTAGATCCTGCTAAATGCGAAATGAACCGTGGAATGAGGCGTCGAGTACTTTCCTCAGAAATATTTATCCAATTATAGCCGACTTAAAAGGACTCACACGTAAGCTTACACAGTTCAAATAAAAGTAACTGGCAACAAGTGACATGAGAGGTCTCTTCTAGAACGTGTTATATAGGTGTTTATAATGTCTCTTTCGCAAGATAAGAGGAGAGTTTGTCTCTGGGTCATGAATCCGGTGTGGAAGATGCCAAATTATGTAGTTTGTCGAAGAAAATGATCTAAAAATCAATCTAATGCCGATTCCCTTTTTCACGTTCCATTAGATTTCCATGTAGAAGTTACGGATAACCCAAAAGAAATGAAAGACATATATGCTGCATGAGTCTGTAATTCAACGTCTGGTGAAATGGAATTTGGCAGGTACCTGATGCAAGCCAGTTGAATCATGTGGTTCAAAACGAAACCAGAGGAAAATACATCTAACTAGAGCTAATCGACCAAACAAAAAAGATACATATCTCTTGCTCAGTGAGTCGGTCCTGATGGGCATTGTGACGCAAGTAATGTCACGTGACAAAGTGGCCTGGGCATTCTGCTCAACAAGTGGAAACCTTAGTCTGTTACCAGACAGAAAAGAAACTACTTTAAATGACGATGGGGAGGGGGAGAAGGGACTTCAATATACATCAACTGCCATTGCATCTGAGTACTTTCCCCCCACAATGCAATCACTTAAATCTGCTACACTTGCGAATAATGTAAACATGCTATTCATATGTAAAGGGGGGGGGGGGGGTTAAGGGTAAGCCAGGCTTTATACGCGATATATATTTCATTATGTTTTCAATTGTTTATGTCCGCGTTTCGTTTTATCATGATTTTAATACATTTATTAGTATCTAAATCTAAAGAAATTTATACTACAGTTTGGAACTTAGAGATAACATTGAGTTCTGGTCATGATATTGCATTGTGAAAGAAACGGTGAGGAATCGATCAGAAAAGGTTGATCAAGTAGCATATACGTTTAGGTGTGTATTGCAAGGTTCTAGAGTCATTACAATGATTACAAATTTGGCCCAGCTTCGGTGAAGTAACAAGCAATGTACAAGGAAAGATGTATATGGGACTACAGAAACATGTGGACTAAAAATCGGGCGTTATTTTCAAGCTGATACTTGTCATATTTAGAATAGAAGAGCCATGCATTTCAGGAAACATTTTTTCGCTAATTTCTTCCACACTTGCATTATAAAAATGATAAAGCTCACAAGTTTTGTTTTAACTCGCCCCCAGAACTCAACTTTTTCTATAAACTCAACGATAATTGCCCGACAATGTTTGTGAAAACATTCATGAAATTCAAATGAAGCCATGAAATAATTTTGTCATTATTATATCATGTAGGAAAGAGATTCTCTATTTTAAGTTGAAGACCAAATCATCCCCGATATTTGACGATTCTACAAGTAACCTTGCTCGCAGCCTAACGAATTTTCTTCTCTATATTAAAAACATTGTTATGGAACCGATTGTGTGTGTGTAGTATGTTTGGGTTCTTCTTCTTAGTTTATATTATGTATCCTACATGGGTATTATTTTTGGACCCTGGATTTTTTAATACAGAGAGAGAGAAAGAGAGAGACAGAAAATAGTGATTTTGCCTGGAAACCACACAAATCTATGTCTTATCCCCATTAGTCATATCATGATATTCAGACCGGCATACTTATATTATCATGTCAAGTATCGTAGGTAAATAAGATATTTCATACGCCGACTGGGCTTGTATCAAAGGTGCCAGTAGAAAGAAAAAGCACATTTGAAAGTAACGTTCTAAAGAGAAACGTACCTTGATTTACATCATTTGTAATGAATTTTACGCTGGTAGGGGGTACATTAAACAAAAATGTTTGATGCAAGTCAGTTGAATGATGTGGTTCAAAAACGAAACCAGAAAAACCGTATAACTAGAGCTAATCGACCAAACAAAAAAGATACATATCTCTTGCTCAGTGAGTCGGTCCTGATGGGCATTGTGACGCAAGTAATATCACGTGACAAAGTGGCCTGGGCATTCTGCTCAACAAGTGGAAACCTTAGTCTGTTACGATGTTAAAGGAAACCAAAACCTTCATACTAAGTTACTTTTATTGTAAAGTTTAAAAGATTTGAATAAAATCAGTGAAAACTTGAACAAAATCGGGCAAGGAATAAGAAAGTTAGAGCTTTTTGAAATGACTAGTCACTAGAGCGCGGTATTCAATTTGATGACATCATCTGTGAACAACTCTCTATGCGTTTTGTACATAAAATTTCACAATTTTTGTGTTTTCTTTGTATTTATATGTGTTCTTGATCCGACTTCATAACATTGAAGTTTGAAGTTTATTATCCAAAACAAAAAGTACATCAATATATAATCAAATGTGAATGATTAATTAACATTGAAAGGATAAATGGGACCAGAAAATAGCATTTAATGCTAATCGTGTCTAGTACCACTAACACACAAAAAGTATCACAGCAATAAATGAGAATGTAATGAATAAATATGAATAACTATTGAGTTCATACCTAAGCTACAAACTATTCTACATCTAGGGTAAATGTGTTCTGTGCTTATATACAAAGCTTTGGTATTACACTAAATAAAAGATGAAGAATTATATAACAAAATATTTATGAAAAGGCAAGAGCCTTGGTTCTAAGTTATAAACAACTATTCTATTAACATTTGTGATATAAGAGTTCTACGAAAGCAAGACACTGATGCTTTCTCCCTTACAGAAAGGGGTAGATCATTTCAATAGCGTGTGCCTCTGAATGACATTGAAAATTTACCTTGCGTTGTCCTTACTTTAGGCACACTTAACTTCTTACTTTCTCTTTGTCTAGTTTCATAGTTGTGCTCTATGAAACAGCAATACTGAATTAGAGACTGTGGCAATTTATCATTCAATAATTGATACATAAAAACACAAACAGATAATTTATGGAGTTGATACACATTCAATAATTTTAGCTCCTGGAATATCGGTTGTGAATGAGTCCTAATTGGACTAAACGTTATAACTCTTAGTGCCATCTTTTGGCTTAATAATAAACACTTCATGTTCATTTCATAATTACTTCCCCAAACCTCAATTCCGTAGGTCATATGCGGTTGGATTAACGTCTTATACAGTAACAATAAAACACGCCTTGGCACAAACTGTCTTAATCTATATAAAACACCAACTCTTTTCCTAATAAACTTATTAACCCTTTGGATATGAGGTTTCCACGTCAAGTGTTGATCTATATAAATTCCTACAAATGATGCAACATCAACCTGGGCTATTTCAGTCTCTGCTATTTTTAGCACCCCTTGAGTCACTACTGATTGCCTACTCCCTCTTATTAACAAATAATTAGTCTTTAATAGATTGACTGTAAGTTTATTCACCTTACACCATTTGGTCACCTTGTCAAGATGCATATTAACTATATTATCCATATCAATTGAATTCTGTCTCGGTGGAAACGTATGAAACAAGTTAGAATCATCGGCAAAAAGTCTAAAATTAAAATAATTTGTTGAGTTTGGTAAATCGTTTATGTACAACAAAAACAGTGTAGGTCCCAACACAGAACCCTGAGGAACACCACATGTTATTATCTGCTTCAATGAGCTATGTCCATCATAGTTCACAAACTGAAATCTATTACAAAGATAATCTTTAAACCACTGGAGAGGCAGGCCCCTTATTCCATAATGTTCTAATTTTCCAGCCAATATTGCGTGATCAATTGTATCAAAAGCTTTCTGGAAATCTAGGAATACACCTAGTGTTACACTGCCCTTATCCAGTGATTTTAGCACATCATTAACCAAATTAATTAAAGACAACTTAGTACTATAATGTTTACGAAAGCCATACTGGTGCTTATACAAGACATCATTTCTTTCAAAATGATCAAGTAGCCTCTTGTTTACTAATTTCTCAAATATTTTGGCCAAAAGAGGCAAAACTGAAATAGGTCTGTAATTGCCTGGGACATTTCTATCTCCCTTTTTAAAAATCGGTGTAACTTTGGCTACTTTCATTGCATCTGGGAACACACCGTTCAATAATGACTGATTATAAATATAAGATAGTGGTTTTGCAATTACTTCAGCAGCATCCTTCAGTAATCGGGCTGGAATATCATCAAAGCCGCAAGCTTTCTTTACATTTAAAGTTAATAAATAGTCCCGTACCTCATAATGAGTAACTGGTTCCCAAAACATGGAGTTAATTATTCCATCACTAAGATAACCTTTGAATGTAATAACATCGTCAACATTACCATTAATAGATTTAGCAAGGTTAGGCCCAACGTTCACAAAAAAAATCATTAAAGCCTTCTGATATTTCTTTCCCTGAGGTTACAACTTTCTTACTACCATTATCATCAACACAGAGCTTATCTACATGTGACGTTTTTACTTTACTGTTTCCACTCTTCAATAGCTTATTTATTGACTTCCATGTTTGCGCTGTGTCACCTTTATACATTTCAAATACATCACTATAATATTTCCTCTTCGCATTCCTCAAAACTGTAGTTAAAACATTTCTATACGTCCTATATTTTTTCAAATTATCTTCACTATAGTTTGATTTTAATACTTTACCATACAATTTATGTTTCTTTTTAATTGACTTCTTAATAGCTCTAGTCAGCCATGGTTTATCATTTTTCCTCCTGGAAGAGTGACGATGAACAATCGGAGCATATTGATCACATATACCTATGAATGATTGTACAAATATATCATATGCTTTATCAACATCAGTACATTCATATACATTTTCCCAGGATTCCAAGAGTAGACTATCCCAAAACTGTTCTTTCTCATAGTTTTTATAACTTCTATATCGTACTTCTCCTTGTGGTTGTAATTTTACTGAGCTATCTTCAAAAATAGCAAATATAGGGAAATGATCAGAAACGTCAGTTACAATTGTACCAGTACATATACGATCTGCACCCATATTTGTGTAAATATGATCAATTAAAGAACCTGACATGGGTGTTACCCTCGTAAGGGTCTTAATTAATTGATGTATCCCCAAACACACTAAGGAAGTAACTAACATTTCAGCATTTACGCTGGGATTATACAAATCAATATTGAAATCACCCATTCAAATACACAACTTTTTATCAACTTTAATCCTTTCTAACACAGACAATAAACTCCCTTGAAACTGGAAAATATCAGTGTTTGGTTTTCTATAAATGACACCTACAACAACGGAACGATCACCGATCTGAACCTCAAGCCATAGTGATTCAGCAAAGTCAATATCATACTTTAACATTTTATATTTCAAAGAAGAATGAACATAGACTCCAACACCTCCTCCCCGTAAACCAGGGTCCCGGCAATTCACTTCCAAAGTATAACCATCTATCCCAAGGATATCTGCACAAGATACATTCCAGACTTCAGACAATCCAATTAAATGAAATTTTGATTTGATGCATTCTTCATACAATAATCTTAAGGCATCAATATTCTTATTTAAAGATCTAATATTTATATGAGAAATCGTAAAAGCTTTTGGGAACTTCGAACATAATCTGTTATCAAATTCGAATGGGATTAATTCAAAAGAGTCAATATCAAACAAATTAATGTCTTCGTTAATATCGAACATAATGAAATATTCGGGAATCTAGCATAGCCTCAAAATTGAGTGAAACATACTAGGCAAGGAAATGGAGCTTAAAATCGCCGTATTGGACATTGTCAACTCCGAGTTCAAAGAGATCATCCGGGCTCCAGATGATCTTGTATGCATCATCTTGAAGTTTGCAGACGATGCTTCCGTATTTGGTCGATACACTTTTCACGGCAGGGGTCTCCTTTGATCTCATCAAGAGCGAGAATCTTAATGGTGTGAGGTCTTCATTAATAAAGACCCCTCTCATTCCATCCTTCCCCTTCAACCGAAACCGTCCATCGTAGAGACGGTCTCGCTTTCTCCGCGAAATAAATCGAACATTGGCCTGCCTGCTCCTCCCTCCTTCTCTCTTCTTCCCGAGCCGATGACACGAAGAAATATCGGTCGGCTGGATGTCGACACCGACCTCCCTGGCGACTTCGCAAACCCTCTCCGCAAGAGCATCTTCCGACTCCTCCTCGTTCTCCTCCAGACCAGTCAGCCGCAGGTTGTCCCTCCTCTGTTCTTGCATTATTTCGTCCTGCTTAAACTGCAGACGCAGCAGGTGTGGGTTGACTGCCTCCTTGAATCTTGAAAGGCAGGCTTCTCGCACCGCCTGGATGATAGTCGGGAGTGCAGCTTTAACAGCGGTGGAGACCGCAGTCACAACAAGCTGGGCGATGTCATCCCGAGGCTCACTCCCAACCCCCCTAAGCTCTTCCAACAACCCATCAAATTTGAGCTGGATCCCTGCACTCGCCTCATTCGAGCCCCCTAGATTAGAGCTGGTTTCTTCCACAGCTGCCATTCCTCTCTTCTCCTTCACTGCCTGGTCAACTCCCACGTGGGCAGTAAAAGGTCGTTTGGCCGTTGGAATGTGGCCTTGTGGTTTGGAGCTTGGCAGAAAATGTCCAGGCATCTTGTTCTTACTGTTCCTTGTTTGAGGCATCTTGTGTGTGTTAATCACAGGAATTGTAGAAATATATACATAAAACAGAAGGCTTGGGACTGAAGTGTCAAACTGGTCCAAAAGTTGTAAGTAAAGTTATAGCTGAAAGTCAGAAGTCCTCTTTTTAATAAACTCAACAGCAGCCAAGAAGTCCACTAAAGTTGTCTCCAAATTGTCCTTTCTCACGATTCACATTTAGAGTGACGGGCAAATATTCGGATATACAAAATTGATGCAATAATCACACAGCAAAAAGAGGACAGTCTCTACTACTATCCTGCTATCAAGTATCATGTGAAGTAGATTATCATTTTGCATTCTATATCTTGCTTTCAGTGGAGTTCATTATCTCAATCACAAGAAAGAAGGAAAAACATGAAATTTGATGTACAAAAGGCATGGAGAGTTGTCCACAGATGATGTCATCAAATTGAATACCGCCCTCTAGTGACTAGTCATTTCAAAGAGCTCTTACTTCCTTATTACTTGCCCGATTTTGTTCAAATTTTCACTGATATTTTTCAAATATCTTAAACTTTACAATAAATGTAACTTAGTATGAAGGTTTTGGTTTCCTTTAAGATATTTCATACGACTGGGCTTGTATCAAAGGTGACAGCAGAAAGAAAAAGCACATTTAAAAGGAAAGTTCTGAAAAGAAACGTACCTTGATTTATATCATTTGTAATGAAGTTCACGCTGGTAGGTGGTACATTAAAAAAAAACAGTTTATGAACACTGGTTGTAACCCGAGGAGCGTGAGGGCTTAAAAGCTCAAAAACATGTTTGCCGAATGATATTCTTTAGAGCAAAATTACAATGGAAAACTATATTTGAAATGTAAGCATGTCCAAATTTGGGTATTACACCTCGTTCTGCTTTGATACAACCATTGATTTTGATGAAATGATTTACTTTGAATGAAATATCTGATTTAAAAAAATATTGAAAAAGGGGTGTGTGTGTGTGTGTGTGTATGTGTTATGAATGTGCGTGCATTCGATTGCGTGTATGTTGTCCTACTTATAGGCCAAGAGCATTAGGTCAAAATAGGCTTAAACCTGGAAATTTTTGGTAACAAGCTGATTTTTTCAGGATAGCTCCAGGAATATGTCTAGAATAACATACTAAAAGTCCTCGTATATCCTCCTTGAGCATTTTCCGTAATCCAAGATGGCGTCCAAAATGGCCGCCATGTCCTGATTTTCTCATAACTTTGCAACTAGATAACCCAAATACAAAATTTAAATGTCTAAATATATGTTTTTTAGCATAAGGAACTCAATAAAATACTTGTTGATAAATTTTGAAACACACAAGTAGCTATAAACCACTTTAGCCCTTCCCGAAATCCAAAATGGCGCCCAAAATTGCTGCCATTTCCTGAATTTCTTATAACTGTGCAACTATAGATAACCCAAATACCAAATTTAAATGTCTAAATATATGTTTTTCAGCATAAGCAACTCAACCAAATACTTATCAATAAATTTTGAAACACACAAGTGGCAGTAAAACCACTTGAGCCCTTTCCGAAATCCAAAATGGCGTCCAAAATGGTCATTATTTCGAATTTATCTCACTGTAATAAAGTAGGTGCGTTATGAATACAATCAAATGTCTATACTAGAAAAGCACTATTGTAATACATATCAGTACAAATAAACCTTTCATTAAATAATTAAATATTTATTATACATAACGTATACACACCCACCCACCCACCCACACACACACACATGCACACATATGGCAGCTTCCATCAGACTTACAGTGCGCAAACCGTGAAGCGTACTCAACGTTAGATGGAACTGAAAATGGAGACACATTAGTACCAATTACTGTCGCAAAGGCAAAAGTCACAAGGTTTCAAACAGGAAATGCACCTCAATAGTCATCTCTGCTAGTTGACCAGGTCATTTCTGTCGCCAATATTGTTGGAATGGCTTCGTATAAACACCGGAAGTGTGGCTCACGTGAACAGATAGACATCTTGAGCTGAGCAACATTAGCTTTGTCCTTCATGGATTGGTTTCATGAAAGTGGCCATGCAGAGTGACCAGTACGAGAATTGAAACTCTGCCCTTCATAAATTTAGACCCCTCCAATCCGAGTACCATCTACACGGCACTATACTTTGCACAGTCACAATGTAAAAAAACATATAACTTAAGAATATGTGCATTAACATTTAACCAGCCCTCGTACATCAAGGCAGCAGAGATTGTAGCTTCTTCTCAAGACCTAGGAAAATTAATCGTCCGTTTTTGGTGGATTTCACCTCCTCATGTCATATCGCGGCAGCAAATAGTCCATGTCATGTGCAGAAGTATGCTTGTAGAGCTATGGGAGACAGTGTACGCCAAAGGGTCTGTCATACATATGCAATCTGGTCATGCATTTCCCCCTTCTCTTCGTGCTCACATTCTTACTTCAGCTGCCCTCATTGGCGTGTTGATGGGTAAACCTGGCATCTTAGACAGCATAGATAAGGACCACTTAGCGAATCTGTATGGTGCACTCCTCAACCAGGACAAGAAGGTGACTGCTGTACCTGAGAAGAGTGTGTCAAACAGTTAAAGTCAGATCATTTCACAACTCATTGAACGGGCAGCAGGAGACAGTAGGACAGGGAAACTTTGGTTGCAGTAAATCCGACATTTATGTGTCTCTTCTGCAATGTTTCAT
This sequence comes from Strongylocentrotus purpuratus, assembly GCF_000002235.5. Classification (NCBI taxonomy): domain Eukaryota; kingdom Metazoa; phylum Echinodermata; class Echinoidea; order Camarodonta; family Strongylocentrotidae; genus Strongylocentrotus; species Strongylocentrotus purpuratus. The sequence goes on from NW_022145558.1 coordinate 1,343,246, forward strand.
TCCAGCTGAAAGGACAGGGGACTGGAAAATCCATCTCAGCTGTGTGAGGGAAATGATACAATATTTCCATGCTGTAGGACATCTTCCCTAGTTCAAATATGCCAGGTTGTTTTTACAACAGATGGAAGCTCTAGAGCAAACCATGCCAGGAAATGAATATACACAATTCGCAGAAATGGGATACTGCACCATCCGCCGTGTGGATTCATTCTGGGGTGGAAACTTCTCTGATCAGACCATTGAAAAGTTCCTGATGCGGCAGCTGAAAACACCTAGAGAAATGACTCGTGGACGTGGAATCACAGACAGTACATTGGCTAAAGTGGGTTCATGCACTTCCTCACTGTGTTCTTACCTGTGATGAACTGGAACAGTTCACCGGAGTACACACTGGTACACCAGAGCAGCATAAAGACATACAGCAAAGTACCAGGTCAAGAGACAATTAAGAAAGATGTATCTTTGTTGGATGGCTCAGGGACGTGATAGAGAAGGACTGGAATCAAGCCGCTCTCCTTTGACCCCATGCTCCAAGCCGCCGAAAAGTTATGCGCTAATCTGCAACTGTTGACCAGGTGGTGAGATAAAAGAGCGCATGAAATTTCAGGATTTAGAATTCCTACATTAGAAAATGGTATCACAGCAACTGTTCGCTGTCTCTTCCAATGATTTCTCATTCATTGTTGAATGTGTAAAGAGTAGAACAAGCTAACACAAACTTGTGTAATTTCATCCTTTTTTAAACTTGAAAAATACAAAAAACACGCGAAAACACGCATTAGCAAACTTAATGTTCTTGAAGATTGTAAATCATGGATCAAATAACGGGACTTTAAAGCATGCACAAATTAGCGCATCATCCTAAAATATTGAGTTTTTGACAGGATGTAATTTTTCTTTTACCAACTCTGGCACACAAATTAAAGGAAGGACGGAGTTCTAAATTTGAAAAATTGTTTGATGCACTATTCCCAATAAAATTCCCATATCAAGATTTTGATTAACACTGAAATTTTGCCGGTAATTGAATATTTTGTAATAAATGTAAAACTGGTGCCTGGCTTCCGAAAGTCCCCGCAGTGGAAGCGCGGTTCGGAGCATGGAACTTCAAAGCCAAGTGGAATGTTACACATCCCATTGTTACGCTTTAGAACTCAAGAATGCGTTTGAATAAATTACAAGAGTTTCGCCTCCTTTTCTTTCACCTCCCTGGATGGCTGCAGGCACATCACCATTTGCTTGATACGAAACTAATTGCCTGGTCTCCTTGTCAACTGGCATTGTCGCTGGCTTATCTGTTAATTGTGATTAACCTGTACAAATCGGCCTAGTAGCGGCATCCAAAACGAATGCATGGTAGGAAGTTTACAGAATTCAAGCTACGTACATCGTAAGGACAAGGTGAAGACCATTGGTGCCAGAAGTGAGAGAGTGAAAATCAGGGGACAAAGCACATAAGTCAACCCAACACTACTGTTCAACAGAATAACATATGTGTCCTGAATAACAACACTGAGATGGAATCGGTCTTTGCTTATGAACATATTCCCACGCACTTTCCCTTTCAAAGGTGGGGTGATGCGGAAGCCAACAAAGAGTTCTCTGGGTCTCCTGCTAAATTCGTTCTCCAAGCAATCCAACGTGCCAGAAATGGTCTCTTTGTTTGAGATGGTGGTCGCCTACTGCACCCTTAAGCATTATGGAGCTCATTTGACGGTGGTGTTCGATGGATATGTAAGTGCAAATTCGACAAAGGTAGCTGAGCAGAGACGAATAGCCCAAAGATGTTCCTCTGTATTTGATGATAATATATTATATGCCAACAAGCACAACCCAAAACAGCTTTCCTTGCCAACAGCAACAATAAGATGAGACTTAATATACAAACTCTATGTGACAAAATACGTACCGGTATCAAGCAGACAGAAGCGGATGCGACTAACCTGATTGTCTCTACAGCACAAGCAGTAGCAGAGTCAGAACAGGTGCCCGTTGTTGTCGTTGGTAAGGACACAGATTTACTGGTCATGCTAGTTGCTCCGGCAACCACTTCCACAGATATGCACATGCTATGCCGCAGAATCCTGTCTCGGTCTTCAACATTCATGAAATTCAGCATGCCATAGGGGACACTAGAAATTGCCTGATGTTTCTTTATGCTGTGACAGGGTGTGATACGGTCTCTGCAATCTACCGTCATGGGCAGTCGTAAAACTTTCAATATGGTCCACAAGAAACTTGACTATGGCTTGCTTGATATATTCGCAGTGGAAGCACCCATGACGAGGTAAAAAAAAAAGAGCTGGGAAAGCCCTTATGGGGCCAGCAGTTCTTGATGACTACTGTCACACTGCATACAATTAAACGGGCAATTGGTCGCAGTTCTCTGAGTTCATCCTTTCAGTTAAAAAGTCTACTTCCAACTAGTGCTGCAGCAAAGCAACATCCGTACCGCACCTCTTACAGCCATTATGTATAAAAGCTTTAGCTTGGTACTAATGTGTCTACATTTTCAGTTCCATCTAATGTTGAGTACTCTTCACGGTTGCACACTGTCAGTCTGATATCGTTGAGGATGATGGAAGCAGCCATATGTGTATGTGGGTGTGTGTGTGTGTACTTTATGCATAAGAAGTATTTTTTGATTAAAAGATTGTTGTACTGATATGTATTTGAATGGTGCTTTTCTAGTCTAGACATTTGTTTATATTCATTACGTATCTACTTGCAATGAGATAAATTTGGAAATAATGGCCATTTTGGGTGCCATTTTGGATTTCGAGAAGGGCTCAAGTGGTTTTACTGCTACTTGTGTGTTTCAAAATTTGTTAAAAACTATTTGGTTAAGTTCCTTATGCAGAAAAACATATATTTAGACATTTAAATTTGGTATTTGGGTTATCTAGTTGCAAAGTTGGAAGAAATACAGGAAATGGGGGCAATTTTGGGCGCTATTTTGGATTTCGAAAAGGGCTAAAAGTGGTTTATAGCTACTTGTGTGTTTCAAAATTTATCAACATGTATTTTATTGCGTTCCTTATGCTAAAAACATATATTTAGACATTTAAATTTTGTATTTGGGTTATCTAGTTGCAAAGTTATAAGAAATTCAGGACATGGCGGCCATTTTGGGCGCCATCTTGGATTGCGGAAAACGCTCACGGAGGATTTATGAGGACTTTTAGTATGTTAATCTAGACATATTCCTGGACCTATCCTGCAAAAATCAGCTTGTTACCAAAAATTTCCATGTTAAAACTAATGCTCTTGGCCTATTATCTATTTTTGGGTGTAGTACGTGCTTTTCACTATATGTGATTTTTTTTTTTTTTTTTTTTTTTTTTTTTTAATAGAGTGAGGATGCCAGAACGTCAAAATACCTATGTAATTATCGCTCTGTACTATAACATCTATACCTTTCTATAAAAAAAAAGGTTTTTTTTCCGTTTTAATCAGATTACAAGAACTCAGCTTTAATGCTCGTTCAGATATGGTTTGGTAAACTGCCCAAGAACAACAAAACCGCCGCGGTTTTGCCACGCCATATATGAAGGATCCCTTACTTTTGAAGGGATTGGGTAACTTTGTCTCAGATTCTGAAACAAAATCCTGAATTTAGCTCATGCTGTAATGATAATTATAATCCTTTAGGTCAGTCAGGAACCCCATGACTTTTACAAGCCGATCGCCTGTCTGAATGAGGAAGCATCTAGGCACCACGCGGTTATACTGTTACAAGTGGGGCTGACTTCTCTAGCGTGAGTGAACTTTTATCTTCATTCTCACGTTTGATGGTCCAATGTATATTCAAACATAAATAAATTGGCATTATTATCAGTGTTCACAACAATCATTAGCAGTGGTCACTACACTAATCATTAGCAGTGGTCACAACAATGTAATTGTATAGCCAAATAATCAAACGATAATATGTGTCTTTTATATAGTTTTCCATTTTTTCCATGAACATTATTGAAAATATGTTTGTCTTCTGTTAATTCAACAGTTCAGAAAATATTTGTAGCTTGAGTAGTCAATTTTATTTATATTATAAATGAAAATTACCTTGAATATACTATGTTTGTTAATCTGTTGCAAATGAAGATCAAAAACATCCATGTGGATGGAAAAATATGGATTTTTTTCTTCTTTTCGCTCGCATTGATAAATAGGCTCAAGTACATGGTATTTGCATTACAGAAAAATAAACCGACCAATGATTAGGATACGATAATGTGATAAATATGATATGAATAATAATTTGGGTAATTTATATATTATTTACTTAATTAATCTTGTCCACATTACTATTACTGTATGATAACATGGCATTCTCTCAATTAAACAAATATGTCGACTTTTATATGGAGAAAGATGTTCAATATTATGAGCTTGTTTTTAATAATTAGGAGGTTGTGTCAAATAACAGAATTACTCTCACCCACAGTAATACTTGTTTTTTAGAATTACTTGGTTGTTGCATTTGTTTTAATCATTATAATCTTACTTCACCGATACCAATATCTTGGTTGCTATAACTAATTCAAATTAACGTACAATTGTGTACTACCCACATATTTATTTATCTCTATCTATCTATCCATCTATCTTTTTTTTCCTTCTCTCTCTTTCCTTTTTCTCTCTCTCACTCTTCCACTCTTAGCCGGAACATGTTGTATTTTGTTTCATTTACCTTTTTGTCTCAGTCTCATGTATGTGTATTCTGATTTTTCTTTCTGTATAATATTAAGTCAGTAGTGTAATTCAGTGAACCTCCACGCAACAAACCAGCTTTAAGTAGGTTCATATTTCACTGCTGTATCTAATGATTTACAGTACATTCTTTCACGTTATTGATTACTACGAATTAGAATTATATACTTCCATATTACTTTAAGAAATTTTAATATTTTGTAAATGTATTATATATGTTTTGTTAATTTACATGGCATATATATATATATATATATATATATATTTAAGAGCAACCAATCAATTAATAATCATACATTGTTGAATTTTCTAAATCGTCAAGTACAATCATTCTTATTCTTTTGACTGAAAATTTGATTGTGAATGAATTCGATATGTTGTTTTTTACTAATAAACCATCTAATTCAACTTGATTTGTACCAATCTGGCTCTTACAAACACTGTAGACTTCGGCTAGGACCCATAAGGAGAACAGTATTAATACTGATAAGGCTAACATTGGTGACCAAGACATATTATTATTGTACATTTACTGTTGTTGACAATCATACCTTATAAAGAGGCCAAAGTTAATATTTAACATTATGTTTGACAAAAAGCGTTGTAAAAAAAGTCAAAACATTCAAAGGCGGGGAATTTCCATTATGTTATTGCCACATATTGTCAGGTGGGCGTCGGGTCGGGTATTGTATTAGGCACAAAACAGGTCACTCGGAATTTCAAGGTGACTTGTACTTTATGGCATGCACGTTATTTGTTTAAAGGGGCACGGGCTGATTGCCCTCCCCCTAATCCATCTGTGCTTATTATTGAAAATCGTATGGCGAATAACGATCAGGTCTAGCCGAAAAAAACAAAGGGAGAGATTTAATTCATGTGAATTATCGCGATTAAAATGTTTTCTCTGCTAATGCAATAGCCACACAAAAACACCTTCATTGTAATCTTCAAGTGTGTAGACCTTGAAGCCCGTCTCTTAGTAGTATATCTAGGGATAATGGCTCTAGGTGGAAAGAGTAGGGTCCCTACCCCAACTACCCCACTGCCCAAACCTATCGACGTAACTGTACAAGCGAGTGTAAAAAGTGACCGATCTTTTATTTTAATTTTTTACCCAAAGCCTAAGAAGCACAAAATCTTTTTCCTTTTACCCCGTAGGAAAGTCAAAAGGGAGCACTGCAATCGAGCGGTAAAGTTTGAAATGTTGAACATTGATAAGCGTTTTATCTATTTACTCCTTCCTCGAATGAAGATAAAATTGATGAAAACTCTCATAAATATATTCGAGGAAATAAGCATGGTTGAAGATTGCTTTCAAATGTGGAGCCTTTGCAAATATATGTACCATTAACACATTTTTTCATAGCAGTAGGGCGTATTTAAGGCTGATGAAACTCCTGTAACGGGGAGTAAAACAACGAGGAATACGCCGCGCTCCCCACCTAAGTATTTTACAATTGAAAAACCACACAATTTTTTTCTGCGCGTGGGAGGTGGGCGCTTTTGTTTGGAGAATAAAGGCATTATGGGCCTAAGCCAAATATAGACCCGATTGGCTATGTCAGTGAGTCATGAAGGCTGCCTTATTTGGACAAAACATGACAAAAAAAGTCGTGATAAAGGAACGTGGAATTCGAAATATTATGATTAGCTCACTTGATGATAAGTGATGTGAAAAAAACAGTATATTATACGAAATATGGCGTTGACGTTGTTTGTACTTTGTGTGCTATTTTTTTGTTTTAATTTACACTGTTTGTATGTTGTATAATTATTTTTTATGTTTGAACTTTTTAATTAAATAGGAATATGAGAATTCCGCTTCTGATACGTATCCTTTGTATCCCTATAAAACAATGTTTTGTGAGAGACTAATATTTGATAAACACTTCAAGATTTCTGACATTTGATCGAAAATTATCTCCCTCATTTTGTAATCATAAGCTCCACATCTGATCTCTATGCACGCTCTTTATCGTACACCCTATATCCTGAAGTGAGAACTATACTTATCTGAAAAGGCATGTATTTTTGGAAGAAAGAATAATGGATAAATCTTTATTGTGTATCAAGACAAGTTGTCTCCCGCTCCTGTGGAAAACCCACACGATGTCTTTTTTCGCGTGCGTAGGCAGTACAGGGTTAGCGCTTTTGTTTGTAGATAAAAGGCATTACTAATTTAAGATAACATGTAGACCCCATTGGCTTTGAAAGCTGCCTTATTTGGGCGAAAACATGACAACAAATTATCGTGATAGAGGAATGTGGAATTTTAAACGTTTTATCTGCTCACTTGGTGATAAGGTGAAATCTGAGAAAGGGCACTCGCCGGAGATGAAAGGGGCACTTATGAGAATTCACTTTCAGATTTCAGATTTTAAAGTTTTCCTTGTTGTATAACCGATTATGGTATATAGTATTTTGTTCCAAAATTTACGAATCATTCCATTAAATGCACTATAAACCTTGATATTCCCAGGGGCTGATAACAAATATATTGTAATTAATAGGTGAAGGGTTTATAAGCACCAAGCTATACGCTCACTATGTGTGTGTGCGCAAGCATATGTATTGTTAGACCGAAAGCTTCAGTCTCTATACCGTCGGTTGTTCCACTGAGACTACGTCTGGCTCCACTAGACCTTCGGTTATAGAGACTGAACGATCGCCTATGCCAGCCTATGTTGAAGATATCACGGCTAGATTTTAGCCGTTAGGCCCCTCCCACAAACATGAACAAACTTGCCACGGCCGTATTGTTATGCCCCCAAAATCCCCCAAAATGTCATTTTACCTCGTGCATATCCAATTTTACATTATATTAATTACATATTAAAAAAAAAAAAAAAAATTATACGCACGGTTAACCTAAAAAAGGTGACCTTACCCCCCCCCCCCCAACGAAGAAAAATGTCAAATTTTGAAATTTTGAGACCAAAAAAAAAAAAAGTGTCCGCTTGCCCCCCCCCCCCCCCCCCCCCCCACTGAGCGACTTTTCGGCTGGCTGAGTCGTTGCGATTTTTTTTGGACTCCCCCCCCCCCAAAAAAAAGTGTCCGCTTACCCCCCCCCCCCCCCCCCCCCCCCCCCCACTGAGCGACTTTTCGGCCGGCGCGATTTTCAAATTTTCGGGAGCAAAACCCCCCCCCCCCCCCCCCCCTTGAAAAAATCCTGCGTACGCCCCTGGTCTAATGTATTGTATGTCGTAAAACTGCACACATATGGTTTTCTGTCTCGCGTGCCTCTGGGTTGTCGCCCCCATCTCCTGGATACGCCATCTCCCTCCTCATCCCCTACAACCCCCAGTGCTTAGTTTGTCAAAACTGTATGACAAAGAGGGATCACAGCAATTCGTCAAAACACGAAATCGGGGGATTTTCCTCACGCTACTATGAATGACCATTAGAATGGCGCCACGTATTGCTATGACCTCACATGTAAAATCCCCTCAGAATCTTGCGCAATATTGTGACGTGTCACTGAAAACCACCCTTCTCTCACGCTAACACACTCACACCATAGACGTAATTCGTCGATCATAAGCTCCACATCCGATCTCTATGCACGCTCTACATAGTAGCCTATATCCTATACCTGAAGTGAGAACTCTAACTATCTGAAAAGGTATGTATGAAAGAATAATTGAATACATTATATTTAAACTGTTCACCGCTTTATTTATTATTACACAATTATTACTTGAAAATGTGGGTATTGCTATTTTTCATAATACTGGTGTTTTTTAAGTGAAGAAGTAACGGTGGTCCGACATTAAGTTTGCTCTGGTTTCGTCTCAAATGTATTCGAATTCGCGGCGCACTTGTAGGTTTAGAGTAAGGGTTAAAAATTGTATTGAGTTCAGGTTTGAAGTTAGAAATTCAATCTGTGTAGAGAAATAATCGAGCAAATTTTGTCCTAGGTGCAACGCAACCAAATTGTACATCGTGTAAATTGTGTTGACTATTAAAGATGAAGACCAGTTATGGTCATGCGATTTACGTTGTGGAATCGATCAGAAAAGGTTGATCATCTAGCATATAAGTATTGGTGTGTACTGCAAGGTTCTGGAATCATCAAAATGATAAGAAATTTGGCCCAGTCTTCGTAAAGTTACAAGCACTGTACACATAAACATGTATATGGGACTACGCACACGTGCGCGACACGTGCGTTTATCTCTCATAGTCCAATAGATAAACTAATTTACCAAATATATCAATTAGTAGGTGGTTTCCCGGCAAAAAAATTATCATCATGTATTAATCAAAACATATTCTTTCACATGATTGGTAATAAAGAGCTTCCATTTCATTTTTTGAAATTGGGGCGTTTCCAATACTGGTCTTTACCTTTAACCTAAAATCCCTGCAAATTTGTAGCATTTTGTTAAATGTTGCAAGCGCCTCTGCGTGCGAGTCAGTTGGTAATGATTTTTTTTCAATAAATAAAGTAATTTAAAAAACATATCCGACCTGAGAATTAAATGCCCCTGAGAAAGCAAAGACCAAATATTTCAGTCAACTCATATTGTGTCGACACTTTTACCAAAGTAACATATGACTTTTCATTTAACCTGCAAATGTTACCTAAATTTTGCAGATTATTTTATCTATTCATTCCTTATTTTGAGTGTTAGCATGTGTCCCTTTGCACTGTAGATGTACATGTACAGAGTGTTTCCTATCAAAATGCGCATCCTGTAAAAAGACAACTCAAGAGGACACATTTTTTATTTTTGGTCTCGAAATTTGAAAATTTGACATTTTGCTCCGTTTGGGGAGGGGGGGGGGGGGGGGGGGTAAGGTCAACTTTTTTAGGTCAGCCATAGGAATAATATTTTTTTTTTCATATTTAAAAAAAAAAAAAATCTGAAGGGGGGGGGGTAATTGGGGGGGGGGGGGGGGGGGGTTTTACACACATAAAAATACCAAAGGGGGGGGGGTTAACCCCCAACCCCCCCCCCCCCCCGTGTGTACGCGCCTGCACATATTTATGTTTTATCGGTCGTACTTATGTGTGTTAATTACACAGGTTTATTTCTTTAGACTCATAATGAAAATGTTAGTAAAATTTTCGCTTGGTATCCACCCGTTTGTTATTCTTTTGTATACTCGAAAGAGTTTTAGTATGGACGCCATGCATTACCCCAAAATGCTGTCCAAAGTAAAAAGAAATCACGTCTTGGCTGATCTACTACCAAAGACAATTTCTCTTCGGAATATTACCCCCGGAAACTTACTCCCGAGGACAATTACCCCTTGGACAATTAACCCCAAGGACAACCACCCCAGGATAATTCCCGAATTGTGGAACTCTCTATGTATTTTATCAAACTTACCCCATCACCGGATTCATTTAAGAGAAAATTAAAATCGTAGTTTTTTGGCAATTTAAAAAAAAAATTAAATCTCCGCGTAGTAAATTTGTGTTAACTGTTCCCCTATCTTTTATCTTCGAGTTCTTCTTCCCGTTGCGTTCTCATGTCATTCTTTTTAAAACACATAACTGATCATTTCTCTGCATCATTCACATCGTGCGCTCCTCCTTTCTCCCCTTCTTCTCTGTTCTCATGTGCAGCCCTATTTTCACCTATGCAGTTTCCTGTTCCCCTGCTCCCATGTTCCTTTGTCTTGTAAATTTATTTTATGCGTGTCCTATCTTATCAGGCCATTCTTTTTCGTAATGCTATGGTCACATTACCCAAAAGTAGCCTGCTAGGCGGCCGAGCGGCGAGTTTTTAGCCAATTTTGCCCGACCACCGAGCGGCGGCCGACCAGGCATCGCTCGTTTTTAAGGCATCGCTCGGTCGCTGCTGAAGTTTTAGCGCGGAGTTACAATTCGGCCGGCGCCTGCTCACTTTCACTCGCCGCCCAGCCTACGCTCAAATTCATGCTCAATTTCTAGGCTCTCTCAACTATCTTAAGTGAAGGACCAGATCCAAATTAATAAATTAAAGTTACGTGTGACAAAGAATACGAATAGCAAAAGGGCTTAAAACGTGACCGAAATTCGATATCAGTAAAGGCATTTAGCATGTTAAAATCAATTTTGTTTAGATTTCAAAATGAGATTTTTTTTAAAGATGCTTTAAACGAAAAGAGAGATGAACATTTTCGAGCATCTGGTCCATGATGTCTGACTGACATTTAGGCTAACATTTTTTGGGGGGTTTTCTAAGTGATAATCATTTGAACGGCGGGTGGGATATGTTTCGATGTTTGAGTTTAAATTGTTAATGTTGTGAAATAGGGATGGGAGTTGATTGTGAGAGTATTTTTAAATACTTGTCTGAAAAATTATTATATTTGTAATGTTTTTTAAAGATAAAATAAAAGTTCCGTGTGCGATAACAAAACATTGGAGTTGGTAATCATGCAAATCGCTCTCTTTTAAAGCAAAAATAAGGAATTGATTCTTGTTATACTACAACTGTCCTATATGATATTACAATATAACAAATGTGATAAAGTTAAAGAATTCTATAATATATTAAATGGATCTTTCAGAAAGAAATTTAACCAACTTATAAAGTATTCCAATATTCCTTGATATTGATGCTCATTCAAATTTAAATAATAGTCAATAGTGACTCCTTAACAAATTACAGATTGTTTTGCAATGAGAGGCAAGCCGTCAATCCCAATATAACAATTTCTTATATCATGTACGTTCGTCTTTCTCAAACAAATACAGTTTGTTTTACTTTTACAATAAATGATAATTTATTAAATTAAACCAATAACAAATACTCGTATCATCAGCAAAAATAATAAAATGTAAAAGTGGAGAGGATTTGATAAAAATCAATTATATGAATAATAAGGTTCTAGGACATTTACCCCCTGGACAATCACTCCAGGCCAATTACTCCCCCCCCCCCCCCCCCCCCCCCTCGAAAATTACCTCCCGAGCAGTCTCCCACCATACCCGAGGCCGAAGGCTAAATTGTTTTTCCTACGGACTATTGTTTTTCCTTATCTGGATTCAGTTCTCCCCCTCCCGCTTGAAGCGCTGAAGTTTTGGCGTTTCATTAAATTATGAGAAAAAGAAGACGATTTGCTGTACCGTTCTCGACTGTTAATCCTTATCTGGAACCAGTTCTCCCCCTCCCGCGCGAAGCGCGAAAGCTTTGGCGTTTTATTAAATTATTAGAGAAAGTAGACGATTCGTTGAACCGTGCTCGACTCTCTTAATCCTTGTTTGAATTCAGTTTCTCCCTCTCCTTTGATATTTCATTAAAATTTTAGAGAAAGTAGACGATTTGTTGCACCGTTTTCGATTCTTAAAGCCCTATCTATCACAATTCAGTTACCACCTTCCCGCGCAAAGCGCGAAAAAGCTTAGACGTTTGATTTAATTATTAGAGGAAGTAGACGATTTGCTGTACCGTTCTCGACTGTTAATCCTTGTCTGAATTTCAGTTTCTCCCCCTCCCGCGCAAAGCGCGGAAGCCCTGACGTTTCATTAAATTATGAGAAAAGCAGACGTTTGGGTGTACTGTTCTCGACTCTTAATCCTTATCTGGATTCAGTTCTCCCCCTCCCGCGCAAGCGGAAGCTTTGACATTTCAGAAAGTTATGAGAAAAAGCAGACGTTCGGGTGTACTGTTCTCGACTCTTAATCCTTATCTGGATTCAGTTCTTTCCATCTCGCGCGAAGCGCGAAAGTTTTGGCGTTTTATTTAATTATTAGAGAAAGAAGACGAATTGCTGTACCGTGCTCAACTCTCTTAGTCCTTGTCTTAATTCAGTTTCTCCCCCTCCCGCACAAAGCGCGGAAGCTTTGACGTTTCATTAAATTATGAGAAAAAGCAGACGTTTGGGTGTACTGTTCTCGACTCTTAATCCTTATCTGGATTCAGTTCTCCCCCTCCCGCGTGAAGGCGTGAAAGTTTTGGCGTTTTATTAAATTATTTGAGAAAGTAGACGATTCGTTAAACCGTGCTCGACCGTAAATCCTTGTCTGAATTCAGTTTCTCCCCCTCCCGCGCAAAGCGCGGAAGCTTTTACCTTTCATTAAATTATGAGAAAAAGCAGACGTTTGGGTGTACTGTTCTCGACTCTTAATCCTTATCTGGATTCAGTTCTCCCCCTCCCGCGTGAAGCGCGGACGTTTTGGCGTTTCATTAAATTATGAGAAAAAGCAGACGTTTGGGTGTACTGTTCTCGACTGTTAATCCTTGTCTGAATTCAGTTTCTCCCCCTCTCGCGCAAAGCGCTGAAGCTTTAACGATTCATTAAATTATGAGAAAAAGTAGACGTTTGGGTGTACTGTTGTCGACTGTTTATCCTTGTCTGAATTCAGTTTCTCCCCCTCCCGCGCAAAGCGCGGAAGTTTTGGCGTTTCATTAAATTATGAGAAAAAGCAGACGTTTTGGGTGTATTGTTCTCGACCCTTATTCCTTATCTGGATTCAGTTCTCCCCCTTTCGCGCGAAGCGCGAAAGCTTTGGCGTTTTATTAAATTATTAGAGAAAGTAGAACATTCGTTGAACCGTGCTCGACTCTCTTAATCCTTGTTTGAATTCAGTTTCTCCCTCTCCTTTTTTTTTATTAAATTTTTAGAGAAAGTAGACGATTTGTTGCACCATTTTCGATTCTTAAAGCCCTATTTATCTTAATTCAGTTACCCCCTTCCCGCGCGAAGCGCGAAAAAGCTTAGACGTTTGATTTAATTATTAGAGAAAGTAGATGATTTGCTGTACCGTTCTCGACTGTTTATCCTTGTCTGAATTTAGTTTCTCCCCCACCCGCGCAAAGCGCGGAAGCTTTGACGTTTCATTAAATTATGAGAAAAAGCAGACGTTTGGGTGTACTGTTCTCGACTCTTAATCATTATCTGGATTCAGTTCTCCCCAGAAGAAAGAAGACAAATTGCTGTACCGTGCTCGACTCTCCTTGTCTTAATTCAGTTTCTCCCCTTTGACGTTTCATTAAATTATGAGAAAAAGCAGACGTTTGGGTGTACTGTTCTTGACTCTTAATCCTTATCTGGATTCAGTTTTCCCCCTCCCGCGCAAAGCGCGGAAGCTTCGACATTTCATTAAATTATGAGAAAAAGCAGACGTTTGGGTGTACTGTTCTTGACTCTTAAGCCTTATCTGGATTCAGTTCTCCCCATCTCGGGAGAAGCGCGAAAGTTTTGGCGTTTTATTTAATTATTGGAGAAAGAAGACGAATTGCTGTACCGTGCTCGACTCTCTTAGTCCTTGTCTTAATTTAGTTTCTCCCCCTCCCGCGCAAAGCGCGGAAGCTTTGACGTTTCATTAAATTATGAGAAAAAGCAGACGTTTGGGTGTACTGTTCTTGACTCTTAATCCTTATCTGGATTCAGTTCTTTCCATCTCGCGCGAAGCGCGAAAGTTTTGGCGTTTTATTTAATTATTAGAGAAAGAAGACGAATTGCTGTACCGTGCTCAACTCTCTTAGTCCTTGTCTTAATTCAGTTTCTCCCCCTCCCGCACAAAGCGCGGAAGCTTTGACGTTTCATTAAATTATGAGAAAAAGCAGACGTTTGGGTGTACTGTTCTCGACTCTTAATCCTTATCTGGATTCAGTTCTCCCCCTCCCGCGTGAAAGCGTGAAAGTTTTGGCGTTTTATTAAATTATTTGAGAAAGTAGACGATTCGTTAAACCGTGCTCGACCGTAAATCCTTGTCTGAATTCAGTTTCTCCCCCTCCCGCGCAAAGCGCGGAAGCTTTTACCTTTCATTAAATTATGAGAAAAAGCAGACGTTTGGGTGTACTGTTCTCGACTCTTAATCCTTATCTGGATTCAGTTCTCCCCCTCCCGCGTGAAGCGCGGACGTTTTGGCGTTTCATTAAATTATGAGAAAAAGCAGACGTTTGGGTGTACTGTTCTCGACTGTTAATCCTTGTCTGAATTCAGTTTCTCCCCCTCTCGCGCAAAGCGCTGAAGCTTTAACGATTCATTAAATTATGAGAAAAAGTAGACGTTTGGGTGTACTGTTGTCGACTGTTTATCCTTGTCTGAATTCAGTTTCTCCCCCTCCCGCGCAAAGCGCGGAAGTTTTGGCGTTTCATTAAATTATGAGAAAAAGCAGACGTTTTGGGTGTATTGTTCTCGACCCTTATTCCTTATCTGGATTCAGTTCTCCCCCTCCCGCGCGAAGCGCGAAAGCTTTGGCGTTTTATTAAATTATTAGAGAAAGTAGAACATTCGTTGAACCGTGCTCGACTCTCTTAATCCTTGTTTGAATTCAGTTTCTCCCTCTCCTTTTTTTTAATTAAATTTTTAGAGAAAGTAGACGATTTGTTGCACCATTTTCGATTCTTAAAGCCCTATTTATCTTAATTCAGTTACCCCCTTCCCGCGCGAAGCGCGAAAAAGCTTAGACGTTTGATTTAATTATTAGAGAAAGTAGATGATTTGCTGTACCGTTCTCGACTGTTTATCCTTGTCTGAATTTAGTTTCTCCCCCACCCGCGCAAAGCGCGGAAGCTTTGACGTTTCATTAAATTATGAGAAAAAGCAGACGTTTGGGTGTACTGTTCTCGACTCTTAATCATTATCTGGATTCAGTTCTCCCCAGAAGAAAGAAGACAAATTGCTGTACCGTGCTCGACTCTCCTTGTCTTAATTCAGTTTCTCCCCTTTGACGTTTCATTAAATTATGAGAAAAAGCAGACGTTTGGGTGTACTGTTCTTGACTCTTAATCCTTATCTGGATTCAGTTTTCCCCCTCCCGCGCAAAGCGCGGAAGCTTCGACATTTCATTAAATTATGAGAAAAAGCAGACGTTTGGGTGTACTGTTCTTGACTCTTAAGCCTTATCTGGATTCAGTTCTCCCCATCTCGGGAGAAGCGCGAAAGTTTTGGCGTTTTATTTAATTATTGGAGAAAGAAGACGAATTGCTGTACCGTGCTCGACTCTCTTAGTCCTTGTCTTAATTTAGTTTCTCCCCCTCCCGCGCAAAGCGCGGAAGCTTTGACGTTTCATTAAATTATGAGAAAAAGCAGACGTTTGGGTGTACTGTTCTTGACTCTTAATCCTTATCTGGATTCAGTTCTTTCCATCTCGCGCGAAGCGCGAAAGTTTTGGCGTTTTATTTAATTATTAGAGAAAGAAGACGAATTGCTGTACCGTGCTCAACTCTCTTAGTCCTTGTCTTAATTCAGTTTCTCCCCCTCCCGCACAAAGCCCGGAAGCTTTGACGTTTCTTTAAATTATGAGAAAAAGCAGACGTTTGGGTGTACTGTTCTCGACTCTAAATCCTTATCTGGATTCAGTTCTCCCCCTCCCGCGTAAAGCGCGGAAGTTTTGGCGTTTCATTAAATTATGAGAAAAAGCAGACGTTTGGTTGTACTGTTCTCGACTCTTAATCCTTATCTGGATTCAATTCTCCCCCTCCCGCGCGAAGCGTGAAAGTTTTGGCGTTTTATTAAATTATTTGAGAAAGTAGACGATTCGTTAAACCGTGCTCGACCGTAAATCCTTGTCTGAATTCAGTTTCTCCCCCTCTCGCGCAAAGCGCGGAAGCTTTTACTTTTCATTAAATTATGAGAAAAAGCAGACGTTTGGGTGTACTGTTCTCGACTCTTAATCCTAATCTGGATTCAGTTCTCCCCCTCCCGCGTGAAGCGCGGAAGTTTTGGCGTTTCATTAAATTATGAGAAAAAGCAGACGTTTTGGGTGTATTGTTCTCGACCCTTATTCCTTATCTGGATTAAGTTCTCCCCCTCCCGCGCGAAGCGCGAAAGCTTTGGCGTTTTATTAAATTATTAGAGAAAGTAGAACATTCGTTGAACCGTGCTCGACTCTCTTAATCCTTGTTTGAATTCAGTTTCTCCCTCTCCTTTTTTTTAATTAAATTTTTAGAGAAAGTAGACGATTTGTTGCACCATTTTCGATTCTTAAAGCCCTATTTATCTTAATTCAGTTATCCCCTTCCCGCGCGAAGCGCGAAAAAGCTTAGACGTTTGATTTAATTATTAGAGAAAGTAGATGATTTGCTGTACTGTTCTCGACTGTTTATCCTTGTCTGAATTTAGTTTCTCCCCCACCCGCGCAAAGCGCGGAAGCTTTGACGTTTCATTAAATTATGAGAAAAAGCAGACGTTTGGGTGTACTGTTCTTGACTCTTAATCCTTATCTGGATTCAGTTCTTTCCATCTCGCGCGAAGCGCGAAAGTTTTGACATTTCATGAAGTTATGAGAAAAAGCAGACGTTTGGGTGTACTGTTCTCGACTCTTAATCATTATCTGGATTCAGTTCTCGCCATCTCGCGCGAAGCGCGAAAGTTTTGGCGTTTTATTTAATTATTAGAGAAAGAAGACGAATTGCTGTACCGTGCTCGACTCTCTTAGTCCTTGTCTTAATTCAGTTTCTCCCCTTTGACGTTTCATTAAATTATGAGAAAAAGCAGACGTTTGGGTGTACTGTTCTTGACTCTTAATCCTTATCTGGATTCAGTTTTCCCCCTCCCGCGCAAAGCGCGGAAGCTTTGACATTTCATAAAGTTATGAGAAAAAGCAGACGTTTGGGTCTAGTGTTCTTGACTCTTAATCCTTATCTACATTCAGTTCTCCCTTTCTCGCGAGAAGCGCGAAAGTTTTGGCGTTTTATTTAATTATTAGAGAAAGAAGACGAATTGCTGTACCGTGCTTGACTCTCTTAGTCCTTGTCTTAATTCAGTTCTCTTCCCCTCCCGCGCAAAGCGCAAAGGTTTTGGCGTTTCATTAAATTTTTATAAAAAGAAGTTTTAGGGAATTTAATCACCTAAATAAAAGAAATAGAAATAGATTTCTTTCCTACCTTGTCTCGTAGAAACACCTGTTGAGTACAGATACTTGGAACATATATTATATCACAAGTAGTAGTTCAAATATTGCACAGCACCCGTAGAAAGAATATGTAAGACCATGTACAAAGTAATGACGCTTCTTCGCGAATTAAGTAAAGAAGAAGAAACTTATAATCTCTATAAAGTAATAAGGCCTCAGAACCGAGTAGAGAAACAAGCGAAGAAATAGGACAAGAATTAAGATGAAGCTGAATTAGCTTTGCTGTAGATAGACTCTCTAGAATACGTGTGCTCTATATGAACAGCTCAGGAGAAGTGATGAAAATAGGTGTGGCAAATAAAGCAAGCAAGTGTAATGTCCCTGTACAGTATAAGCTATACCAGTACATTAGGTGGTTGCACATCCCAACCCATAGGGTATGGAATGTGCTTGCCAGAGTAAGTATTTGTGGCACTCTAGTAATGCAACAGGTGTCACTAAAGAAATGAGTGACAATGGAAATAAAAGGCTAGACTTCAAGCCACACAATAAAGACAAGACGATAATATTTACAAATGCAAAGTTCTCCAAAGGTCAAGTCACTACAGTAGCTCCCCTCTAGATTTGTTGTCAAATGAAAAGTAGCAACAAATCGATGAGGAAATATAGACCTACATGCATGTTGACTTGAAAATACGAAAATATGGTAATACTGTTGAAACACAGTAAGTTTAATATGCTTCACCCGACTTCGAAAAAATCCACGAACCTCACTGGCCATCTAACTTGACGACCAGACCTGGTCTTTCGAATCGCAGGAGTGTTCTGCTTCAGTGCAGGATCCAGTGCTAACGGTGCAGGATCCAGTGCTAACGGAGCAGGATCCAGTGCTAACGGAGCAGGATCCAGTGCTAAGTCTGCGGAGTTGGATTGCCGAGGGACTTGGATAGGTGGATCTTGACCCTTCCTAGATTGAGCAGGGAGATCTTGCTCCATGAAAGTTGGTTTAAGTCTCTCAACACTGACAGTTTCACGTTTACCATTGTAATCAATAGTAAAAAACTTGTCAGAGCGTTGAAGGACTCGAAAAGGCCCCCTGTAAGGAGGTTGAAGGGGCCCCTTGACTGCATCAACCCTCAAAAAGACGTGGGATGAGGAATGCAACTCTGGGTGTACCTGTGTAGGGGTAGCTCGTTGTTTGCGAGTAGGGGTGGGATGTAATTCACGCATCAGTCTCTTCAGTCTGTGGGCGTAATTAGCTGGATCGCCAGCAGAGTCAGTCTGTGAAGGAGACACAAATTGGGCCGGTAGCATGACCGTAGTACCAAAAACGAGTTCTGCTGCGGAACATCCCAGATCAGACTTGATAGCTGTACGTATACCCAGCAATACCAAGGGAAGGACCTCAGTCCAACGGACTGTGTTATGCGCCTTGAGAGAGGCTTTGAGTTGCCTGTGAAAACGCTCAACAAGCCCATTGGCTGCTGGATGGTATGCTGTTGTGCGAATGCGTTTAGTGCCAAGAAGATTAGTGAGAGCAAGGAAGAGTGCTGACTCAAATTGTCTACCCCTGTCTGTAGTAAGAGTAGTTGGAGCACCAAACACCGCTACCCATCTGGCCACAAAAGTACGTGCTACAGTATCCGCAGTGATATCTGGGATAGGTATAGCTTCTGGCCATCTGGTGTAACGATCCACACAAGTAAGAAGGTACGTGTTACCCTCTGAAGTAGGAAGTGGGCCTACAAGATCGATGTGCACATGAGAGAAACGCGCATCAGGTGAGGTAAAAGTGCCAAGTGGAACTTTTGTGTGTTTATGCACCTTGCATCTCTGGCATTCAAGACATGTTCTGGCCCATTTCCTGATATCATGATTAATACCAGGCCAAACGAAACGTTCCGTGATGAGCTTTTGAGTGGCCCTGATCCCAGGATGGGATAGTCCGTGGAGGGCGTCAAAAATAGCTCGTCTGTGTTTGACTGGAACAAGGGGTCTAGCAACACCTGTCGAAACATCACATAGCATGGTAGTAAGAGAACCAGGAAGCGATATAGACTTGAGCTGAAGCGAGGAGTCCTGTACCTCACTATCATCCTCTTGATCTTTCGCAATGGCTGCAAAATCTATGACCGAGGATGAATCAACTCTGTCGATACACAGACGGGAGAGAGCGTCTGCTGCTGTGTTCTCCCTTCCTGCTATGTGGTGTATCTCAGATGTGTATTGGGATATGAAATCAAGCTGGCGGATTTCACGAGGTGAGTGTCGGTCAGGCTTTGAATTCAAAGCATGGGTGAGAGGTTTGTGATCCGTGTAGATGGTAAATGTGCGACCTTCAAGTAGATGTCGAAAGTGCTTTACACCGAGGTAGGCTGCTAACAGTTCCCGACCGAAAGTGCTGTACTTAGTCTCGGCAGGCTGTAGTCTCTTAGAAAAGAAAGCCAATGGTTGCCAAACAC
This sequence comes from Strongylocentrotus purpuratus, assembly GCF_000002235.5. Classification (NCBI taxonomy): domain Eukaryota; kingdom Metazoa; phylum Echinodermata; class Echinoidea; order Camarodonta; family Strongylocentrotidae; genus Strongylocentrotus; species Strongylocentrotus purpuratus. The sequence goes on from NW_022145558.1 coordinate 1,363,163, forward strand.
CATCTACCAGCTGTTGGATAGTTCCCCCAACTCCCACATCAGATGCATCAACCAACAGGCATAGAGGAACATCAATTCTAGGATGAACTAAAACTGCAGCGTTAGCTAACTGATCTTTAGCCTGATTGAAAGCAGAAAGTTCTTGTTCACCTAGGGTGATTGGTTGGTTCTTCTTCAATCTATTTTTCAACAGATCCGTGAGAGGCTGGAGTACTTCTGCACACCGCGGAATGAACCGTCTGTAGAAATTGATCAGCCCGAGGAACTCTCGTAGTTTGGTAAGTGATGTAGGTATCGGAAAATCACGGATGATCTTCACCTTGTCACTAAGTGGCTGTATTCCTTCCGAGTCAACTTTATGCCCTAGAAAGGACAGTAAAGGTACTCCGAACTGACACTTAGCGGGGTTGAGAATGATTCCATACTCTTGCAGGCGGTCAAAGAGTAAACGGAGATGTGTCTCGTGTTCGTCTTTGGTAGTACTAGCTACAAGAATATCGTCTAGATAAACATAGACGAAAGGAAGACCGCGAGTGACATCATCCATCAATCTTTGGAACGTCTGAGCTGCATTGCGAAGGCCAAACGGCATCCTAACAAACTCGAATAATCCAAAAGGGGTGGTTATAGCTGTCTTGTGGATATCGCTAGGCTCGACTGGGATCTGATGATATGCCCTGATGAGATCAATCTTGGAAAAGATTGTCTTGCCACTAAGTGACGCAGAGAAATCTTGCAAATGAGGAATAGGGTATCTATCAGGAATAGTACGAGCATTAAGCATGCGATAATCTCCACAAGGTCGCCAGTCCCCTGGTGTCTTCTTCGGAACCATGTGCAAGGGACTTGACCAGTTGCTATCAGATTGTCTGATAATGCCGAGTTCAAGCATGTGTTCAAACTCTGCCTTGGCAATCTGCTGCCGATCTGGAGCAAGCCGACGAGGGCGAGCTGAAGCAGGTGGGCCTCGAGTTTGGATATGGTGGGTGGTTGTATGCTTGACTTCTGAGTGCTTGTACACTGGCCGGGTGATGTCAGGATACTCACGAAGAAGGGAGTGGAAACGCTCCGAAGTATCTTGCTTGACATACACCGGGCTAATGATGCCTGTGTATGTACCGACTCCCTGTACTGTAAGAGTGGTGGTGGTGTCTATCAGCCGTCGATGTTTGATGTCGACTAATAGTCCATAGTTATCAAGGAAATCGGCTCCCAAGATAGGTGTAGGTATGTCCGTGACAACAAAAATCCAACGAAAAACTCGCCGCAACCCAAGATCAAGAGTGAAAGATCTCTGGCCAAAAGTCTTAATGGGTGACTTGTTAACAGCTTGAAGTTGGATATTTGTTGCACTTACCATTGCCGATTTTCCTAACATGGAATGAGGGAAAATACTAACTTCGGCCCCAGTATCAACAAGAAAACGCGTGCCTGATTGTTTATCATGAACAAAGAAAAGGCGACTGGGTTGAATGTTGCCAAGTGAATTAGTCGCCGCTATTCCTTGGCGGGCCCGTTTCCCTGGACATATCCAGGGCGGCTTTGTCCTGCTGAGTATGAACAAGGACTTATGCACTTCTGGGCTCGTTTGCCATGCTTCCAGTGGTACCAACATTCAGCCCCAGCATGTTGTTGATGCCGACTCGGGCTACGGGAAGCTGATTGGCGAGGGCCGGAATTCTTCGGGCCTCGCTGTCGACTGCGACTTCTGCGGTCCTCCTGTATAGAACAAGTCAAGGCTTGCACCTGAGCAGCCAGTTGAGCAACCTGGGTAGAAAGTCGATGTACTTCACCAGAGTCATTGGGAGTAGCGCAAGCGTAAGTCTGCGCTGGCACTTCTTTAGGTAAGACATGAGAAATAGTAGGCGGACCAGCAACTTCAACAATTTTGTCGGCTAATGCCGCTAGCGCAACCAAGCTGACATCATCGCTTGTGGAAGCGAGAATCAACTGTACATTGGTTGGCAGGCGTTGCAAAAATAATTGCTTAAGTATACTAGTTTCCAAAGTATTAGAGCCTAATAATTGTTGCATTCTCCTAAGGAGTTGGGAGGGCGACCTATCGCCTAACTCTTCACTCGTCAGCAATTTGTTCAGACGCTTTTGCTCAGAGACAGAAGTTCGCTTAACCAGTGCTGCTTTTAGTATCTTGTACGGCTCTGTTTGGGGAGGGGCAATTAAAATATCGCGCACCTCTAGAGCTACCTCTGGTTGTAATGAGGCGACAACATAAGCAAACTTTGTAGACTCAACTGAGACACCTCTAGTTTGAAACTGAGCCTCAACCTGAGCAAACCACATATCAGGATCATGTGCCCAAAATGGTGGAAGCTTTAAACTAACATATGAGACTTGAGGGGATGGCTCAGAAGCCTCACTAGGTAATACATTGCTATCAGTATCGGGCATGATAATGACGATGACAAGGTAGATTAGATCAACAGAAGAAAAAAAATCTGGATCACGTCGGGGTCACCAGTTTAGGGAATTTAATCACCTAAATAAAAGAAATAGAAATAGATTTCTTTCCTACCTTGTCTCGTAGAAACACCTGTTGAGTACAGATACTTGGAACATATATTATATCACAAGTAGTAGTTCAAATATTGCACAGCACCCGTAGAAAGAATATGTAAGACCATGTACAAAGTAATGACGCTTCTTCGCGAATTAAGTAAAGAAGAAGAAACTTATAATCTCTATAAAGTAATAAGGCCTCAGAACCGAGTAGAGAAACAAGCGAAGAAATAGGACAAGAATTAAGATGAAGCTGAATTAGCTTTGCTGTAGATAGACTCTCTAGAATACGTGTGCTCTATATGAACAGCTCAGGAGAAGTGATGAAAATAGGTGTGGCAAATAAAGCAAGCAAGTGTAATGTCCCTGTACAGTATAAGCTATACCAGTACATTAGGTGGTTGCACATCCCAACCCATAGGGTATGGAATGTGCTTGCCAGAGTAAGTATTTGTGGCACTCTAGTAATGCAACAGGTGTCACTAAAGAAATGAGTGACAATGGAAATAAAAGGCTAGACTTCAAGCCACACAATAAAGACAAGACGATAATATTTACAAATGCAAAGTTCTCCAAAGGTCAAGTCACTACAAAGTCAATTCTTAAAGCCCTATTTATCTAAATTCAGTTCTCCCCCTCCCGCGTGAAGCGTGGAAGTTTTGGCGTTTCATCAAATTATTATGAAAAGGAGACGATTTGCTGTACCGTTCTCGACTGTTAATCCTTGTCTGAATTCAGTTTCTCCCCCTCCCGCGCAAAGCGCGGAAGCTTTGACGTTTCATAAAGTTATGAGAAAAAGCAGACGTTCGGGTGTACTATTCTCGACTCTTCATCCTTATCTGGATTCAGTTCTTCCCATCTCGGGAGAAGCGCGAACGTTTTGGCGTTTTATTTAATTATTAGAGAAAGAAGACGAATTGCTGTACCGTGCTCGACTCTCTTAGTCCTTGTCTTAATTCAGTTTCTTCCCCTCCCGCGCAAAGCGCAAAAGTTTTGGCGTTTCATTAAATTATTATGAAAAGAAGACGTTTAGGTGTACTGTTCTTGACTCTTAATCCTTATCTGGATTCAGTTCTCCCCCTCACGCGTGACGCGCGAAAGTTATGGCGTTTCATTAAATTATGAGAAAAAAGCAGACGTTTGGGTGTACTGTTCTCGACTGTTAATCCTTATCTGGATTCAGTTCTCCCCCTCCCGCGTGAAGCGCGGAAGTTTTGGCGTTTCATTAAATTATGAGAAAAAGCAGACGTTTGGGTGTACTTTTCTCGACTGTTAATCCTTGTCTGAATTCAGTTTCTCCCCCTCCCGCGTGAAGCGCGGAAGTTTTGACGTTTCATTAAATTATGAGAAAAAGCAGACGTTTGGTTGTACTGTTCTCGACTCTTAATCCTTATCTGGATTCAATTCTCCCCCTCCCGCGCGGAGCGTGAAAGTTTTGGCGTTTTATTAAATTATTTGAGAAAGTAGACGATTCGTTAAACCGTGCTCGACCGTAAATCCTTGTCTAAATTCAGTTTCTCCCCTCCCGCGCAAAGCTCGGAAGCTTTGACTTTTCATTAAATTATGAGAAAAAAGCAGACGTTTGGGTGTACTGTTCTCGACTCTTAATCCTTATCTGGATTCAGTTCTCCCCCTCCCGCTTGAAGCGCGGAAGTTTTGGCGTTTCATTAAATTATGAGAAAAAGCAGACGTTTGGGTGTACTGTTCTCGACTGTTAATCCTTGTCTGAATTCAGTTTCTCCCCCTCTCGCGCAAAGCGCTGAAGCTTTAACGATTCATTAAATTATGAGAAAAAGTAGACGTTTGGGTGTACTGTTGTCGACTGTTTATCCTTGTCTGAATTCAGTTTCTCCCCCTCCCGCGCAAAGCGCTGAAGCTTTAACGATTCATTAAATTATGAGAAAAAGTTACCGTTTGGGTGTACTGTTCTCGACTGTTTATCCTTGTCTGAATTCAGTTTCTCCCCTACCCGCGCAAAACGCGGAAGTTTTGACGTTTCATAAAGTTATGAGAAGAAGCAGACGTTTGGGTGTACTGTTCTCGACTCTTAATCATTATCTGGATTCAGTTCTCCCCACACGTATCAGCACGGCTCGCGGTATGCACGCGCGTCTCGACATTACCAGGGCGCTGACATTTTGCCTGACTGCGCGTACCTTGACCGCTAGCTGGCGGTGTGCTTTTTCGGGCGATTTAAATTTTTACGATACATCGCTAAGGTAAACAAAGACGATGCCTCTCCTTTCGCGGGCCTATGAAGTCATAACAAGGTCACCTTCATGATACATTGTCAAAATATGAAAAATCAATAATGCCCCGCCCATCTGAGATATACGTCGACCGGCTTTGCGTTTGTAGAGCCGGCCTCTTCCTCCCCCTTACGTACGTGTGTGACTGAGTCAGTATTTACAGTTATTTTGATACAATATTTACACATCATTTTCAGACCAAATTCACACCCATTTTAGAACAAAATACAATTTTTTTTTTGGTGCTCTGTGTAGTTTTTGTGTTTTTTAGGTCATTATCTATAACTTTCTCATTTAGTTTTACAAGTCTCGTTGGGCAGATTTTTTTTTAAATTCAATTTGAATATTAGCATGTCTGGCACTCCCACTGGCAGTGCTAGGGCGAACTGTGCACAAACCAATGGCAGTACGTGTGCAGGGCCAGGGGGGCTGGATTTGCACTCGCAATGCCTCCAGATGTTCTGTAGAATTTGTGGAGGGAAGTTTAAGAGTAATTCTGGAGGAAGTAGGACATTTAGGGAGAAAATTCATCCTTGTCAAGGATACAAAGATCAGTTAAAAGAAATTCTTGGAGTCGATGTAGAATGCGATCACAATGATATTAATCCGCCCTCAATGTGCCAATCATGCTACTGTCAGATCATGATCCATAAGAAAAAACCCAATATCGAAAACGTCAAACAGTGGGCTGCCCACCCTAGGATTGGAATATGTGATATTTGTCACACCCAGAAGTCTGGAAAACCTGGCCGTAAAAAGAAGAAACCAAATATGGGTGCAAAAAACCTCCCAAAATCCTTCACTGAAACTACTTCTAGCATCAAACCCCTCATCGACAATACCAAGTACACAGTAATCTGCAAGAGTTGTTCAAACCCAATAGACATCACAAACATATCACAGCATACATGCACTCATACAGATACAGTTGATCACGATCATACATATGTAATATCACATAACCTGACGAGTCTGACGAACTCAGAGAGGGAAAGAATTGCAAAAGAGGTGGTCCAGGAGAAAATTAAGGAGTCTCCTGATGGAGCGACCATCATCCTGACAGGAGGGAAAAGAACACAGGTGCGCAATGATTTTTTTTATTTTTTTTTTTTGTAGCTTAGACAATTATGATGTGTTTATATGAAGAGGCTAAGCTCATGACAAAATCAAATAATTTATTAGTACTGTAGTCAAGCTTGATTTGCATATGCCACAAATTCCCCAAGCAATATGATATAGATACAAAGCATAAATATTTTCAATATATCTCTCAATCGTTTTCTAGGAAAACAAATGCTAAGTAGAATAACATAACGTTGATGAGCTCCACCATGTGGTATAAAGACTGTTGAGTGAGAGGAGATATAGGATATATTTAGAACAGGAATAGTGGAGAGGAGAGATAGAACGATAGGACTAGTGCATAACTTTGATTTGATTCTCCATAAATGAAATAGAGTTTGTTTATCCGAAAATGAAATAAGGTTTATTAATCAATTTGTTCATCATAACCTTTGGAATAACGAGCAGCCTCTTTTAAAAAAAATATTAACCAGGAATATTGTCTTATAGATATGTTAAACTAGTGCTTATTTTCGTTATTAATAGGCCGTGTTGTTGAGGTACTGATATCACTATTGTTGTAACCAATATTAATATTTATATAATGAACATATAGTAATAATAATTAACGTTAATATAGCACATCATACATAAAGTTTGTTAGCACTTTATATAAAACATTTAAAAAATGAACATAGATTAACTGAACAACTTAAAGAATAACGATTTTACTTCACCATTCATTTTTTTTTTAAAGGAACTCTGCTTTACATTGGTACAATACAATAAAAATCGTTTCCATCTTTTATAACTGAAGGACATCTGTACTCGGAAAATAGATCTTCCGCGCAAGCCGTCATCAATGGTGAAAGCAAGGACAAAGAGATCAAGAGATGAGTGCATGAGGGATGTCCACCTGTTAACACATATGGAAGACCAGGAGGAGCAGGAGGAACAAGAGGAATGCAGCAGCTTGTACCTAGACAATCAGGACATAAGTGACCTCAAGTCCATGATGGGAATTTCTTGGCGAAAGCTCGGAAAGCTGAAAAAGTAAGGAAAAACCTAAAGTAAAAGAGTAAGGTCCTTTAACGTGAAATAATAAACGAAATCAATCTGACAACATATCTATTATACACATATATATATATATATTTGTTTGCAGTTGGCTTCTGCAAAGGAAAGTGAAGTCTGCAGGAGAGAAAGCGGTGAGGACCCTCCACAAGACCATTTTAGATGGTAAACTCCAAGCGATCCTCCTGCCTTTGCAGCACTGGGAGGATACAATCTGCCAGATCAGACCATCTCCTTTCATAAGTGTGCAAAATCTACCTGATATGGTGATGACGCTACTTGATGAATATGATGAGTAAGTTTAAATCATTTAAACCTAGAGCAAAAGCCTGTTTAATGATAACAGATATAAAATTATATAATACTACTAGATGAGGGCTACCCTCAGCATACAGGTGTACACTCCATCCAGTGCCTTTAAAAATTATATATTATACAAAAATATACTTCAGTGTATGCATGTATGAATGACTCTATCATTTCCTACACAGACTTGGTGAGCTCACCTTTCATGACGGAATGCTGGAAGAAATTTGGGTGAAGATCGGCGGTGATAAGGGTGGAGATACCTTCAAGCTTATGCTCCAGATCGCGAATCTGTCGCATCCTAATAGCCTCAGAGCCACTAACATCATTGGCTTGTTTCCTGGCAAGGACACACCATTCAACTTGGATGTAACACTGTCAACCCTTGTTGAGCAGATAGATGTCCTGCAGAAAGCAAAATGGAGGTAAATATGTTTGAATTTGTGTTAATTCATAATTTAGATATTTTAGAGACACTGTATCCATCAATGACGTAACATTGACAAAATTCACAAGTTTACATGCATGTCATCAAAAAGTCAACACTGTGCTGAAATATACCTTTCATGTTTTTATTGTCTTCTCAGAGGAAAGGCCATACGCTGTTTCTTCTTTGGGGATTATGAGTATCTCTGCAGGACGTACGGTCTCTCTGGTCCAAGTGGTGTGTATTTTTTCTCTCTGTTCAGTTGAATATAATAATCAAGTAAGAATTATGTGCATGATGTGAAATGTAATGTTTCTATTGTGTGTCTATGAACAGGGAGACACTGCTGCCTCTACTGTGTTGCCACCAAGACAGAGATGGCAACTCCATTAGCAAGCAGAGGCCGACTGCCAGAGAGAACATTAGACACCCTGAAGGAGTCACTGGCCAAGTACAAACACTCCAACGTCGCCAAAGAATCAAACAATGCGATCAGGCCACCCCAATTCAACATTCCCATCAATCAGGTTAGTATTATCTATTTCGTTTTTACCTGTAACAAAATTAGATTCAATGACTTCTGTTGCAACCTGTCCTGTAAGTATGTACGTTCCCAATGTTAGTTTACCATACATAAAACATTTTACTATTTGACTTTTAGGTGTGCCCACCCGGCCTCCACTTCTCACTGGGGATCTACAATAAACACTACAAGAGTATGGAAATGGCTTGTCACGAGCTCGATTTGAAGGCGGCCTCTCTTCCACATACACTCACAACACGCCTCGAAGTTGCAGCATGCAAACAGAAACACCTGCAATGTATAGCTCAGAAGGAAGAGGAGCGACAGGACATATTGGATCAGCATATGTACCTGTCCATGGCATATCCGGACTCACAACCAGCAGCGCTGTTGTTGGAAACAGCAGAGGACATCCAGAAGGAGATAACAAACCTGGTAATTATTTTTTAAAGTTCCATTGTTCAAGAGCCTATTTCATTGAGTATCAGATAGCTTTGTATGCTTGTAAATATTATGATTGTAAGTGTTTTTATCCGACTGCATTAATTCTCTTACAGAAAGCAGAGGTGAAGAAGCTCCCTGACCTGAAGGTTGGTGAAGGACCCATAGCCCAGTCACTGGATGAAGTTCTTAAAAGTATTAGTGTCCAGAGACAAGCTTTCCATGGGAAGAGCTTCGTGGGGAACCACGTACACAAGTGTCTAAAGGTAAATTATAAAAGAAATATAGAAATTCAATAGGTGTACACTGTAAAGCTTGAATCAATGTTTATATAATGAGAATCAAATTGTGCTTTTAAAAATTCTGATCTTTTATGGTTGCGTTTATTTTATCAATGTACATAATTTAGAATTTGCTACAAAATGTTACAACTGGTGCAAGATTAAAACATTGTATAAAAGTTGAAAATCCATTTTCATATACCAATATGTTAATAAAGATATACAGCTAAAATTTCTAAAGCCATGCTCGTCATCAGCAGCCAGGACATGGCATTACATACCTGTTGCCTTTAATCTGTTTCTGAATCAAAGTAGTACAGTCCACTCCCGTTATAACGAGCACGGATGCAACAAGATTTTGTTAAAACAAGGTCATTGGCTTGGTCCTGAGCATCTCGTTATAACGGGAGTGGACTGAATAACTACTTGATCCTGGCCGTACAGATTCAACAACCAAATCTTGCATTTGTGTATCTGGCCCTTCTGTCTGATCTTCTGTATAGAAGCAGTTGAAAATATTTGTCTGCATCTGTAGCAATAAGATTTTAAAAAGGAGGGGGGGGGGTACAATACAGGCATAAGTTTGGTGTCACTTGTCTAAGAAGCATACTTACCCTCTCTATTTTCAGGAGGAAAACATCAGGAAAATAACAAACACCATAGTTCAAACAGCAGATGAGGTGTGTCCGGCCCTGCATAATGAAGCGCTAAGTATAGCGCATCGTTATAGTGAGTGTTTCAAGCTCTATGGATCTTGCGATCATCTCTTCAACAGAGGAGACTTCCTGACACCCGAACACATTCATATGCTGGGTAAGAAAAGGCTTAGTTATTACGATAGCATTAATTTTTTTTGTCAGATTACACCCCAATCTGTTAACTGACATTAAAGTTTAAAGTAATCTAAAATTGCTTTATTTATGGTTTGACATTAAAATGTTATTTCTTTTTATCACTGTCTTCATACAGATGATGCCATCAGAGAGTATATGACCTTCGTCCGAACTACCTTCCCATCCGAGTCCATCACACCGAAGATGCACCTGTTGGAGGACCATACTGTGCCATGGTTCGAGCTATGGGGAGCTGGACTCGCGCTCATGGGGGAGCAGGGAGGAGAAGGTATGCACGCGCATCTAAACCGAATCCGTGAACATCTACGGTGCTACTCCCTGACGGATGATCTCCAACTACATCTACGCTCCGTGGAGGAGCAATGGGTCCATGCGAATCCCAAGTCATACCATAGAAATAAGAACAATTAAACCTATCGCAAATTACAATGAATAGAAGACAGGTATGAATCTCATCTTCACTGGTCTTAAAACCTCTAATATCAGGGTTCTCAATAATCAAATTGTCAGTATGTACTTCCAATTGTTACCACGTTGTAATTGTACATGTGTCAATATTATTAAAAGTACTGTTTACACAATGAGGAAATTTACCTTAATAGGTTAGCTTTCACTAACTGGAGCTAGCTGCTTGCATCTTCACACCAATGGCGGAGGAGTTGTTGTACTTCTCATGCTGTTGAACTTGAAGTAAGTCGAACTGTGTAAAGAGTATGTAATCATATGTAAATAATCTGAAAAGCTTTGATGCTTGAGAATAAAGCAGAATTGTACAGTACTCAATCTTGTTGTTCTCGTTATTTTTTACTCCACATATATAGCGAATAGTAAAAACTTTTATTTACAGGTAATCAAACAAGGGATCCCATTAATATTTATTGAATGATTTTGATGATTGCTTTGTGGTCTCGAGACACCACCTGCCAGAACAATTCATCGCTGGTTTCTTGAACCGACGCACTTTCATATGGGCTTAACAATTGCTCATTTACACCGGTTCACAAAACCAGCAACAAATTCTTAACATAGACATGCATATTGCAAGGTTTGTGAGAATGCGATGTGTTGATGTTTGGGACAGTATTATCGTGCATGAATGTTAACAATTGAAAAAAAGTCTATCTGGGTCACATATGGGGCCCTTTAATATAACAGCACATAGTTTTGTGCAATTCAATTCAATAAAGACTTTGTACTTTTTGCAATTATACAAGTAGGTCTAGATTACATTAACCCTTGCTCGATATACTCTAGACCTCTACATTATGATACAACATATATTATAGATCTACATAGGGCCTACATCATACATGTAATCTACTTTTACTTTTTAGATTATAATAATTATCATTTAGGGTCTAAATTAAATGATTCTAAGACAAAGGTATGCATAAGTACATAACTCATAACTCTTTCATGGTTTTATTGTTGGGGGGGGGGGGGGGTGGGGGGGGGGGATAATAATGAAATATTTTCTAAATTGGGATTATTGGGCAGACCCCCCCCCCCCCCCCAACATCCACTCTCCAGCCACGGCCAAGGTCAAGTTTGGTTTAATCACAATAAACAAAATCAATTAGATTCTACACGCTCTTGATCTATGCCAAATTCTGTTGCACACATGAAAAATAAATTTTTAAACTGTAACAAAAGTTACACCTGGCTCAGCTTCAGTTAATAACATAACACACATCACTCATCAGGCGATAAAAAATTTCCCCTGACCATGCTCAAGATCTATTTGATTTTCTTTTAATCTAATAGAAAAAAAATCTTGTGACATGTGCATATCTAAAAACAACATTCTAAAGAAACATAATCTAAAAATGTCATGATAAAATTCAATTCGAGCGATTTTTAATATTTTTTTAAACTTGTGTTTATGCTTCCAAATGTGCGCAAGACACATTTATCTGCATGTGGGATTGTTCACACAACGGTAGGGTGGCGTTACACTACCCTGACCGAAGCGGGCTACACGTGTTCGCGTACACGCTAAATATATAAATCAGCTGCTTTGTTGCATCTTCAAACTCAGTTTAGTATTTGTTTCACGTTATAAATCTGCAAAACTAGGTAATCAAATCATCAGAAATATCATAATAAATTGTATGATAACTATCAATTCTCGTATCTTGCTCCATATTCAATAATGTACTACGATTTCGGGTGAAAGGTGTGAAATTAGGAGAAATTGGAAAAAATTACCTTATCTTTGAGGACTCGTAGCTTAAAATCTGCCCAACGAGACTTGTAAAACCAAATGATCAATTTGAGGAGAAAATGATGAGCAATCAAAATATATACATGAGATCATTAAAAAAAATTGTATTTTATCGCCATGACAACTTAAAAAAAACCTTGAATTTTAAGTGTCGTAAAGTGACAAATAAGGTCATTTTCAGATCGCATTTGGAATATTTTGGCAAAAACAAATATGGACAAATAATATAGTTTTGGAACGAGCTTGATTAACTGAACCTAGAGGTACAATCAAAAATCCTGGTTATCGATTCGACAGTTGTTCAGGGGGGAATGAATATGCATGAGATGAGAAGAGAAAAAGAACGTATTCACGCACAGAAATGTGAAATTTAGTGCGCAAAATGGCCGCGCCCATCTAATACCGACCGTGCCGATACGTGCCCAGAAGAAAGAAGACAAATTGCTGTACCGTGCTCGACTCTCCTTGTCTTAATTCAGTTTCTCCCCTTTGACGTTTCATTAAATTATGAGAAAAAGCAGACGTTTGGGTGTACTGTTCTTGACTCTTAATCCTTATCTGGATTCAGTTTTCCCCCTCCCGCGCAAAGCGCGGAAGCTTTGACATTTCATTAAATTATGAGAAAAAGCAGACGTTTGGGTGTACTGTTCTTGACTCTTAATCCTTATCTGGATTCAGTTCTCCCCATCTCGGGAGAAGCGCGAAAGTTTTGGCGTTTTATTTAATTATTAGAGAAAGAAGACAAATTGCTGTACCGTGCTCGACTCTCTTAGTCCTTGTCTTAATTCATTTTCTTCCCCTCCCGCGCAAAGCGCGAAAGTTTTGGCGTTTCATTAAATTATTATAAAAAGAAGACCATTCGTTAAACCGTTTTCGATTCTTAAAGCCCTATTTATCTAAATTCAGTTCTCCCCCTCCCGCGTGAAGCCTGGAAGTTTTGGCGTTTCATCATATTATTATGAAAAGGAGACGATTTGCTGTACCGTTATCGACTGTTAATCCTTGTCTGAATTCAGTTTCTCCCCCTCCCGCGCAAAGCGCGGAAGCTTTGACGTTTCATTAAATTATGAGAAAAAGCAGACGTTTGGGTGTACTGTTCTTGACTCTTAATCCTTATCTGGATTCAGTTCTTTCCATCTCGGGAGAAGCGCGAACGTTTTGGCGTTTTATTTAATTATTAGAGAAAGAAGACGAATTGCTGTACCGTGCTCGACTCTCTTAGTCCTTGTCTTAATTCAGTTTCTTCCCCTCCCGCGCAAAGCGCAAAAGTTTTGGCGTTTCATTAAATTATTATGAAAAGAAGACGTTTAGGTGTACTGTTCTTGACTCTTAATCCTTATCTGGATTCAGTTCTCCCCCTCACGCGTGACGCGCGAAAGTTATGGCGTTTCATTAAATTATGAGAAAAAGCAGACGTTTGGGTGTACTGTTCTCGACTCTTAATCCTTATCTGGATTCAGTTCTCCCCCTCCCGCGTGAAGCGCGGAAGTTTTGGCGTTTCATTAAATTATGAGAAAAAGCAGACGTTTGGGTGTACTTTTCTCGACTGTTAATCCTTGTCTGAATTCAGTTTCTCCCCCTCCCGCGTGAAGCGCGGAAGTTTTGACGTTTCATTAAATTATGAGAAAAAGCAGACGTTTGGTTGTACTGTTCTCGACTCTTAATCCTTATCTGGATTCAGTTCTCCCCCTCCCGCTTGAAGCGCGGAAGTTTTGGCGTTTCATTAAATTATGAGAAAAAGCAGACGTTTGGGTGTACTGTTCTCGACTGTTAATCCTTGTCTGAATTCAGTTTCTCCCCCTCTCGCGCAAAGCGCTGAAGCTTTAACGATTCATTAAATTATGAGAAAAAGTAGACGTTTGGGTGTACTGTTGTCGACTGTTTATCCTTGTCTGAATTCAGTTTCTCCCCCTCCCGCGCAAAGCGCTGAAGCTTTAACGATTCATTAAATTATGAGAAAAAGTTACCGTTTGGGTGTACTGTTCTCGACTGTTTATCCTTGTCTGAATTCAGTTTCTCCCCTACCCGCGCAAAACGCGGAAGTTTTGACGTTTCATAAAGTTATGAGAAGAAGCAGACGTTTGGGTGTACTGTTCTTGACTCTTAATCATTATCTGGATTCAGTTCTCCCCAGAAGAAAGAAGACAAATTGCTGTACCGTGCTCGACTCTCCTTGTCTTAATTCAGTTTCTCCCCTTTGACGTTTCATTAAATTATGAGAAAAAGCAGACGTTTGGGTGTACTGTTCTTGACTCTTAATCCTTATCTGGATTCAGTTTTCCCCCTCCCGCGCAAAGCGCGGAAGCTTTGACATTTCATAAAGTTATGAGAAAAAGCAGACGTTTGGGTGTACTGTTCTTGACTCTTAATCCTTATCTGGATTCAGTTCTCCCCATCTCGGGAGAAGCGCGAAAGTTTTGGCGTTTTATTTAATTATTAGAGAAAGAAGACGAATTGCTGTACCGTGCTCGACTCTCTTAGTCCTTGTCTTAATTCATTTTCTTCCCCTCCCGCGCAAAGCGCGAAAGTTTTGGCGTTTCATTAAATTATTATAAAAAGAAGACCATTCGTTAAACCGTTTTCGATTCTTAAAGCCCTATTTATCTAAATTCAGTTCTCCCCCTCCCGCGTGAAGCCTGGAAGTTTTGGCGTTTCATCATATTATTATGAAAAGGAGACGATTTGCTGTACCGTTATCGACTGTTAATCCTTGTCTGAATTCAGTTTCTCCCCCTCCCGCGCAAAGCGCGGAAGCTTTGACGTTTCATTAAATTATGAGAAAAAGCAGACGTTTGGGTGTACTGTTCTTGACTCTTAATCCTTATCTGGATTCAGTTCTTTCCATCTCGCGCGAAGCGCGAAAGTTTTGGCGTTTTATTTAATTATTAGAGAAAGAAGACGAATTGCTGTACCGTGCTCAACTCTCTTAGTCCTTGTCTTAATTCAGTTTCTCCCCCTCCCGCGCAAAGCGCGGAAGCTTTGACGTTTCATTAAATTATGAGAAAAAGCAGACGTTTGGGTGTACTGTTCTCGACTCTTAATCCTTATCTGGATTCAGTTCTCCCCATCTCGGGAGAAGCGCGAAAGTTTTGGCGTTTTATTTAATTATTAGAGAAAGAAGACGAATTGCTGTACCGTGCTCGACTCTCTTAGTCCTTGTCTTAATTCACGTTCTCCCCCTCCTGCGCAAAGCGCGGAAGCTTTGACGCTTCATTAAATTATGAGAAAAAGCAGACAATTGGGTGTACTGTTCTCGACTTTTAATCCTTGTCTGAATTCAGTTTCTCCCCCTCCCGCGCAAAGCGCTGAAGCTTTGACGTTCCATTAAATTATGAGAAAAAGCAGACGTTTGGGTGTACTGTTCTCGACTGTTAATCCTTATCTGGATTTAGATCTCCCCCTCCCGCGTGAAGCGCTGATTTTTTGTCGTTTCATTAAATTATGAGAAAAAGAAGACGATTTGCCGTACCGTTGTCGACTGTTAATCCTTGTCTGAATTCAGTTTCTCCCCCTCCCGCGCAAAGCGTAGAAGCTTTGACGTTTCATGAAGTTATGAGAAAAAGCAGACGTTTTGGGTGTATTGTTCTCGACCCTTATTCCTTATCTGGATTCAGTTCTACCCCTCCCGCGCGAAGCGCGAAAGCTTCGGCGTTTTATTAAATTATTAGAGAAAGTAGAACATTCGTTGAACCGTGCTCGACTCTCTTAATCCTTGTTTGAATTCAGTTTCTCCCTCTCCTTTTTTTTTATTAAATTTTTAGAGAAAGTAGACGATTTGTTGCACCGTTTTCGATTCTTAAAGCCCTATTTATCTAAATTCAGTTACCTCCTTCCCGCGCGAAGCGCGAAAAAGCTTAGACGTTTGATTTAATTATGAGAAAAAGCAGACGTTTGGGTGTACTGTTCTCGACTCTTAATCCTTATCTGGTTTCAGTTCTCCCCCTCCCGCGCAAACCGCGGAAGTTTTGACATTTCATGAAGTTATGAAAAAAAGCAGACGTTTGGGTGTACTGTTCTCGACTCTTAATCATTATCTGGATTTAGTTCTCGCCATCTCGCGCGAAGCGCGAAAGTTTTGGCGTTTTATTTAATTATTAGAGAAAGAAGACGAATTGCTGTACCGTGCTCGACTCTCTTAGTCCTTGTCTTAATTCAGTTTCTCCCCTTTGACGTTTCATTAAATTATGAGAAAAAGCAGACGTTTGGGTGTACTGTTCTTGACTCTTAATCCTTATCTGGATTCAGTTTTCCCCCTCCCGCGCAAAGCGCGGAAGCTTTGACATTTCATAAAGTTATGAGAAAAAGCAGACGTTTGGGTGTAGTGTTCTCGACTCTTAATCCTTATCTACATTCAGTTCTCCCTTTCTCGCGAGGAGCGCGAAAGTTTTGGCGTTTTATTTAATTATTAGAGAAAGAAGACGAATTGCTGTACCGTGCTTGACTCTCTTAGTCCTTGTCTTAATTCAGTTTCTCCCCCTCCCGCGCAAAGCGCGAAAGTTTTGGCGTTTCATTAAATTATTATAAAAAGAAGACGATTCTTAAAGCCCTATTTATCTAAATTCAGTTCTCCCCCTCCCGCGTGAAGCGTGGAAGTTTTGGCGTTTCATCAAATTATTATAAAAAGGAGACGATTTGCTGTACCGTTCTCGACTGTTAATCCTTGCCTGAATTCAGTTTCTCCCCCTCCCGCGCAAAGCGCGGAAGCTTTGACGTTTCATTAAATTATGAGAAAAAGCAGACGTTTGGGTGTACTGTTCTTGACTCTTAATCCTTATCTGGATTCAGTTCTTTCCATCTCGCGCGAAGCGCGAAATTTTTGGCGTTTTATTTAATTATTAGAAAAAAAAGACGAATTGCTGTACCGTGCTCAACTCTCTTAGTCCTTGTCTTAATTCAGTTTCTCCCCCTCTCGCGCAAAGCGCGGAAGCTTTTACCTTTCATTAAATTATGAGAAAAAGCAGACGTTTGGGTGTACTGTTCTCGACTCTTAATCCTTATCTGGATTCAGTTCTCCCCCTCCCGCGTGAAGCGCGGAAGTTTTGGCGTTTCATTAAATTATGAGAAAAAGCAGACGTTTGGGTGTACTGTTCTCGACTCTTAATCCTTGTCTGAATTCAGTTTCTCCCCCTCCCGCGCAAAGCGCTGAAGCTTTAACGATTCATTAAATTATGAGAAAAAGTAGACGTTTGGGTGTACTGTTCTCGACTGTTTATCCTTGTCTGAATTCAGTTTCTCCCCCTCCCGCGCAAAGCGCTGAATCTTTAACGATTCATTAAATTATGAGAAAAAGTAGACGTTTGGGTGTACTGTTCTCGACTGTTTATCCTTGTCTGAATTCAGTTTCTCCCCTACCCGCGCAAAACGCGGAAGTTTTGACGTTTCATAAAGTTATGAGAAGAAGCAGACGTTTGGGTATACTGTTCTCGACTCTTAATCATTATCTGGATTCAGTTCTCCCCAGAAGAAAGAAGACAAATTGCTGTACCGTGCTCGACTCTCCTTGTGTTAATTCAGTTTCTCCCCTTTGACGTTTCATTAAATTATGAGAAAAAGCAGACGTTTGGGTGTACTGTTCTCGACTGTTAATCCTTGTCTGAATTCAGTTTCTCCCCCTCTCGCGCAAAGCGCTGAAGCTTTAACGATTCATTAAATTATGAGAAAAAGTAGACGTTTGGGTGTACTGTTGTCGACTGTTTATCCTTGTCTAAATTCAGTTTCTCCCCCTCCCGCGCAAAGCGCTGAATCTTAAACGATTCATTAAATTATGAGAAAAAGTAGACGTTTGGGTGTACTGTTCTCGACTGTTTATCCTTGTCTGAATTCAGTTTCTCCCCTACCCGCGCAAAACGCGGAAGTTTTGACGTTTCAGAAAGTTATGAGAAGAAGCAGACGTTTGGGTAAACTGTTCTCGACTCTTAATCATTATCTTGATTCAGTTCTCCCCAGAAGAAAGAAGACAAATTGCTGTACCGTGCTCGACTCTCCTCGTCTTAATTCAGTTTCTCCCCTTTGACGTTTCATTAAATTATGAGAGAAAGCAGACGTTTGGGTGTACTGTTCTTGACTCTTAATCCTTATCTGGATTCAGTTTTCCCCCTCCCGCGCAAAGCGCGGAAGCTTTGACATTTCATAAAGTTATGAGAAAAAGCAGACGTTTGGGTGTAGTGTTCTCGACTCTTAATCCTTATGTACATTCAGTTCTCCCTATCTCGCGAGAAGCGCGGAAGTTTTGGCGTTTTATTTAATTATTGGAGAAAGAAGACGAATTGCTGTACCGTGCTCGACTCTCTTAGTCCTTGTCTTAATTCAGTTTCTCCCCCTCCCGCGCAAAGCGCGGAAGCTTTGACGTTTCATTAAATTATGAGAAAAAGCAGACGTTTGGGTGTACTGTTCTTGACTCTTAATCCTTATCTGGATTCAGTTCTCCCCATCTCGGGAGAAGCGCGAAAGTTTTGGCGTTTTATTTAATTATTAGAGAAAGAAGACGAATTGCTGTACCGTGCTCGACTATCTTAGTCCTTGTCTTAATTCATTTTTTTCCCCTCCCGCGCAAAGCGCGAAAGTTTTGGCGTTTCATTAAATTATTATAAAAAGAAGACCATTCGTTAAACCGTTTTCGATTCTTAAAGCCCTATTTATCTAAATTCAGTTCTCCCCCTCCCGCGTGAAGCCTGGAAGTTTTGGCGTTTCATAATATTATTATGAAAAGGAGACGATTTGCTGTACCGTTATCGACTGTTAATCCTTGTCTGAATTCAGTTTCTCCCCCTCCCGCGCAAAGCGCGGAAGCTTTGACGTTTCATGAAGTTATGAGAAAAAGCAGACGTTCGGGTGTACTATTCTCGACTCTTGATCCTTATCTGGATTCAGTTCCCCCCTCCCGCGAGAAGCGCGAAAGTTTTGGCGTTTTCTTTAATTATTAGAGAAAGAAGACGATTGCTGTACCGTGCTCGACTCTTTCAGTCCTTGTCTTAATTCAGTTTCTTCCCCTCCCGCGCAAAGCGCGGAAGCTTTGACGTTTCATTAAATTATAAGAAAAAGCAGACGTTTGGGTGTATTGTTCTCGACTGTTAATCCTTGTCTGAATTCAGTTTCTCCCCCTCCCGCGCAAAGCGCGGAAGCTTTAAAGTTTCATAAAGTTATTAGAAAAAGCAGACGTTTGGGTGTACTGTTCTCGACTCTTATTCCTTATCTGGATTCAGTTCTCCCCCTCCCGCGCGAAGCGCGAAAGCTTTGGCGTTTTATTAAATTATTAGAGAAAGTAGACGATTCGTTGAACCGTGCTCGACTCCCTTAATCCTTGTTTTAATTCAGTTTTTCCATCTACTTTGACATTTCATTACATTTTTAGAGAAAGTAAACGATTCGTTGTATCGTTTTTGATTCTTAAAGCCCTATTTATCTTAATTCAGTTACCCCCTTCCCGCGCGAAGCGCGAAAAAGCTTAGACGTTTGATTTAATTATTAGAGAAAGTAGCCGATTTGCTGTACTGTTCTCGACTGTTATTCATTGTCTGAATTCAGTTTCTCCACCTCCCGCGCAAAGCGCGGAAGCTTTGACATTTCATTAAATAATGAAAAAAAGCAGACGTTTGGGTGTACTGTTCTCGACTCTTAATCCTTGTCTGAATTCAGTTTCTCCACCTCCCGCGCAAAGCGCGAAAGTTATGGCGTTTTATTTAATTATTAGAGAAAGTAGACGATTTGCTGTACCGTACTCGACTCTCTTAGTCCTTGTCTTAATTCAGTTTCTCCCCCTCCTGCGCAAAGCGCGGAAGCTTTAAAGTTTCATAAAGTTATTAGAAAAAGCAGAAGTTTGGGTGTACTGTTCTCGACTCTTATTCCTTATCTGGATTCAGTTCTTCCCCTCCCGCGCGAAGCGCGAAAGTTTTAGCAATTTACTAAATTATTAGAAAAAGTTGACGATTCGTTGAACCGTGCTCGACTCCCTAAATCCTTGTTTTAATTCAGTTTTTCCATCTACTTTGACATTTCATTACATTTTTAGAGAAAGTAAACGATTCGTTGCATCGTTTTCAATTCTTAAAGCCCTATTTATCTTAATTCAGTTACCCCCTTCCCGCGCGAAGCGCGAAAAAGCTTAGACGTTTGATTTAATTATTAGAGAAAGTAGCCGATTTGCTGTACTGTTCTCGACTGTTATTCATTGTCTGAATTCAGTTTTTCCACCTCCCGCGCAAAGCGCGAAAGTTATGGCGTTTTATTTAATTATTAGAGAAAGAAGACGATTTGCTGTACCGTGCTCGACTCCCTTAGTCCTTGTCTTAATTCAGTTTCTCCCCCTCCTGCGCAAAGCGCAGTAGCTTTGACGTTTCATTAAATTATGAGAAAAAGCAGACGTTAGGGTGTACTGTTCTCGACTCTTAATCCTTATCTGAATTCAGTTCTCCCCCTCCCGCGTGAAGCGCGGAAGTTTTGGCGTTTCATTAAATTATTATAAAAAGAAGACGATTTGCTGTACCGTGCTCGCTCTCTCAGTACTTGTCTTAATTCAGTTTCTCCCCCTCCCGCGCAGAGCGCGGAAACTTTGACGTTTCATTAAATGATGAGAAAAAGGAGACGTTTGGGTGTACTGTTCTCGAATGTTAATCCTTGTCTGAATTCAGTTTCTCCCCCTCCCGCGCAAAGTGCGGAAGCTTTAGAGTTTAATGAAGTTATGAGAAAAAGAAGACGATTTGCTGTACCGTGCTCGACTCTCTCAGTACTTGTCTTAATTCAGTTTCTCCCCCTCCCGCGCAAAGCGCTGAAGCTTTGACGTTTCATTTAATTATGAGAAAAAGCAGACGTTTGGGCGTACTGTTCTCGACTGTTAATCCTTATCTGGATTCAGTTCTCCCCCTCCCGCGTGAAGCGCTGAAGTTTTGGCGTCTCATTAAATTATGAGAAAAAGAAGACGATTTGCCGTACCGTTCTCGACTGTTAATCCTCGTCTGAATTCAGTTTCTCCCCCTCCCGCGCAAAGCGCAGAAGCTTTGACGTTTCATAAAGTTATGAGAAAAAGCAGACGTTAGGGTGTACTGTTCTCGACCCTTATTCCTTATCTGGATTCAGTTCTACCCCTCCCGCGCGAAGCGCAAAAGCTTTGGCGTTTTATTAAATTATTAGAGAAAGTAGACGATTCGTTGAACCGTGCTCGACTCTCTTAATCCTTGTTTGAATTCAGTTTTTCCCTCTCCTTTGATATTTTATTACATTTTTAGAGAAAGTAGACGATTTGTTGCACCGTTTTCGATTCTTAAAGCCCTATTTATCTAAATTCAGTTACCCCCTTCCCGCGCGAAGCGCGAAAAAGCTTAGACGTTTTATTTAATTATTAGAGAAAGTAGACAATTTGCTGTACCGTTCTCGACTATTAATCCTTGTCTGAATTCAGTTTCTCCCCCGGACGCGCAAAGCGCGGAAGCTTTGACGTTTCATTCAATTATGAGAAAAAGCAGACGTTTGGGTGTACTGTTCTCGACTCGTAATCCTTATCTGGATTCAGTTCTCCCCCTCCCGCGCAAAGCGCGGAAGTTTTGACATTTCATAAAGTTATGAGAAAAAGCAGACGTTTGGGTGTACTGTTCTCGACTCTTAATCATTATCTGGATTCAGTTCTCCCCCTCCCGCGCGAAGCGCGAAAGTTTTGGCGTTTTATTTAATTATTAGAGAAAGAAGACGAATTGCTGTACCGTGCTCGACTCTCTTAGTCTTTGTCTTAATTCAGTTTCTCCCCCTCCCGCGCAAAGCGCAGAAGCTTTGACATTTCATTAAATAATGAAAAAAAGCAGACGTTTGGGTGTACTGTTCTCGACTCTTAATCCTTGTCTGAATTCAGTTTCTCCACCTCCCGCGCAAAGCGCGAAAGTTATGGCGTTTTATTTAATTATTAGAGAAAGTAGACGATTTGCTGTACCGTGCTCGACTCTCTTAGTCCTTGTCTTAATTCAGTTTCTCCCCCTCCTGCGCAAAGCGCGGTAGCTTTGACGTTTCATTAAATTATGAGAAAAAGCAGACGTTTGGGTGTACTGTTCTCGACTCTTAATCCTTATCTGGATTCAGTTCTCCCCCTCCCGCGTGAAGCGCGGAAGTTTTGGCGTTTCATTAAATTATTATCAAAAGAAGACGATTTGCTGTACCGTGCTTGACTCTCTCAGTACTTGTCTTAATTCAGCTTCTCCCCCTCCCGCGCGGAGCGCGGAAACTTTGACGTTTCATTAAATAATAAGAAAAAGGAGACGTTTGGGTGGTCTGTTCTCGAATGTTAATCCTTGTCTGAATTCAGTTTCTCCCCCTCCCGCGCAAAGTGCGGAAGCTTTACAGTTTAATGAAGTTATGAGAAAAAGAAGACGATTTGCTGTACCGTGCTCGACTCTCTCAGTACTTGTCTTAATTCAGTTTCTCCCCCTCCCGCGCAAAGCGCTGAAGCTTTGACGTTTCATTAAATTATGAGAAAAAGCAGACGTTTGGGTGTATTGTTCTCGACTGTTAATCCTCATCTGGATTCAGTTCTCCCCCTCCCGCGCAAAGCGCAGAAGCTTTGACGTTTCATAAAGTTATGAGAAAAAGCAGACGTTTGGGTGTACTGTTCTCGACCCTTATTCCTTATCTGGATTCAGTTCTACCCCTCCCGCGCGAAGCGCGAAAGCTTTGGCGTTTCATTAAATTATTAGAGAAAGTAGACGATTCGTTGAACCGTGCTCGACTCTCTTAATCCTTGTTTGAATTCAGTTTTTCCCTCTCCTTTTATATTTTATTACATTTTTAGAGAAAGTAGACGATTTGTTGCACCGTTTTCGATTCTTAAAGCCCTATTTATCTAAATTCAGTTACCCCCTTCTCGCGCGAAGCTCGAAAAAGCTTAGACGTTTAATATAATTATTAGAGAAAGTAGACGATTTTCTGTACCGTTCTCGACTGTTAATCCTTGTCTTGATTCAGTTTCTCCCCACCCGCGCAAAGCGCGGAAGCTTGGACATTTCATTAATGGGTGTACTGTTCTCGACTCTTAATCCCTATCTGGAATCAGTTCTCCCCCTCCCATGTAAAGCGCGGAAGTTTTGCCGTTTCATTAAATTATTATAAAAAGAAGACGATTTGCTGTACCGTTCTCGACTGTTAATCCTTTTCTGAATAAAGTTTCTCCCCCTCCCGCGCAAAGCGCGGAAGCTTTGACGTTTCATGAAGTTATGAGAAAAAGCCTACGTTCGGGTGTACTGTTCTCGACTCTTAATCCTTACCTGGATTCAATTCCCCCCCTCCCCCGCGAAGCGCGAAAGGTATGGCGTTTTATTTAATTATTAGAGAAAGAAGACGATTTGCTGTACCGTGCTTGACTCTCTTAGTCCTTGTCTTAATTCAGTTTCTTCCCCTCCCGCGCAAAGCGCGAAAGTTTTGTCGTTTCATTAAATTAGTATGAAAAGAAGACGTTCGGGTGTACTATTCTCGACTCTTAATCCTTATCTGGATTCAGTTCCCCCCTCCCGCGCGAAGCGCGAAATTTATGGCGTTTTATTCAATTATTAGAGAAAGTAGACGATTTGCTGTACCGTGCTCGACTCTCTCAGTTCTTGTCTTAATTCAGTTTCTCCCCCTCCTGCGCAAAGCGCGGAAGCTTTGACGTTTCATAAAGTTATGAGAAAAAGCAGACATTCGGGCGTACTATTCTCGACTCTTAATCCTTATCTGGATTGAGTTCCCCCCTCCCGCGCGAAGCGCTAAAGTTATGGCGTTTTATTTAATTATTAGAGAAAGTAGACGATTTGCTGTACCGTGCTCGACTCTCTCAGTTCTTGTCTTAATTCAGTTTCTCCCCCTCCTGCGCAAAGCGCGGAAGCTTTGACGTTTCATTAAATTATGAGAAAAAGCAGACGTTTGGGTGTACTGTTCTTGACTCTTAATCCTTATCTTGATTCAGTTCTCCCCCTCCCGCACAAAGCGCGGAAGCTTTGACATTTCATAAAGTTATGAGAAAAAGCAGACGTTTGGGTGTACTGTTCTCGACTCTTAATCCTTATCTGGATTCAGTTCCCCCCTCCCGCGAGAAGCGCGAAAGTTTTGGCGTTTTATTAAATTATTATGAAAAGAAGACGATTCGTAAAACCGTTTTCGATTCTTAAAGCCCTATTGATCTAAATTCAGTTCTCCCCCTCCCGCGTGAAGCGTGGAAGTTTTGGCGTTTAATCAAATTATTATGAAAAGGAGACGATTTGCTGTACCGTTATCGACTGTTAATCCTTGTCTGAATTCAGTTTCTCCACTTCCCGCGCAAAGCGCGGAAGCTTTGACGTTTCATAAAGTTATGAGAAAAAGCAGACGTTTGGGTGTACTGTTCTCGACTCTTAATCCTTATCTAGATTCAGTTCTCCCCATCTCGCGAGAAGCGCGAAAGTTTTGGCGTTTTATTAAATTATTATAAAAAGAAGACGATTCGTTAAACCGTGCTCGACTCTCTCAGTTCTTGTCTTAATTCAGTTTCTCCCCCTCCTGCGCAAAGCGCGGAAGCTTTGACGTTTCATAAAGTTATGAGAAAAAGCAGACATTCGGGCGTACTATTCTCGACTCTTAATCCTTATCTGGATTGAGTTCCCCCCTCCCGCGAGAAGCGCGACAGTTTTGGCGTTTTATTTAATTATTAGAGAAAGAAGACGATTGCTGTACCGTGCTCGACTCTCTTAGTCCTTGTCTTTATTCAGTTTCTTCCCCTCCCCCGCAAAGCGCGAAAGTTTTGGCGTTCATTAAATTATTATAAAAAGAAGACGATTCGTTAATCCGTTTCCGATTCTTAAAGCCCTGTTTATCTAAATTCAGTTCTCCCTCTCCCGCGTGAAGCGTGGAAGTTTTGGCGTTTTATTAAATTATTAGAGAAAGTAGACGATTCGTTGAACCGTGCTCGACTATCTTAATCTTTGTTTGAATTCAGTTTTTCCCTCTCGTTTGACATTTCATTAATTTTTTAGAGAAAGTAGACGATTCGTTGCATCGTTTTCGATTCTTAAAGCCCAAATCATCTAAATTCAGTTACCCCCTTCCCGCGCGAAGCGCGAAAAAGCTTAGACGTTTGATTTAATTATTGGAGAAAGTAGACGATTTGCTGTACCGTTCTCGACTTTTAATCCTTGTCTAAATTCAGTTTCTGCCACTCGCGCGGAAGCTTTGACGTTTCATTAAATTATGAGAAAAAGCAGACGTTTGGGTGTACTGTTATCGATTCTTAATCCTTGTCTGAATTCAGTTTCTACCCCTCCCGCGCAAAGCGCGGAAGCTTTAAAGTTTCATAAAGTTATGAGAAAAAGCAGACGTTTGGGTGTACCGTTCTCGACTCTTAATCCTTATCTGGATTCAGTTCTCCCCTTCCCACGCGAAGCGCGAAAGTTTTGGCAATTTATTTAATTATTAGAGAAAGTAGAAGATTTGCTGTATCGTGCTCGACTTTCTCAGTCCTTGTCTTACTTCAGTTTCTCCCCCTCCTGCGCAAAGCGCGGAAGGTTTGACGTTTCATTAAATTATGAGAAAAAGCAGACGTTTGGGTGTACTGTTCTCGACTCTTAATCCCTATCTGGATTCAGTTCTCTCCCTCCCGCGTGAAGCGCGGAAGTTTTGGCGTTTCATTAAATTATTATAAAAAGAAGACGATTTGCTGTACCGTTCTCGACTGTTAATCCTTTTCTGAATAAAGTTACTCCCCCTCCCGCGCAAAGCGCGGAAGCTTTGACGCTTCATAAAGTTATGAGAAAAAGCAGACGTTCGGGTGTACTGTTCTCGACTCTTAATCCTTATCTGGATTCAGTTCCCCCCTCCCGCGCGAAGCGCAAAAAGTATGGCGTTTTATTTAATTATTAGAGAAAGAAGACGATTTGCTGTACCGTGCTTGACTCTCTTAGTCCTTGTCTTAATTCAGTTTCTTCCCCTCCCGCGCAAAGCGCGAAAGTTTTGGCGTTTCATTAAATTATTATAAAAAGAAGACGATTCGTAAAACCGTTTTCGATTCTTAAAGCCCTATTGATCTAAATTCAGTTCTCCCCCTCCCGCGTGAAGCGTGGAAGTTTTGGCGTTTAATCAAATTATTATGAAAAGGAGACGATTTGCTGTACCGTTATCGACTGTTAATCCTTGTCTGAATTCAGTTTCTCCACTTCCCGCGCAAAGCGCGGAAGCTTTGACGTTTCATAAAGTTATGAGAAAAAGCAGACGTTTGGGTGTACTGTTCTCGACTCTTAATCCTTATCTAGATTCAGTTCTCCCCATCTCGCGAGAAGCGCGAAAGTTTTGGCGTTTTATTAAATTATTATAAAAAGAAGACGATTCGTTAAACCGTGCTCGACTCTCTCAGTTCTTGTCTTAATTCAGTTTCTCCCCCTCCTGCGCAAAGCGCGGAAGCTTTGACGTTTCATAAAGTTATGAGAAAAAGCAGACATTCGGGCGTACTATTCTCGACTCTTAATCCTTATCTGGATTGAGTTCCCCCCTCCCGCGAGAAGCGCGACAGTTTTGGCGTTTTATTTAATTATTAGAGAAAGAAGACGATTGCTGTACCGTGCTCGACTCTCTTAGTCCTTGTCTTTATTCAGTTTCTTCCCCTCCCCCGCAAAGCGCGAAAGTTTTGGCGTTCATTAAATTATTATAAAAAGAAGACGATTCGTTAATCCGTTTCCGATTCTTAAAGCCCTGTTTATCTAAATTCAGTTCTCCCTCTCCCGCGTGAAGCGTGGAAGTTTTGGCGTTTTATTAAATTATTAGAGAAAGTAGACGATTCGTTGAACCGTGCTCGACTATCTTAATCTTTGTTTGAATTCAGTTTTTCCCTCTCCTTTGACATTTCATTAAATTTTTAGAGAAAGTAGACGATTCGTTGCATCGTTTTCGATTCTTAAAGCCCAAATCATCTAAATTCAGTTACCCCCTTCCCGCGCGAAGCGCGAAAAAGCTTAGACGTTTGATTTAATTATTGGAGAAAGTAGACGATTTGCTGTACCGTTCTCGACTTTTAATCCTTGTCTAAATTCAGTTTCTGCCACTCGCGCGGAAGCTTTGACGTTTCATTAAATTATGAGAAAAAGCAGACGTTTGGGTGTACTGTTATCGATTCTTAATCCTTGTCTGAATTCAGTTTCTATTCCTCCCGCGCAAAGCGCGGAAGCTTTTAAGTTTCATAAAGTTATGAGAAAAAGCAGACGTTTGGGTGTACCGTTCTCGACTCTTAATCCTTATCTGGATTCAGTTCTCCCCTTCCCACGCGAAGCGCGAAAGTTTTGGCAATTTATTTAATTATTAGAGAAAGTAGAAGATTTGCTGTATCGTGCTCGACTTTCTCAGTCCTTGTCTTACTTCAGTTTCTCCCCCTCCTGCGCAAAGCGCGGAAGGTTTGACGTTTCATTAAATTATGAGAAAAAGCAGACGTTTGGGTGTACTGTTCTCGACTCTTAATCCCTATCTGGATTCAGTTCTCTCCCTCCCGCGTGAAGCGCGGAAGTTTTGGCGTTTCATTAAATTATTATAAAAAGAAGACGATTTGCTGTACCGTTCTCGACTGTTAATCCTTTTCTGAATAAAGTTACTCCCCCTCCCGCGCAAAGCGCGGAAGCTTTGACGCTTCATAAAGTTATGAGAAAAAGCAGACGTTCGGGTGTACTGTTCTCGACTCTTAATCCTTATCTGGATTCAGTTCCCCCCTCCCGCGCGAAGCGCAAAAAGTATGGCGTTTTATTTAATTATTAGAGAAAGAAGACGATTTGCTGTACCGTGCTTGACTCTCTTAGTCCTTGTCTTAATTCAGTTTCTTCCCCTCCCGCGCAAAGCGCGAAAGTTTTGGCGTTTCATTAAATTATTATAAAAAGAAGACGATTCGTTAAACCGTTTTCGATTCTTAAAGCCCTATTTATCTAAATTCAGTTCTCCTCCTCCCGCGTGAAGCGTGGAAGTTTTGGCGTTTCATTAAATTATTATGAAAAGGAGACGATTTGCTGTACCGTTATCGACTCTTAATCCTTATCTGGATTCAGTTCCCCCCCTCCCGCGCAAAGCGCGAAAGTTTTGGCGTTTCATTAAATTATTATAAAAAGAAGACGATTCGTTAAACCGTTTTCGATTCTTAAAGCCCTATTTATCTAAATTCAGTTCTCCTCCTCCCGCGTGAAGCGTGGAAGTTTTGGCGTTTCATTAAATTATTATGAAAAGGAGACGATTTGCTGTACCGTTATCGACTCTTAATCCTTATCTGGATTCAGTTCCCCCCCTCCCGCGCGAAGCGCTAAAGTTATGGCGTTTTATTTAATTATTAGAGAAAGTAGACGATTTGCTGTACCGTGCTCGACTCTCTCAGTTCTTGTCTTAATTCAGTTTCTCCCCCTCCTGCGCAAAGCGCGGAAGCTTTGACGTTTCATTAAGTTATGAGAAAAAGCAGACGTTTGGGTGTACTGTTCTCGACTCTTAATCCTTATCTGGATTCAGTTCCCCCCTCCCGCGAGAAGCGCGAAAGTTTTGGCGTTTTATTAAATTATTATGAAAAGAAGACGATTCGTAAAACCGTTTTCGATTCTTAAAGCCCTATTGATCTAAATTCAGTTCTCCCCCTCCCGCGTGAAGCGTGGAAGTTTTGGCGTTTAATCAAATTATTATGAAAAGGAGACGATTTGCTGTACCGTTATCGACTGTTAATCCTTGTCTGAATTCAGTTTCTCCACTTCCCGCGCAAAGCGCGGAAGCTTTGACGTTTCATAAAGTTATGAGAAAAAGCAGACGTTTGGGTGTACTGTTCTCGACTCTTAATCCTTATCTAGATTCAGTTCTCCCCATCTCGCGAGAAGCGCGAAAGTTTTGGCGTTTTATTAAATTATTATAAAAAGAAGACGATTCGTTAAACCGTTTTCGATTCTTAAAGCCCTATTTATCTAAATTCAGTTCTCCCCCTCCCGCGTGAAGCGTGGAAGTTTTGGCATTTAATCAAATTATTATGAAAAGGAGACGATTTGCTGTACCGTTATCGACTGTTAATCCTTGTCTGAATTCAGTTTCTCCCCCTCCCGCGCAAAGCGCGGAAGCTTTGACGTTTCATAAATTTATGAGAAAAAGCAGACATTCGGGTGTACTATTCTCGACTCTTAATCCTTATCTGGATTCAGTTCCCCCCTCCCGCGAGAAGCGCGAAAGTTTTGGCGTTTTATTTAATTATTAGAGAAAGAAGACGATTGCTGCACCGTGCTCGACTCTCTTTGTCCTTGTCTTTATTCAGTTTCTTCCCCTCCCGCGCAAAGCGCGAAAGTTTTGACGTTTCATTAAATTATTATAAAAAGAAGACGATTCGTTAATCCGTTTTCGATTCTTAAAGCCCTATTTATCTAAATTCAGTTCTTCCCCTCCCGCGTGAAGCGTGGAAGTTTTGGCGTTTAATCAAATTATTATGAAAAGGAGACGTTTTGCTGTACCGTTATCGACTGTTAATCCTTGTCTAAATTCAGTTTCTCCCCCTCCCGCGCAAAGCGCGGAAGCTTTGACGTTTCATAAAGTTATGAGAAAAAGCAGACATTCGGGTGTACTATTCTCGACGCTTAATCCTTATCTGGATTCAGTTCCACCCTCCTGCGCGAAGCGCGAAAGTTTTGACGTTTCATTAAATTATTATAAAAAGAAGACGATTCGTTAATCCGTTTTCGATTCTTAAAGCCCTATTTATCTAAATTCAGTTCTTCCCCTCCCGCGTGAAGCGTGGAAGTTATGGCTTTTTATTTAATTATTAGAGAAAGTAGACGATTTGCTGTACCGTGCTCGACTCTCTTTGTCCTTGTCTTTATTCAGTTTCTTCCCCTCCCGCGCAAAGCGCGAAAGTTTTGACGTTTCATTAAATTATGAGAAAAAGCAGACGTTTGGGTGTACTGTTCTTGACTCTTAATCCTTATCTTGATTCAGTTCTCCCCCTTCCGCACAAAGCGCGGAAGCTTTGACATTTCATAAAGTTATGAGAAAAAGCAGACGTTTGGGTGTACTGTTCTCGACTCTTAATCCTTATCTGGATTCAGTTCCCCCCTCCCGCGAGAAGCGCGAAAGTTTTGGCGTTTTATTAAAATATTATAAAAAGAAGACGATTCGTTAAACCGTTTTCGATTCTTAAAGCCCTATTTATCTAAATTCAGTTCTCTTCCTCCCGCGTGAAGCGTGGAAGTTTTGGCGTTTAATCAAATTATTATGAAAAGGAGACGATTTGCTGTACCGTTATCGACTGTTAATCCTTGTCTGAATTCAGTTTCTCCACTTCCCGCGCAAAGCGCGGAAGCTTTGACGTTTCATAAAGTTATGAGAAAAAGCAGACGTTTGGGTGTACTGTTCTCGACTCTTAATCCTTATCTAGATTCAGTTCTCCCCATCTCGCGAGAAGCGCGAAAGTTTTGGCGTTTTATTAAATTATTAGAGAAAGTAGACGATTTGCTGTACCGTGCTCGACTCTCTCAGTTCTTGTCTTAATTCAGTTTCTCCCCCTCCTTCGCAAAGCGCGGAAGCTTTGACGTTTCATTAAATTATGAGAAAAAGCAGACGTTTGGGTGTACTGTTCTTGACTCTTAATCCTTATCTGGATTCA
The DNA here is from genome assembly GCF_000002235.5 of Strongylocentrotus purpuratus. NCBI lineage: Eukaryota > Metazoa > Echinodermata > Echinoidea > Camarodonta > Strongylocentrotidae > Strongylocentrotus > Strongylocentrotus purpuratus. The sequence goes on from NW_022145558.1 coordinate 1,393,692, forward strand.
GTTCTCCCCATCTCGCGAGAAGCGCGAAAGTTTTGGCGTTTTATTAAAATATTATAAAAAGAAGACGATTCGTTAAACCGTTTTCGATTCTTAAAGCCCTATTTATCTAAATTCAGTTCTCTTCCTCCTGTGTGAAGCGTGGAAGTTTTGGCGTGTAATCAAATTATTATGAAAAGGAGACGATTTGCTGTACCGTTATCGACTGTTAATCCTTGTTTGAATTCAGTTTCTCCCCCTCCCGCGCAAAGCGCGGAAGCTTTGACGTTTCATAAAGTTATGAGAAAAAGTAGACATTCGGGTGTACTATTCTCGACTCTTAATCCTTATCTGGATTCAGTTCCCCCCTCCCGCGAGAAGCACGAAAGTTTTGGCGTTTTATTTAATTATTAGAGAAAGAAGACGATTGCTGCACCGTGCTCGACTCTCTTTGTCCTTGTCTTTATTCAGTTTCTTCCCCTCCCGCGCAAAGCGCGAAAGTTTTGACGTTTCATTAAATTATTATAAAAAGAAGACGATTCGTTAATCCGTTTTCGATTCTTAAAGCCCTATTTATCTAAATTCAGTTCTTCCCCTCCCGCGTGAAGCGTGGAAGTTTTGGCGTTTAATCAAATTATTATGAAAAGGAGACGATTTGCTGTACCGTTATCGACTGTTAATCCTTATCTGAATTCAGTTTCTCCACTTCCCGCGCAAAGCGCGGAAGCTTTGACGTTTCATAAAGTTATGAGAAAAAGCAGACGTTTGGGTGTACCGTTCTCGACTCTTAATCCTTATCTAGATTCAGTTCTCCCCATCTCGCGAGAAGCGCGAAAGTTTTGGCGTTTTATTAAATTATTATAAAAAGAAGACGATTCGTTAAAAGCGTTTTCGATTCTTAAAGCCCTATTTATCTAAATTCAGTTCTCTTCCTCCCGCGTGAAGCGTGGAAGTTTTGGCGTTTAATCAAATTATTATGAAAAGGAGACGATTTGCTGTACCGTTATCGACTGTTAATCCTTGTCTGAATTCAGTTTCTCCCCCTCCCGCACAAAGCGCGGAAGCTTTGACGTTTCATAAAGTTATGAGAAAAAGCAGACATTCGGGTGTACTATTCTCGACTCTTAATCCTTTCCTGGATTCAGTTCCCCCCTCCCGCGAGAAGCGCGAAAGTTTTGGCGTTTTATTTAATTATTAGAGAAAGAAGACGATTGCTGCACCGTGCTCGACACTCTTTGTCCTTGTCTTTATTCAGTTTCTTCCCCTCCCGCGCAAAGCGCGAAAGTTTTGACGTTTCATTAAATTATTATAAAAAGAAGACGATTCGTTAATCCGTTTTCGATTCTTAAAGCCCTATTTATCTAAATTCAGTTCTTCCCCTCCCGCGTGAAGCGTGGAAGTTTTGGCGTTTAATCATATTATTATGAAAAGGAGACGATTTGCTGTACCGTTATCGACTGTTAATCCTTGTCTGAATTCAGTTTCTCCCCCTCCCGCGCAAAGCGCGGAAGCTTTAAAGTTTCATAAAGTTATGAGAAAAAGCAGACGTTTGGATGTACCGTTCTCGACTCTTATTCCCTATCTGGATTCAGTTCTCCCCCTCCCGCGCGAAGCGCAAAAGTTTTGGCAATTTATTAAATTATTAGAGAAAGTAGACGATTCGTTGAACCGTGCTCGACTCTCTTAATCCTTGTTAGAATTCAGTTTCTCCCTCTCCTTTGACATTTCATTACATTTTTAGAGAAAGTAGACGATTCGTTGCATCGTTTTCGATTCTTAAAGCCCTAATTATCTAAATTCAGTTACCCCCTTCCCGCGCGAAGCGCGAAAAAGCTTAGACGTTTGATTTAATTATTAGAGAAAGTAGACGATTTGCTGTACCGTTCTCGACTGTTATTCATTGTCTGAATTCAGTTTCTCCCCCTCCTGCGCAAAGCGCGGTAGCTTTGACGTTTCATTAAATCATGAGAAAAAGCAGACGTTCGGGTGTACTGTTCTCGAATCTTAATCCTTATCTGGATTCAGTTCTCCCCCTCCCGCGTGAAGCGCGGAAGCTTTGACATTTCATAAAGTTTTGAGAAAAAGCAGACGTTTGGGTGTATTGTTCTCGACTCTTAATCCTTATCTGGATTCAGTTTTCCATCTCCAGCGCAAAGCGCGAAAGTTTTGGCAATTTATTAAATTTTTAGAGAAAGTAGACGATTCGTTGAACCGTGCTCGACTATCTTAATCCTTGTTTGAATCCAGTTTCTTCCTCTCCTTTGATATTTCATTACATTTTTAGAGAAAGTAGACGATTTGCTGTACCGTGCTCGACTCTCTCAGTTCTTGTCTTAATTCAGTTTCTCCCCCTCCTGCGCAAAGCGCGGAAGCTTTGACGTTTCATTAAATTATGAGAAAAAGCAGACGTTTAGGTGTACTGTTCTTGACTCTTAATCCTTATCTTGATTCAGTTCTCCCCCTCCAGCGTGAAGCGTGGAAGTTTTGGCGTTTTATTAAATTATTAGACAAAGTAGACGATTTGCTGTACCGTTCTCGACTGTTATTCATTGTCTGAATTCAGTTTCTCCCCCTCCTGCGCAAAGCGCGGTAGCTTTGACGTTTCATTAAATCATGAGAAAAAGCAGACGTTTGGGTGTACTGTTCTCGAATCTTAATCCTTATCTGGATTCAGTTCTCCCCCTCCCGCGTGAAGCGCGGAAGCTTTGACATTTCATAAAGTTTTGAGAAAAAGCAGACGTTTGGGTGTATTGTTCTCGACTCTTAATCCTTATCTGGATTCATTTTTCCATCTCCAGCGCAAAGCGCGAAAGTTTTGGCAATTTATTACATTTTTAGAGAAAGTAGACGATTCGTTGAACCGTTTTCGATTCTTAAAGCCCTATTTATCTAAATTCAGTTCTCCCCCTCCCGCGTGAAGCGTGGAAGTTTTGGCGTTTAATCAAATTATTATGAAAAGGAGACGATTTGCTGTACCGTTATCGACTGTTAATCCTTGTCTGAATTCAGTTTCTCCACTTCCCGCGCAAAGCGCGGAAGCTTTGACGTTTCATAAAGTTATGAGAAAAAGCAGACATTCGGGTGTACTATTCTCGACGCTTAATCCTTATCTGGATTCAGTTCCACCCTCCTGCGCGAAGCGCGAAAGTTATGGCTTTTTATTTAATTATTAGAGAAAGTAGACGATTTGCTGTACCGTGCTCGACTCTCTCAGTTCTTGTCTTAATTCAGTTTCTCCCCCTCCTTCGCAAAGCGCGGAAGCTTTGACGTTTCATTAAATTATGAGAAAAAGCAGACGTTTGGGTGTACTGTTCTTGACTCTTAATCCTTATCTGGATTCAGTTCTCCCCATCTCGCGAGAAGCGCGAAAGTTTTGGCGATTTATTAAAATATTATAAAAAGAAGACGATTCGTTAAACCGTTTTCGATTCTTAAAGCCCTATTTATCTAAATTCAGTTCTCTTCCTCCCGCGTGAAGCGTGGAAGTTTTGGCGTTTAATCAAATTATTATAAAAAAGGAGACGATTTGCTGTACCGTTATCGACTGTTAATCCTTGTTTGAATTCAGTTTCTCCCCCTCCCGCGCAAAGCGCGGAAGCTTTGACGTTTCATAAAGTTATGAGAAAAAGCAGACATTCGGGTGTACTATTCTCGACTTTTAATCCTTATCTGGATTCAGTTCCCCCCTCCCGCGAGAAGCGCGAAAATTTTGGCGTTTTATTTAATTATTAGAGAAAGAAGACGATTGCTGCACCGTGCTCGACTCTCTTTGTCCTTGTCTTTATTCAGTTTCTTCCCCTCCCGCGCAAAGCGCGAAAGTTTTGACGTTTCATTAAATTATTATAAAAAGAAGACGATTCGTTAATCCGTTTTCGATTCTTAAAGCCCTATTTATCTAAAGTCAGTTCTCCCCCTCCCGCGTGAAGCGTGGAAGTTTTGGCGTTTAATCAAATTATTATGAAAAGGAGACGATTTGCTGTACCGTTATCGACTGTTAATCCTTGTCTGAATTCAGTTTCTCTCCCTCCCGCGCAAAGCGCGGAAGCTTTGACGTTTCATAAAGTTATGAGAAAAAGCAGACATTCGGGTGTACTATTCTCGACGCTTAATCCTTATCTGGATTCAGTTCCACCCTCCTGCGCGAAGCACGAAAGTTATGGCTTTTTATTTAATTATTAGAGAAAGTAGACGATTTGCTGTACCGTGCTCGACTCCCTCAGTTCTTGTCTTAATTCAGTTCTCCCCACCCGCACAAAGCGCGGAAGCTTTGACATTTCATAAAGTTATGAGAAAAAGCAGACGTTTGGGTGTACTGTTCTCGACTCTTAATCCTTATCTGGATTCAGTTCCCCCCTCCCGCGAGAAGCGCGAAAGTTTTGGCGTTTTATTAAAATATTATGAAAAGAAGACGATTCGTAAAACCGTTTTCGATTCTTAAAGCCCTATTTATCTAAAAGCAGTTCTCCCCCTCCCGCGTGAAGCGTGGAAGTTTTGGCGTTTAATCAAATTATTATGAAAAGGAGACGATTTGCTGTACCGTTATCGACTGTTAATCCTTGTCTGAATTCAGTTTCTCCACTTCCCGCGCAAAGCGCGGAAGCTTTGACGTTTCATAAAGTTATGAGAAAAAGCAGACGTTCGGGTGTACTATTCTCGACTCTTAATCCTTATCTGGATTCAGTTCCCCCCCTCCCGCGAGAAGCGCGAAAGTTTTGGCGTTTTATTTAATTATTAGAGAAAGAAGACGATTGCTGTACCGTGCTCGACTCTCTTAGTCCTTGTCATTATTCAGTTTCTTCCCCTCACGCGCAAAGCGCGAAAGTTTTGGCGTTTCATTAAATTATTATAAAAAGAAGACGATTCGTTAATCCGTTTTCGATTCTTAAAGCCCTATTTAACTAAATTCAGTTTTCCCCCTCCCGCGTGAAGCGTGGAAGTTTTGGCGTTTAATCAAATTATTATGAAAAGAAGACGATTTGCTGTACCGTTATCGACTGTTAATCCTTGACTGAATTCAGTTTCTCCACTTCCCGCGCAAAGCGCGGAAGCTTTGACGTTAATAAAGTTATGAGAAAAAGCAGACGTTTGGGTGTACTATTCTCGACTCTTAATTCTAATCTGGATTCAGTTCCCCCCCCCCCTCTCGCGAGAAGCGCGAAAGTTTTGGCGTTTTATTTAATTATTAGAGTAAGAAGACGAATGCTGTACCGTACTCGACTCTTTCAGTCCTTGTCTTAATTCAGTTTCTTCCCCTCCCGCGCAAAGCCCGGAAGCTTTAACGTTTCATTAAATTATAAGAAAAAGCAGACGTTTGAGTGTACTGTTCTCGACTGTTAATCCTTGTCTGAATTTAGTTTCTCCCCCTCCCGCGCAAAGCGCAGAAGCCTGAAAGTTTCTTAAAGTTATGAGAAAAAGCAGACGTTTGGGTGTACCGTTCTCGACTCTTATTCTCTATCTGTATTCAGTTCTCCCCCTCCCGCGCGAAGCGCGAAAGTTTTTGGCAATTTATTAAATTATTAGAGAAAGTAGACGATTCGTTGAACCGTGCTCGACTCTCTTAATCCTTGTTAGAATTCAGTTTCTCCCTCTCCTTTGACATTTCATTATATTTTTAGAGAAAGTAGACGATTCGTTGCATCGTTTTCGATTCTTAAAGCACTAATTATCTAAATTCAGTTACGCCCTTCCCGCGCGAAGCGCGAAAAAGCTTAGACGTTTGATTTAATTATTAGAGAAAGTAGACGATTTGCTGTACCGTTCTCGACTGTTATTCATTGTCTGAATTCAGTTTCTCCCCCTCCTGCGCAAAGCGCGGTAGCTTTGACGTTTCATTAAATCATGAGAAAAAGCAGACGTTTGGGTGTACTGTTCTCGAATCTTAATCCTAATATCTGGATTCAGTTCTCCCTCTCCCGCGTGAAGCGCGGAAGCTTTGACATTTCATAAAGTTTTGAGAAAAAGCAGACGTTTGGGTGTACTGTTCTTGACTCTTAATCCTTATCTGGATTCAGTTTTCCATCTCCAGCGCGAAGCGCGAAAGTTTTGGCAATTTATTAAATTTTTAGAGAAAGTAGACGATTCGTTGAACCGTGCTCGACTATCTTAATCCTTGTTTGAAATCAGTTTCTTCCTCTCCTTTGATATTTCATTACATTTTTATAGAAAATAGACGGTTCGTTGCATCGTTTTCGATTCTTGAAGCCCTATTTACATAAATTCAGTTACCCCCTTCCCGCGCGAAACGCGAAAAAGCTTAGACGTTTGATTTAATTATATGAGAAAGTAGACGATTTGCTGTACCGTTTTCGACTGTTAATCATTGTCTGAATTCAGTTTCCCCCTTCCGCGCAAAGCGCGGAATCTTTGACGTTTCATTAAATTATGAGAAAAAGCAGACGTTTGGGTGTACTGTTCTCGACTCTTAATCCTTATCTGGATTCAGTTCTCCCCCTCCCGCGCAAAGCGCGGAAACTTTGACGTTTTATAAAGTGATGAGACAAAGCAGACGTTCGGGTGTACTTTTCTCGACTCTTATTTCTTATCTGGATTCAGTTCCCCCCTCCCGCGCGAAGCGCGAAAGTTATGGCGTTTTGATAAATTATTAGAGAAAGTAGACGATTTGCTGTACCGTTATCGACTGTTAATCCTTGTCTAAATTCAGTTTCTCCCCCTCGCGCGGAAGCTTTGACGTTTCATTAAATTATTATAAAAAGAAGACGATTTGCTGTACCGTTCTCGACTGTTAATCCTTGTCTGAATAAAGTTTCTCCCCCTCCCGCGCAAAGCGCGGAAGCTTTAAAGTTTCATAAAGTTATGAGAAAAAGCAGACGTACGGGTGTACTGTTCTCGACTCTTAATTCTTATCTGGATTCAGTTCCCCCCTCCCGCGCGAAGCGCGAAAGTTATGGCGTTTTATTTAATTATTAGAGAAAGTAGACGATTTGCTGTACCGTGCTCGACTTTCTCAGTCCTTGTCTTACTTCAGTTTCTCCCCCTCCTGCGCAAAGCGCGGAAGCTTTGACGTTTCATTAAATTATGAGAAAAAGCAGACGTTTGGGTGTACTGTTCTCGCCTCTTAATCCCTATCTGGATTCAGTTCTCCCCCTCCCGCGTGAAGCGCGGAAGTTTTGGCGTTTCATTAAATTATTATAAAAAGCAGACGTTTGGGTGTACTGTTCTCGACTCTTAATCCTTATCTGGATTCAGTTCTCCCCCTCCCGCGCAAAGCGCGGAAACTTTGACGTTTTATAAAGTGATGAGACAAAGCAGACGTTCGGGTGTACTTTTCTCGACTCTTATTTCTTATCTGGATTCAGTTCCCCCCTCCCGCGCGAAGCGCGAAAGTTATGGCGTTTTGATAAATTATTAGAGAAAGTAGCCGATTTGCTGTACCGTTATCGACTGTTAATCCTTGTCTGAATTCAGTTTCTCCCCCTCGCGCGGAAGCTTTGACGTTTCATTAAATTATTATAAAAAGAAGACGATTTGCTGTACCGTTCTCGACGCTTAATCCTTATCTGGATTCAGTTCCACCCTCCTGCGCGAAGCGCGAAAGTTATGGCTTTTTATTTAATTATTAGAGAAAGTAGACGATTTGCTGTACCGTGCTCGACTCTCTCAGTTCTTGTCTTAATTCAGTTTCTCCCCCTCCTTCGCAAAGCGCGGAAGCTTTGACGTTTCATTAAATTATGAGAAAAAGCAGACGTTTGGGTGTACTGTTCTTGACTCTTAATCCTTATCTGGATTCAGTTCTCCCCATCTCGCGAGAAGCGCGAAAGTTTTGGCGATTTATTAAAATATTATAAAAAGAAGACGATTCGTTAAACCGTTTTCGATTCTTAAAGCCCTATTTATCTAAATTCAGTTCTCTTCCTCCCGCGTGAAGCGTGGAAGTTTTGGCGTTTAATCAAATTATTATAAAAAAGGAGACGATTTGCTGTACCGTTATCGACTGTTAATCCTTGTTTGAATTCAGTTTCTCCCCCTCCCGCGCAAAGCGCGGAAGCTTTGACGTTTCATAAAGTTATGAGAAAAAGCAGACATACGGGTGTACTATTCTCGACTCTTAATCCTTATCTGGATTCAGTTCCCCCCTCCCGCGAGAAGCGCGAAAATTTTGGCGTTTTATTTAATTATTAGAGAAAGAAGACGATTGCTGCACCGTGCTCGACTCTCTTTGTCCTTGTCTTTATTCAGTTTCTTCCCCTCCCGCGCAAAGCGCGAAAGTTTTGACGTTTCATTAAATTATTATAAAAAGAAGACGATTCGTTAATCCGTTTTCGATTCTTAAAGCCCTATTTATCTAAATTCAGTTCTCCCCCTCCCGCGTGAAGCGTGGAAGTTTTGGCGTTTAATCAAATTATTATGAAAAGGAGACGATTTGCTGTACCGTTATCGACTGTTAATCCTTGTCTGAATTCAGTTTCTCCCCCTCCCGCGCAAAGCGCGGAAGCTTTGACGTTTCATAAAGTTATGAGAAAAAGCAGACATTCGGGTGTACTATTCTCGACGCTTAATCCTTATCTGGATTCAGTTCCACCCTCCTGCGCGAAGCACGAAAGTTATGGCTTTTTATTTAATTATTAGAGAAAGTAGACGATTTGCTGTACCGTGCTCGACTCTCTCAGTTCTTGTCTTAATTCAGTTCTCCCCACCCGCACAAAGCGCGGAAGCTTTGACATTTCATAAAGTTATGAGAAAAAGCAGACGTTTGGGTGTACTGTTCTCGACTCTTAATCCTTATCTGGATTCAGTTCCCCCCTCCCGCGAGAAGCGCGAAAGTTTTGGCGTTTTATTAAAATATTATGAAAAGAAGACGATTCGTAAAACCGTTTTCGATTCTTAAAGCCCTATTTATCTAAAAGCAGTTCTCCCCCTCCCGCGTGAAGCGTGGAAGTTTTGGCGTTTAATCAAATTATTATGAAAAGGAGACGATTTGCTGTACCGTTATCGACTGTTAATCCTTGTCTGAATTCAGTTTCTCCACTTCCCGCGCAAAGCGCGGAAGCTTTGACGTTTCATAAAGTTATGAGAAAAAGCAGACGTTCGGGTGTACTATTCTCGACTCTTAATCCTTATCTGGATTCAGTTCCCCCCCTCCCGCGAGAAGCGCGAAAGTTTTGGCGTTTTATTTAATTATTAGAGAAAGAAGACGATTGCTGTACCGTGCTCGACTCTCTTAGTCCTTGTCATTATTCAGTTTCTTCCCCTCACGCGCAAAGCGCGAAAGTTTTGGCGTTTCATTAAATTATTATAAAAAGAAGACGATTCGTTAATCCGTTTTCGATTCTTAAAGCCCTATTTAACTAAATTCAGTTTTCCCCCTCCCGCGTGAAGCGTGGAAGTTTTGGCGTTTAATCAAATTATTATGAAAAGAAGACGATTTGCTGTACCGTTATCGACTGTTAATCCTTGACTGAATTCAGTTTCTCCACTTCCCGCGCAAAGCGCGGAAGCTTTGACGTTAATAAAGTTATGAGAAAAAGCAGACGTTTGGGTGTACTATTCTCGACTCTTAATTCTAATCTGGATTCAGTTCCCCCCCCTCTCGCGAGAAGCGCGAAAGTTTTGGCGTTTTATTTAATTATTAGAGTAAGAAGACGAATGCTGTACCGTACTCGACTCTTTCAGTCCTTGTCTTAATTCAGTTTCTTCCCCTCCCGCGCAAAGCCCGGAAGCTTTAACGTTTCATTAAATTATAAGAAAAAGCAGACGTTTGAGTGTACTGTTCTCGACTGTTAATCCTTGTCTGAATTTAGTTTCTCCCCCTCCCGCGCAAAGCGCAGAAGCCTGAAAGTTTCTTAAAGTTATGAGAAAAAGCAGACGTTTGGGTGTACCGTTCTCGACTCTTATTCTCTATCTGTATTCAGTTCTCCCCCTCCCGCGCGAAGCGCGAAAGTTTTGGCAATTTATTAAATTATTAGAGAAAGTAGACGATTCGTTGAACCGTGCTCGACTCTCTTAATCCTTGTTAGAATTCAGTTTCTCCCTCTCCTTTGACATTTCATTATATTTTTAGAGAAAGTAGACGATTCGTTGCATCGTTTTCGATTCTTAAAGCACTAATTATCTAAATTCAGTTACGCCCTTCCCGCGCGAAGCGCGAAAAAGCTTAGACGTTTGATTTAATTATTAGAGAAAGTAGACGATTTGCTGTACCGTTCTCGACTGTTATTCATTGTCTGAATTCAGTTTCTCCCCCTCCTGCGCAAAGCGCGGTAGCTTTGACGTTTCATTAAATCATGAGAAAAAGCAGACGTTTGGGTGTACTGTTCTCGAATCTTAATCCTAATATCTGGATTCAGTTCTCCCTCTCCCGCGTGAAGCGTGGAAGCTTTGACATTTCATAAAGTTTTGAGAAAAAGCAGACGTTTGGGTGTACTGTTCTTGACTCTTAATCCTTATCTGGATTCAGTTTTCCATCTCCAGCGCGAAGCGCGAAAGTTTTGGCAATTTATTAAATTTTTAGAGAAAGTAGACGATTCGTTGAACCGTGCTCGACTATCTTAATCCTTGTTTGAAATCAGTTTCTTCCTCTCCTTTGATATTTCATTACATTTTTATAGAAAATAGACGGTTCGTTGCATCGTTTTCGATTCTTGAAGCCCTATTTACATAAATTCAGTTACCCCCTTCCCGCGCGAAACGCGAAAAAGCTTAGACGTTTGATTTAATTATATGAGAAAGTAGACGATTTGCTGTACCGTTTTCGACTGTTAATCATTGTCTGAATTCAGTTTCCCCCCTTCCGCGCAAAGCGCGGAATCTTTGACGTTTCATTAAATTATGAGAAAAAGCAGACGTTTGGGTGTACTGTTCTCGACTCTTAATCCTTATCTGGATTCAGTTCTCCCCCTCCCGCGCAAAGCGCGGAAACTTTGACGTTTTATAAAGTGATGAGACAAAGCAGACGTTCGGGTGTACTTTTCTCGACTCTTATTTCTTATCTGGATTCAGTTCCCCCCTCCCGCGCGAAGCGCGAAAGTTATGGCGTTTTGATAAATTATTAGAGAAAGTAGACGATTTGCTGTACCGTTATCGACTGTTAATCCTTGTCTGAATTCAGTTTCTCCCCCTCGCGCGGAAGCTTTGACGTTTCATTAAATTATTATAAAAAGAAGACGATTTGCTGTACCGTTCTCGACTGTTAATCCTTGTCTGAATAAAGTTTCTCCCCCTCCCGCGCAAAGCGCGGAAGCTTTAAAGTTTCATAAAGTTATGAGAAAAAGCAGACGTACGGGTGTACTGTTCTCGACTCTTAATTCTTATCTGGATTCAGTTCCCCCCTCCCGCGCGAAGCGCGAAAGTTATGGCGTTTTATTTAATTATTAGAGAAAGTAGACGATTTGCTGTACCGTGCTCGACTTTCTCAGTCCTTGTCTTACTTCAGTTTCTCCCCCTCCTGCGCAAAGCGCGGAAGCTTTGACGTTTCATTAAATTATGAGAAAAAGCAGACGTTTGGGTGTACTGTTCTCGCCTCTTAATCCCTATCTGGATTCAGTTCTCCCCCTCCCGCGTGAAGCGCGGAAGTTTTGGCGTTTCATTAAATTATTATAAAAAGAAGACGATTTGCTGTACCGTTCTCGACCGTTAATCCTTTCCTGAATAAAGTTTTTCCCCTGCCGCGCAAAGCGCAGAAGCTTTGATGCTTCATAAAGTTATGAGAAAAAGCAGACGTTCAGGTGTACTATTCTCGACTCTTAATCCTTATCTGGATTCAGTTCCCCCCCCCCCTCCCGCGCGAAGCGCGAAAGGTATGGCGTTTTATTTAATTATTAGAGAAAGAAGACGATTTGCTGTACCGTGCTCGACTCTCTCAGTCCTTGTCTTAATTCACTTTCTTCCTCTCCCGCGCAAAGCGCGGAAGCTTTGACGTTTCATTAAATTATGAGAAAAAGCAGACGTTTGGGTGTACTGTTCTCAACTCTTAATCATTATCTGGATTCAGTTCTCCAACCCCACGCAAAGCGCTGAAATTTTGGCGTTTCATTAAATTAATATAATAAGAAGACAATTAACTGTACCGTTCTCGACTGTTAATCCTTGTCTGAATTCAGTTTCTCCCCCTACCGCGCAAAGCGCGGAAGCTTTAAAGTTTCATAAAGTTATGAGAAAAAGCAGACGTACGGGTGTACTGTTCTCGACTCTTAATTCTTATCTGGATTCAGTTCCCCCCTCCCGCGCGAAGCGCGAAAGTTATGGCGTTTTATTTAATTATTAGAGAAAGTAGACGATTTGCTGTACCGCGCTCGACTTTCTCAGTCCTTGTCTTACTTCAGTTTCTCCCCCTCCTGCGCAAAGCGCGGAAGCTTTGACGTTTCATTAAATTATGAGAAAAAGCAGACGTTTGGGTGTACTGTTCTCGCCTCGTAATCCCTATCTGGATTCAGTTCTCCCCCTCCCGCGTGAAGCGCGGAAGTTTTGGCGTTTCATTACATTTTTATAAAAAGAAGACGATTTGCTGTACCGTTCTCGACCGTTAATCCTTTCCTGAATAAAGTTTTTCCCCCTGCCGCGCAAAGCGCGGAAGCTTTGATGCTTCATAAAGTTATGAGAAAAAGCAGACGTTCAGGTGTACTATTCTCGACTCTTAATCCCTATCTGGATTCAGTTTCCCCCCCCCCCCTCCCGCGCGAAGCGCGAAAGGTATGGCGTTTTATTTAATTATTAGAGAAAGAAGACGATTTGCTGTACCGTGCTCGACTCTCTCAGTCCTTGTCTTAATTCACTTTCTTCCTCTCCCGCGCAAAGCGCGGAAGCTTTGACGTTTCATTAAATTATGAGAAAAAGCAGACGTTTGGGTGTACTGTTCTCAACTCTTAATCATTATCTGGATTCAGTTCTCCAACCCCACGCAAAGCGCTGAAATTTTGGCGTTTCATTAAATTAATATAATAAGAAGACAATTAACTGTACCGTTCTCGACTGTTAATCCTTGTCTGAATTAAGTTTCTCCCCCTCCCGCGCAAAGCGCGGAAGCTTTGACTTTTTATAAAGGTATGAGAAAAAGCAGACGTTCGGGTGTACTTTTCTCGACTCTTAATTCTTATCTAGATTCAGTTCCCCCCTCCCGCGCGAAGCGCGAAAGTTATGGCGTTTTATGAAATTATTAGAGAAAGTAGACGATTTACTGTACCGTGCTCGACTCTCTCAGTCCTTGTCTTAATTCAGTTTCTCCCCCTCCCGCGTGAAGCGCGGAAGTTTTTGGCGTTTCATTAAATTATTATAAAAAGAAGACGATTTGCTGTACCGTTCTCGACTGTTAATCCTTGTCTGAATAAAGTTTCTCCCCCTCCCGCGCAAAGCTCGGAAGCTTTGACGTTTCATAAAGTTATGAGAAAAAGCAGACGTTCGGGTGTACTGTTCTCGACTCTTAATCCTTATCTGGATTCAGTTTTCCCCCTCCCGCGCGAAGTGCGAAAGGTATGGCGTTTTATTTAATTATTAGATAAAGTAGACGATTGCTGTAGCGTGCTGGACTCTCTCAGTCGTTGTCTGAATTCAGTTTCTTCCCCTCCCGCGTAAAGCGCGGAAGCTTTGACGTTTCATTAAATTATGAGAAAATACAGACGTTTAGGTGAACTGTTCTCGACTGTTTATCCTTGTCTGAATTCAGTTTCTCCCCCTCCCACGCAAAGCGCGAAAGCTTTGACGTTTCATTAAATTATGAGAAAAAGCAGACGTTTGGGTGTACTGTTCTCGACTCTTAATCCTTATCTGGATTCAGTTCTCCACCTCCCGCGCAAAGCGCTGAAATTTTGGCCTTTCATTAAATTAATATAATAAGAAGACAATTTATTGTACCGTTCTCGACATTAAATCCTTGTCTGAATTCAGTTTCTCCCCCTCCCGCGCAAAACGCGGAAGCTTTGACGTTTCATAAAGTTATGAGAAAAAGCAGACGTTTGGGTGTACTGTTCTCGACTTTTAATCCTTATCTGGATTTAATTCTCCCCATCTCGCGCGAAGCGTGAAAGTTTTTGCGTTTTATTTAATTATGAGAGAAAGAAGACGAATTGCTGTACCGTGCTCGACTCCCTTAGTCCTTGTCTTAATTCAGTTTCTCCCCCTCCCGCGCAAAGCGCGGAAGCTTTGACGTTTCATTAAATTATAAGAAAAAGCAGACGTTTGGGTGTACTGTTATCGACTGTTAATCGTTGTCTGAATTCAATTTCTCCCCCTCCCGCGCAAAGTGCCGAAGCTTTGACGTTTCATAAAGTTATGAGAAAAAGTAGACGTTCGGGTGTACCGTTCTCGACTGTTATTCCTTATCTGGATTCAGTTCTCCCCCTCCCGCGCGAAGCGCGAAAGTTTTGGCGTTTTAATAAATTATTGGAGAAAGTAGACGATTCGTCGAACCGTGCTCGACTCTCTTAATCTTTGTTTGAATTCAGTTTCTTCCTCTCCTTTGACATTTCATTACATTTTTAGAGAAAGTAGACGATTCGTTGCATCGTTTTCGATTCTTAAAGCCCTATTTATCTAATTTAGTTCTTCCCCTCCCGCGTGAAGCGCGGAAGTTTTGGCGTTTCATTAAATTATTATAAAAAGAAGACGATTTGCTGTACCGTTCTCGACTGTTAATCCTTGTCTGAATAAAGTTTCTCCCCCTCCCGCGCAAAGCCCGGAAGCTTTGACGTTTCATAAAGTTATGAGAAAAAGCAGACGTTCGGGTGTACTGTTCTCGACTCTTAATCCTTATCTGGATTCAGTTTTCCCCCTCCCGCGCGAAGTGCGAAAGGTATGGCGTTTCATTTAATTATTAGATAAAGTAGACGATTGCTGTACCGTGCTGGACTCTCTCAGTTGTTGTCTGAATTCAGTTTCTTCCCCTCCTGCGCAAAGCGCGGAAGCTTTGACGTTTCATTAAATTATGAGAAAAAGCAGACGTTTGGGTGAATTGTTTTCGACTGTTTATCCTTGTCTGAATTCAGTTTCTCCCCCTCCCACACAAAGCGCGAAAGCTTTGACGTTTCATTAAATTATGAGAAAAAGCAGACGTTTGGGTGTACTGTTCTCGACTCTTAATCCTTATTTGGATTCAGTTCTCCACCTCCCGCGCAAAGCGCTGAAATTTTGGCGTTTCATTAAATTAATATAATAAGAAGACAATTTATTGTACCGTTCTCGACATTAAATCCTTGTCTGAATTCAGTTTCTCCCCCTCCCGCGCAAAACGCGGAAGCTTTGACGTTACATAAAGTTATGAGAAAAAGCAGACGTTTGGGTGTACTGTTCTCGACTTTTAATCCTTATCTGGATTTAATTCTCCCCATCTCGCGCGAAGCGTGAAAGTTTTTGCGTTTTATTTAATTATGAGAGAAAGAAGACGAATTGCTGTACCGTGCTCGACTCTCTTAGTCCTTGTCTTAATTCAGTTTCTCCCCCTCCCGCGCTAAGCGCGGAAGCTTTGACGTTTCATTAAATTATAAGAAAAAGCAGACGTTTGGGTGTACTGTTATCGACTGTTAATCGTTGTCTGAATTCAGTTTCTCCCCCTCCCGCGCAAAGTGCGGAAGCTTTGACGTTTCATAAAGTTATGAGAAAAAGTAGACGTTCGGGTATAGCGTTCTCGACTATTATTCCTTATGTGGATTCAGTTCTCCCTCTCCCGCGCGAAGCGCGAAAGTTTTGGCGTTTTAATAAATTATTGGAGAAAGTAGACGATTCGTCGAACCCTGCTCGACTCTCTTAATCCTTGTTTGAATTCAGTTTCTTCCTCTCCTTTGACATTTCATTACATTTTTAGAAAAAGTAGACGATTCGTTGCATCGTTTTTGATTCTTAAAGCCCTATTTATCTAAATTCAGTTCCCCCATGTCGCTCGAAGCGCGAAAGTTTTTCGATTCTTAAAGCCCTATTTACCTAAATTCAGTTACCCCCTTCCCGCGCATAGCGCGAAAAAGCTTAGACTTTTGATTTAATTATTAGAGAAAGTAGACGATTTGCTGTACTGTTCCCGACTGTTAATCCTTGACTGAATTCAGTTTCTCCCCCTCCCGCGCAAAGCGCGGAAGCTTTGACGTTTCATAAAATTATAAGAAAAAGCAGACGTTTGGGTGTACTGTTCTCGACTCTTAATCCTTGTCTGAATTCAGTTTCTGCCTCTCCCGCGCAAAGCGCGGAAGCTTTGACGTTTCATAAAGTTATGAGAAAAAGCAGACGTTTGGGTGTACTTTTCTCGACTTTTAATCCTTATCTGGATTCAGTTCTCCCCATCTCGAAATTTTTTGCGTTTTATTTAATTATGAGAGAAAGAAGACGAATTGCTGTACCGTGCTCGACTGTCTTAGTCTTTGTCTTAATTCAGTTTCTCCCCCTCCCGCGCAACGCGCGGAAGCTTTGACGTTTAATCAAATTATGAGAAAAAGTAGACGTTCGGGTGTACTGTTCTCGACTCTTAATCCTTATCTGGATTCAGTTCTCCCCATTTTGCGCGAAGCGCGAAAGTTTTCGCGTTTTATTAAATTATTAGAGGAAGTAGACGATTCGTTGAACCGTGCTCGACTCTTTTAATCCTTGTTTGAATTCAGTTTTTCCCTCTCCCGAGCGAAGCTCGGAAGCTTTGACTTTTCATTAAATTTGTAGAAAAAGTAGACGATTCGTTCACCGTTTTCGATTCTTAAAGCCCTATTTATGTGAATTCGGTTACCCCCTTCCCGCGCGAAGCGCGAAAAAGCTTAGACGTTTGATTTAATTATTAGAGAAAGTAGACGATTTGCTGTACCGTGCTCGACTCTCTTAGTCCTTGTCTTAATTCAGTTTCTCCCCCTCATGCGCAAAGCGCGGAAGCTTTGACGTTTCATAAGTTAAGATTTGAGAAAAAGCAGGCGTTTGGGTGTACTGTTCTCGACTGTTTATCCTTGTCTGAATTCAGTTTCTCCCCCTCCCACGCAAAGCGCGAAAGCTTTGACGTTTCATTAAATTATGAGAAAAAGCAGACGTTTGGGTGTACTGTTCTCGACTCTTAATCCTTATCTGGATTCAGTTCTCCACCTCCCGCGCAAAGCGCTGAAATTTTGGCCTTTCATTAAATTAATATAATAAGAAGACAATTTATTGTACCGTTCTCGACATTAAATCCTTGTCTGAATTCAGTTTCTCCCCCTCCCGCGCAAAACGCGGAAGCTTTGACGTTTCATAAAGTTATGAGAAAAAGCAGACGTTTGGGTGTACTGTTCTCGACTTTTAATCCTTATCTGGATTTAATTCTCCCCATCTCGCGCGAAGCGTGAAAGTTTTTGCGTTTTATTTAATTATGAGAGAAAGAAGACGAATTGCTGTACCGTGCTCGACTCCCTTAGTCCTTGTCTTAATTCAGTTTCTCCCCCTCCCGCGCAAAGCGCGGAAGCTTTGACGTTTCATTAAATTATAAGAAAAAGCAGACGTTTGGGTGTACTATTATCGACTGTTAATCGTTGTCTGAATTCAATTTCTCCCCCTCCCGCGCAAAGTGCCGAAGCTTTGACGTTTCATAAAGTTATGAGAAAAAGTAGACGTTCGGGTGTACCGTTCTCGACTGTTATTCCTTATCTGGATTCAGTTCTCCCCCTCCCGCGCGAAGCGCGAAAGTTTTGGCGTTTTAATAAATTATTGGAGAAAGTAGACGATTCGTCGAACCGTGCTCGACTCTCTTAATCTTTGTTTGAATTCAGTTTCTTCCTCTCCTTTGACATTTCATTACATTTTTAGAGAAAGTAGACGATTCGTTGCATCGTTTTCGATTCTTAAAGCCCTATTTATCTAATTTAGTTCTCCCCCTCCCGCGTGAAGCGCGGAAGTTTTGGCGTTTCATTAAATTATTATAAAAAGAAGACGATTTGCTGTACCGTTCTCGACTGTTAATCCTTGTCTGAATAAAGTTTCTCCCCCTCCCGCGCAAAGCCCGGAAGCTTTGACGTTTCATAAAGTTATGAGAAAAAGCAGACGTTCGGGTGTACTGTTCTCGACTCTTAATCCTTATCTGGATTCAGTTTTCCCCCTCCCGCGCGAAGTGCGAAAGGTATGGCGTTTCATTTAATTATTAGATAAAGTAGACGATTGCTGTACCGTGCTGGACTCTCTCAGTTGTTGTCTGAATTCAGTTTCTTCCCCTCCTGCGCAAAGCGCGGAAGCTTTGACGTTTCATTAAATTATGAGAAAAAGCAGACGTTTGGGTGAATTGTTTTCGACTGTTTATCCTTGTCTGAATTCAGTTTCTCCCCCTCCCACACAAAGCGCGAAAGCTTTGACGTTTCATTAAATTATGAGAAAAAGCAGACGTTTGGGTGTACTGTTCTCGACTCTTAATCCTTATTTGGATTCAGTTCTCCACCTCCCGCGCAAAGCGCTGAAATTTTGGCGTTTCATTAAATTAATATAATAAGAAGACAATTTATTGTACCGTTCTCGACATTAAATCCTTGTCTGAATTCAGTTTCTCCCCCTCCCGCGCAAAACGCGGAAGCTTTGACGTTACATAAAGTTATGAGAAAAAGCAGACGTTTGGGTGTACTGTTCTCGACTTTTAATCCTTATCTGGATTTAATTCTCCCCATCTCGCGCGAAGCGTGAAAGTTTTTGCGTTTTATTTAATTATGAGAGAAAGAAGACGAATTGCTGTACCGTGCTCGACTCTCTTAGTCCTTGTCTTAATTCAGTTTCTCCCCCTCCCGCGCTAAGCGCGGAAGCTTTGACGTTTCATTAAATTATAAGAAAAAGCAGACGTTTGGGTGTACTGTTATCGACTGTTAATCGTTGTCTGAATTCAGTTTCTCCCCCTCCCGCGCAAAGTGCGGAAGCTTTGACGTTTCATAAAGTTATGAGAAAAAGTAGACGTTCGGGTATAGCGTTCTCGACTATTATTCCTTATCTGGATTCAGTTCTCCCTCTCCCGCGCGAAGCGCGAAAGTTTTGGCGTTTTAATAAATTATTGGAGAAAGTAGACGATTCGTCGAACCCTGCTCGACTCTCTTAATCCTTGTTTGAATTCAGTTTCTTCCTCTCCTTTGACATTTCATTACATTTTTAGAAAAAGTAGACGATTCGTTGCATCGTTTTTGATTCTTAAAGCCCTATTTATCTAAATTCAGTTCCCCCATGTCGCTCGAAGCGCGAAAGTTTTTCGATTCTTAAAGCCCTATTTACCTAAATTCAGTTACCCCCTTCCCGCGCGAAGCGCGAAAAAGCTTAGACTTTTGATTTAATTATTAGAGAAAGTAGACGATTTGCTGTACTGTTCCCGACTGTTAATCCTTGACTAAATTCAGTTTCTCCCCCTCCCGCGCAAAGCGCGGAAGCTTTGACGTTTCATAAAATTATAAGAAAAAGCAGACGTTTGGGTGTACTGTTCTCGACTCTTAATCCTTGTCTGAATTCAGTTTCTGCCTCTCCCGCGCAAATCGC
Organism: Strongylocentrotus purpuratus; assembly: GCF_000002235.5. Lineage (NCBI taxonomy): Eukaryota > Metazoa > Echinodermata > Echinoidea > Camarodonta > Strongylocentrotidae > Strongylocentrotus > Strongylocentrotus purpuratus. The sequence goes on from NW_022145558.1 coordinate 1,413,051, forward strand.
GGAAGCTTTGACGTTTCATAAAGTTATGAGAAAAAGCAGACGTTTGGGTGTACTTTTCTCGACTTTTAATCCTTATCTGGATTCAGTTCTCCCCATCTCGAAATTTTTTGCGTTTTATTTAATTATGAGAGAAAGAAGACGAATTGCTGTACCGTGCTCGACTGTCTTAGTCTTTGTCTTAATTCAGTTTCTCCCCCTCCCGCGCAACGCGCGGAAGCTTTGACGTTTAATCAAATTATGAGAAAAAGTAGACGTTCGGGTGTACTGTTCTCGACTCTTAATCCTTATCTGGATTCAGTTCTCCCCATTTTGCGCGAAGCGCGAAAGTTTTCGCGTTTTATTAAATTATTAGAGGAAGTAGACGATTCGTTGAACCGTGCTCGACTCTTTTAATCCTTGTTTGAATTCAGTTTTTCCCTCTCCCGAGCGAAGCTCGGAAGCTTTGACTTTTCATTAAATTTGTAGAAAAAGTAGACGATTCGTTCACCGTTTTCGATTCTTAAAGCCCTATTTATATGAATTCGGTTACCCCCTTCCCGCGCGAAGCGCGAAAAAGCTTAGACGTTTGATTTAATTATTAGAGAAAGTAGACGATTTGCTGTACCGTGCTCGACTCTCTTAGTCCTTGTCTTAATTCAGTTTCTCCCCCTCATGCGCAAAGCGCGGAAGCTTTGACGTTTCATAAGTTAAGATTTGAGAAAAAGCAGGCGTTTGGGTGTACTGTTCTCGACTGTTTATCCTTGTCTGAATTCAGTTTCTCCCCCTCCCACGCAAAGCGCGAAAGCTTTGACGTTTCATTAAATTATGAGAAAAAGCAGACGTTTGGGTGTACTGTTCTCGACTCTTAATCCTTATCTGGATTCAGTTCTCCACCTCCCGCGCAAAGCGCTGAAATTTTGGCCTTTCATTAAATTAATATAATAAGAAGACAATTTATTGTACCGTTCTCGACATTAAATCCTTGTCTGAATTCAGTTTCTCCCCCTCCCGCGCAAAACGCGGAAGCTTTGACGTTTCATAAAGTTATGAGAAAAAGCAGACGTTTGGGTGTACTGTTCTCGACTTTTAATCCTTATCTGGATTTAATTCTCCCCATCTCGCGCGAAGCGTGAAAGTTTTTGCGTTTTATTTAATTATGAGAGAAAGAAGACGAATTGCTGTACCGTGCTCGACTCCCTTAGTCCTTGTCTTAATTCAGTTTCTCCCCCTCCCGCGCAAAGCGCGGAAGCTTTGACGTTTCATTAAATTATAAGAAAAAGCAGACGTTTGGGTGTACTGTTATCGACTGTTAATCGTTGTCTGAATTCAATTTCTCCCCCTCCCGCGCAAAGTGCCGAAGCTTTGACGTTTCATAAAGTTATGAGAAAAAGTAGACGTTCGGGTGTACCGTTCTCGACTGTTATTCCTTATCTGGATTCAGTTCTCCCCCTCCCGCGCGAAGCGCGAAAGTTTTGGCGTTTTAATAAATTATTGGAGAAAGTAGACGATTCGTCGAACCGTGCTCGACTCTCTTAATCTTTGTTTGAATTCAGTTTCTTCCTCTCCTTTGACATTTCATTACATTTTTAGAGAAAGTAGACGATTCGTTGCATCGTTTTCGATTCTTAAAGCCCTATTTATCTAATTTAGTTCTCCCCCTCCCGCGTGAAGCGCGGAAGTTTTGGCGTTTCATTAAATTATTATAAAAAGAAGACGATTTGCTGTACCGTTCTCGACTGTTAATCCTTGTCTGAATAAAGTTTCTCCCCCTCCCGCGCAAAGCCCGGAAGCTTTGACGTTTCATAAAGTTATGAGAAAAAGCAGACGTTCGGGTGTACTGTTCTCGACTCTTAATCCTTATCTGGATTCAGTTTTCCCCCTCCCGCGCGAAGTGCGAAAGGTATGGCGTTTCATTTAATTATTAGATAAAGTAGACGATTGCTGTACCGTGCTGGACTCTCTCAGTTGTTGTCTGAATTCAGTTTCTTCCCCTCCTGCGCAAAGCGCGGAAGCTTTGACGTTTCATTAAATTATGAGAAAAAGCAGACGTTTGGGTGAATTGTTTTCGACTGTTTATCCTTGTCTGAATTCAGTTTCTCCCCCTCCCACACAAAGCGCGAAAGCTTTGACGTTTCATTAAATTATGAGAAAAAGCAGACGTTTGGGTGTACTGTTCTCGACTCTTAATCCTTATTTGGATTCAGTTCTCCACCTCCCGCGCAAAGCGCTGAAATTTTGGCGTTTCATTAAATTAATATAATAAGAAGACAATTTATTGTACCGTTCTCGACATTAAATCCTTGTCTGAATTCAGTTTCTCCCCCTCCCGCGCAAAACGCGGAAGCTTTGACGTTACATAAAGTTATGAGAAAAAGCAGACGTTTGGGTGTACTGTTCTCGACTTTTAATCCTTATCTGGATTTAATTCTCCCCATCTCGCGCGAAGCGTGAAAGTTTTTGCGTTTTATTTAATTATGAGAGAAAGAAGACGAATTGCTGTACCGTGCTCGACTCTCTTAGTCCTTGTCTTAATTCAGTTTCTCCCCCTCCCGCGCTAAGCGCGGAAGCTTTGACGTTTCATTAAATTATAAGAAAAAGCAGACGTTTGGGTGTACTGTTATCGACTGTTAATCGTTGTCTGAATTCAGTTTCTCCCCCTCCCGCGCAAAGTGCGGAAGCTTTGACGTTTCATAAAGTTATGAGAAAAAGTAGACGTTCGGGTATAGCGTTCTCGACTATTATTCCTTATCTGGATTCAGTTCTCCCTCTCCCGCGCGAAGCGCGAAAGTTTTGGCGTTTTAATAAATTATTGGAGAAAGTAGACGATTCGTCGAACCCTGCTCGACTCTCTTAATCCTTGTTTGAATTCAGTTTCTTCCTCTCCTTTGACATTTCATTACATTTTTAGAAAAAGTAGACGATTCGTTGCATCGTTTTTGATTCTTAAAGCCCTATTTATCTAAATTCAGTTCCCCCATGTCGCTCGAAGCGCGAAAGTTTTTCGATTCTTAAAGCCCTATTTACCTAAATTCAGTTACCCCCTTCCCGCGCGAAGCGCGAAAAAGCTTAGACTTTTGATTTAATTATTAGAGAAAGTAGACGATTTGCTGTACTGTTCCCGACTGTTAATCCTTGACTGAATTCAGTTTCTCCCCCTCCCGCGCAAAGCGCGGAAGCTTTGACGTTTCATAAAATTATAAGAAAAAGCAGACGTTTGGGTGTACTGTTCTCGACTCTTAATCCTTGTCTGAATTCAGTTTCTGCCTCTCCCGCGCAAAGCGCGGAAGCTTTGACGTTTCATAAAGTTATGAGAAAAAGCAGACGTTTGGGTGTACTTTTCTCGACTTTTAATCCTTATCTGGATTCAGTTCTCCCCATCTCGAAATTTTTTGCGTTTTATTTAATTATGAGAGAAAGAAGACGAATTGCTGTACCGTGCTCGACTGTCTTAGTCTTTGTCTTAATTCAGTTTCTCCCCCTCCCGCGCAACGCGCGGAAGCTTTGACGTTTAATCAAATTATGAGAAAAAGTAGACGTTCGGGTGTACTGTTCTCGACTCTTAATCCTTATCTGGATTCAGTTCTCCCCATTTTGCGCGAAGCGCGAAAGTTTTCGCGTTTTATTAAATTATTAGAGGAAGTAGACGATTCGTTGAACCGTGCTCGACTCTTTTAATCCTTGTTTGAATTCAGTTTTTCCCTCTCCCGAGCGAAGCTCGGAAGCTTTGACTTTTCATTAAATTTGTAGAAAAAGTAGACGATTCGTTCACCGTTTTCGATTCTTAAAGCCCTTTTTATGTGAATTCGGTTACCCCCTTCCCGCGCGAAGCGCGAAAAAGCTTAGACGTTTGATTTAATTATTAGAGAAAGTAGACGATTTGCTGTACCGTGCTCGACTCTCTTAGTCCTTGTCTTAATTCAGTTTCTCCCCCTCATGCGCAAAGCGCGGAAGCTTTGACGTTTCATAAGTTAAGATTTGAGAAAAAGCAGGCGTTTGGGTGTACTGTTCTCGACTCTTAATCCTTATCTGGAACCAGTTCTCCCCATCTCGCGCAAAGCGCGAAAGTTTTGGCGTTTCATTAAATTATTAGAGAAAGTAGACGATTCGTTGAACCGTGATCGACTCTCTTAATCCTTGTTTGAATTCAGTTTCTCCCTCTCCTTTGACATTTCATTAAATTTTAAGAGAAAGTAGACGATTCATTGAACCGTGCTCGACTCTCTTAATCCTTGTTTGAATTCAGTTTCTCCCTCTCCTTTGACATTTCATTACATTTTTAGAGAAAGTAGACGATTCGTTGCACCGTTTTCGATTCTTAAAGCTCTATTTATCTGAATGAATTCCCCCTCCCACTCGAATCGCGGAAGTTTTGACGTTTCATTAAATTATTAGAGAAAGCAAATGATTGAGTGTACTGTTCTCGACTCTTTATTCTTGTCTGAATTCAGTTTCCCCCTTCCTGTGCGAAGCGCGAAACACACTAGTCGTTTGATTTAATTATTAGAGAAAGCAAACGATTCATTGCACCGTTTTCGACTCCTATGAAGCCCTATTTTATTCTGAATTCAGTTTTCCCCTCTCGCGCGAATGCGTGGAAGCTGTGACGTTTCCTTAAATTATTAGAGAAAGCAGACGATTTGTTGTACCGCTTTCGACTTTTAATAAGCCCATTTATCTTAATTCAGTTTCCCCCTCTCGCGCAAAGCGCGGAATTTTTGGCGTTTTAAAATATAGAGAAAGGTAGACGATTCGTTGTACCGTTGTTGACTATTAATCGTTGTTTGAATTTAGTTTCCCCGAAAATTTTAAACCGTTGATTTCTTCAGCTGATATTATAGGAAAGTGAAACTTTGAGAAAATACAAGTATTGTAGTTGTAGTCACTCTTGAAGTCGTCACAGCGGATAAAAAGTCACAGTTGGTAGGAAAATTTTTTTTGGCCGACCAACAATATACATCTCACCGACTTCAAACTTCAGCATCGATATAGTACACGAGGATCGAGCAAGAATACCGACACAACTGACCTGACACAGCAATATATTTACCCGTGTCTTTCTTGCTCCCTTGACGAGACGACTCCACCCAACAACCCCCTTCTCTCTTTTTCTCCCACTCATCCTATTTCAGGCTCCTACCTCCTCTCTCTCTCCTCTCTTTCATCCCCCGTTTCTTTTGTTTCCCTTTTCTCGTTTTCTTCTTTTTTTCCCTTTCTTTCTTTTCTTTCTTTTCCTTTCTTTCCTCTCCTCCCTCTTTTTCTTTTTTCTCTTTCTTTCTTCTCTTTTCTTTCCTTTCTTTTCCATTCTTTCCTTTCTTTTTCTTTCTTACTTTTTATTTCCTTTTCTCTTTTTCTTTCCTTTCCTCTTTTTCTTTCCTTTCCCATTCCCTCTCTTTTTTTCCTTCTCCCTTTTCTCTTTTTTCCCGACGGCAGCTCAATTTTACCGACAATATCCTGACAGGCGGGGGTGTCGCACCCCCCTTTGACACTCTAGTGTTTAAACATTCTGTCCTTTTGTAGATACGGATTTAATGAGACTCTTTAGACAATTCCACTCCTCATTTATGATTTTGATACCAAAATTTAATTTCAGCTATCAAGGAAGGGCCTTTTCCTTACAGTCAAATATTGTCTTTAGCCAACTTAATTGTACCTAATAAGGATGGTTTAATATTCATAAATGGTAATTATTTTCTTCAACACATTGATGGTGTATGGCTACTTCGTTGGAAGAGCCCAATCGGTTCCTCTATAGTTGGACGTAGGAGAGTTAGAAGTGTTTGTTCCTGCGTGAGCATTTATTCCATCCAATCCCTTAATTTGAGGTCAATTGTAAGTCTTTATTATTGATTAGTCAATTGTAAAGTTTGATGTGGTGGGAGTACTTATCCTTTAATTTATTCTAAAAATGTTTTTGTTGTACTTGTTCATCAGGGCGGGGTATGTTATCGGAGGATAACGAGATGGCTAATTTATAATTTCATTATGACGATGGTCTAATTCAGGCGCGGATCCACGGGGGGGGGGGGGGGCCCGACGGGCCCGGCCCCCCCCCCCCCGAAAAAAAAGGAAAGGAAAGAAAAGGAAAGGAAAGGAAAGGAAAAGGGAAGAAAGAAGGGCTAAAACACGAGTTAGGAGTGGACCCAGGGCCCTCACCTATCCGTATATAGGCCAAGCTCCCGCGGTTCAGCTGGACATGAGCCGAGCTTTGGGTTGTTTTCAGGTCAAAACTAGCCCTAATTCGTGTTTTAGGCCTATATAATTATGATAGAAACAAAATGCCGATGATCTCTCTACACTAGGGCGTACAAGGTACAACGTTCAAAAGTATTTCAGGACTCGGTTACCTTCAGGTCCATCTGTCAAATCATCATGCAGTTACACAGTGTACAGGGTCGGCGGTATGGCGGGGCTCGAGCCCCCCCCCCTCTTATTTGAAAAGGTATTTTAAAGAGAAATAGAAAGAAACCAACCAAGGGCAAGGCCCCGGAAAAAACTCTTTTTTCCTGCAAAATGCGAGACCACATATTTTATCTACATAAAGCGCGACTTAGCAAACGTAATTAAGGAAAAAAGCACGAAAAAAAATAGCAAATGCGAAAAGTAAAAACACGGAGGCATCGTGAAGCATGTCGGCAAAGCTTCCAAATTCGGCAGTTCGCGGATTCATAAAATTAGTTTCGTAAAAATGGTCGTAAAAGCCTGATTTATTCAGAAAATTACCCATTTTTATCGCCAGAATCTGGGTAAAAACACTGCATTCAAGTTGAACAAGTGCACAGAAGACGACCTGTCAGTCTAAATTTTTCTTTTTCAATCTGCCCATAATATTTATTATATGTAAATTATACTAAATAAAATTAGTCTCATGCACATCGTTTATTAGTGTCACAGATGTGTTGTTACTGTTACACTATATGGACAGATTGGATAGATGCGTAAATCATTAAAAATTAAAATCAGTATACGATGCGAAAAGGATTCTTCTCCAGCTTCCGGAAACCAACCTGGGATTTGTATTGTGTCCTCCAGGACGTAATTACTCACCTCTTTTGCAAAATGTGTGCGTGAGATTTGGTTCTTTCTTATACGTGCCCCTTTTCATCTCCGATGAGTGCATGCCCTTATTAAAATTTGAGAGGTGCCCCCTTTAACTCTGTAATAAGTGCCCCTTTTCATCTCTGATTAGTGCCATTTTTCTTCTGAAAATTGCACTTTTTCCGTTGTCATAAGTGCCTATTTTCATCTCTGGTGAGTGCCCCTTATTAAGTGCGAGGAGTGCCCCATTTTCACCTCTGGTAATTCCCCTTTTTACTTTTTGCTCTTTTTCATTTCAAATAAAAAAACTTTTCTTTAATTTCACCCAAGTGTGGCTCGCTACGCTCGCTCGTATTTAAATTTGATATAATTATGGTTCATATTAAAGATCTTTTCAGTCTTTCAGGATTAGATTGTGCTCAAAACCCCATCAGGATTTTGTTTCTTCTTCTTTATAAGATGTAATTTTTTTCACTGCGACCTCACAAATCCAAAAAATTTTGCTCGCTCGCTTCGCTCGCTCGCAAAATTATTCTTACCATCACAAACCAAATACAAAGTAAATGTGTGATGCTTGAACAGTATGGACCATGTTAAGAGAGAAACAGACATTAAAATCATTCCTGTAATCAGATTGTAGGGGTATATACCAATGTTTAAGAAAAAATGTAAATTTTCCCTTAGAAAGTGCCCTTTATTGTTGATGCCCCCCACACCCTTTGAATGACCTCATTTACCCCTGGCCTGCTCAAACCTCCGAGCTTCCAGGGGCGACGCCCCCTGGACCCTACGCCAATTTACGCTACGCTCTACCTGTTCATAAATACTTTAGCCCCCCCCCCCCTACTTTGAAAAACGTTCACCGGGGCCTGATGTGAGGTATTTAAAGCTGCAGCCCGAATCAAGTTATTGCTGTCTGCCCATCACAACTGCTGCACTAGTCTTGTACTGACTGATTTTGACAATCAAGTGATACCCGAGGTATTAGGAATCTGTACCGTGTCAATTGTGGTTGTCAACATTGTTGCAATTAAAGATCTTGTTTTGAAATGAAATAAAAAGGATAAAAGATATACTTTATGGACTCTTGATCTTGATGAGGGAATCATTGCTGTGTTTAGTTTACATATATCAATATTAAACACCTAGAGGCAGCAGGGTACGTAGGATTTGTTCAAGGGGGGTTTTAACATTTTGAAATCGGGCCAAAAATTTCGCAACGACTCAGCCAGCCGCTGAATAAGCGGGGGGGGGGGGGGGGGGGGGGGGGGGGGGGGGTAAGAGGACACTTTTATTTTTTGGTCCCCAAAAAATCGCAACGACTCAGCCGGCCGCTGAATAAGCGGGGGGGGGGGGGGTGGTAAGACGACATTTAAACAAAACAAAACAAACAAACAAAAAATCGCGGAAGGGGGGGGGGTTTGTTCTAAAATACACACATAAAAAAAAAAAACCTGCGTACGCGCCTGCCTAGAGGTACCGGTGCCATGAATACCAGTGTCCTAAAGACTTTTTGTCACAACGGGGTACTATGTGGACTGCACACATAGTCTCACTTCTTGTGTTTACAGTCTTTTCCTCCTATCATAAATTTATGCTGGAAAAAGTCACAGATTTTAAATGATATCCTGGAAAAAAGTAAACACCAAATCGCACAAATTGGGTTTACAAATTCGATTTTTCTTCAGCTTTTCAGGGGGACACATCCCCCTCAGACTCCCCCTGTCCGCGCAAGCGCGGAACGCGGCGCTGGCGCGCCGCACAATATTTTTCACAAATTGGGCCCCCCCCCCTCGACGCCGGCTGGATACGCCCCTGGTCTAATTAGTTTAAAAAAACTTCATTACTGTCTGTAGACTGAGACACGGAATTAATAATGTACGATGGGGAATGAATGACATAGCAACTTATATGTTGCTATTGTTTGTGGTATTGTAACAGGTGGTCAACTTTGGAAAAGTTACATGTCATTTTCTCAAGTTAGCTCATTGAAGACTGACAGATGATGTCACAAGGGGAAGGAGATCTCAAGGTTTTTTGGGTGGAGCTTAGCAAGTTTGAAAAACAAATGTTTCAAAAAATATTTAAAAATCTATGAAACGAATTCAGAAGTTTACATATCAAAATATGAGATGTATGCAGGACTGCACACCAACAGGAATACACTTGTATTTCGATGTCATGGGCCCTTTAAATTAGAGCCCGTGAAGACAGGTAAATAATTACTACAGGCAGGGAGGTGAATACTTTTTTATGGAGGAAGAAAATCACAGCACTCCACCTCATGCTAGCCAAGCATAGCATACCCAAGAATCCCACCTGCTGCTGTGCAATTCTAGCACACAGGGAAACCAACTCATCCCTAACTAAAACCAAGCCTGGAACCCATCTTTCTTTTACTAAAAGCTTCCAACTACAGCACTATTTTAAAGAAAAGAATTCTCAAGATTATTTTGGACAACTTAAAGATTATCAAGCAAATCGGGGGCACACTATCATAACATCTAAAGGTAAAAAACCTGACCTCCGACATACACAAAGATCGTATGAACACTTTTTCATTTAAATTTCACTTAAAGATTTTCCTTTTGATGCCACCATCCTAGTCAAGCGTCGCTTATGATGGCGGTCTCCAGCACTTTTTCACAGATAGTTAATACTTTAAATTCATAATTATACTTTATTATAAAAATATTAAATTCGTTATCATAATGTATATATGTAAATCACATTTTGACATGAAATCATTTTTGTTTGCATGTTTGTATTATCTTACGTTTACATGTTTTTGTTGTACAGTTGAGAAAAGAATTTAACCGATTCAATTACTGTGTTTTCAACAAACTATGGTTGGCATTTGATGCCATGAAGATCAATCAATATTTAGCTTTTTATTGTAAACATGTTATTGTTATCAGCTTTGACAAATCAGAGAGCCGAGTTCAACTACATTTTTTCATTAAACCACGCGCCCGAAGCATGTTCTTTGGTAAACTGCGAGATGATTTTACACAATCATCGACTGGTCCGGTTGCATGAATTGATCGCACGCTAGAACTCTCTCCCCCCAAAATGTGTAATAAAATATTTATATTTCTAACTTCCCAAATTTCTGTCGCGGTAAGATCGCTTCTCGTTCGATGCTTATATAGACATAATAGTGATAATTCTGCATCATTCTTATTTTCACAGGATATCAAGAACGAACCAAAGAAGCCTGATACTCAACAAACATGAAGATCATCATTGCCATACTCTTTGTCATCTCAACCGTTAGTGCGACTGAGCTGGCAGGGCGCGACTCACTCTGGTCCAGTTTACTCGACGCACTGCGATTTAGTTGTAATAACATATTACTACCTGGATTGGAACTTTTGAAGTATTTTAGTCAATTTGTTGGCGATTTGAAGAAGGGACTGCAAATCATATGTACCCTCGTCAACAAGGCTAACAGTCTTTCCGAATTTCTTGATTTGTTTTTTCAATATTTTCCCAAAGTCAGGGATTCTATTGATTATTATGGCGAACAAATTAAAAAACTAATACTCAAGGTAATTTAAATTTATAATATGAATAAAATTGACTAATCAAGATACAAATATTTGTTGAACTGTTGAGTTAACAGAAGACAAACATATTTTCAATAAATAAAAGTATTTCTGATGTTCGTGGGTAAAAAATGGAAAAAACAATACAAAAGACACATATTTATTGTTTGATTATTGGGCTATACAATTACATAGTTGTGACCACTGCTAATGATTTGGAAAATATATCTCTTATTGGCAACACCTTAAAGATGATGCACAATAATCTAGTTCGGAGCTATATTATGTGCATGGCCAAATCAAGATCGACTGCACCAAATTGTGAAGTTTAAGGCCCGGTCCCACTGCACTTACGGATGCAAAGAGGATGTAAAACGTAAACAAATCTTGCCATCCGTTGGAAAACGCTATGCATCCGTTGGGTACTCATTGCATACGTGTTTCATACGCTCTATCCATTGAGCATCCGTCCACTGTGATTTCATCCGCGCAAAAAGTTTTGAGCTGCACAAAACTTTTAGAACGGATGAACTTCCGACGTGTACGATGTAAATCCGCGACAAATACGAGCAACAAACGTTCTATGTCCGTTATAATCCGTTAAACGTCCGCTGTATCCTCTCTGCATCCTCTGGGCATCCTCGCAACTCACATCCGCTACAGCTGAAAACGGAAAGAGGGAGGAAAGATAAGGTACATGGAACGTCTATACATCGTTAGTAGCACGGATATAGAAAGGATGTAAGCGTATGCATCTCCTATATAAAGTATTCCAAGCTGTCATCCACTTCCATCCGCTTTCATCTGCTAGGCTTCCGATGAACATCCGTTTGACATCCCCGCTACTTACTACCCATGTCCGTTATTTTTCGTTCTGTTTTCGCCAATTTTCGCCAATTCTGTCCATTTCTGGAGCGTATGAACACGGATGGAGCCACCCCCGAAATTTTGCTCGTCCGCTGTGTCCTTTATGCATACGTTTTGTGTCCATCGGCCAGTGGGACCGGGCCATAACCAAGTTTAGGCTCCCCATCACTACAAAGGGCATCCAATCACCAGCCCCGGGACAACTACACCACACACCCAATCACCAGCTTAATATTCACTGCTACGTCAGACAAGTCCCAACAATAGGGAGTTTTCCCAAGCTCAACAAAGACGGAGAATCTGCGGTTCGTGTGCAAAATCGAGAAGCTACAATAGTAACAGCGGGCATGCGCGTAGCCAGGATTTTATTTTAGGGGAGCGGTAGTGAGCACGCGAAGCGTTCGAATCACTTATAGAGCGCGCGTAGCGCTCTCCCTAGGGGGTGGGTGCAGGGAGGGGGGAGTTTAATTGGATTACTAGAGAAAGAAGGCGATTTGTTGTACCGTTGTCGACTCTTAATCCTTGTCTAAATTCAGTTTTTATTAACGTTTCATTAAATTATTAGAAGACGATTTGTTGGACCATTCTCGACTCTCAATCCTTGTTTGAATGAAGTTCCTCTGCCTCCGCGCGTAGCGCGGAAGCTCAGACGTTTCATTAAATTATTAAAGAAAGAAGACGATTCGTTGTACCATTCCCGACTCTTAATCATTGTCTGAATTCAGTTTGCCCCTCTCCCGCGCGAAGCGCGGAAGCTCTGAGGTTTCATTAAATTATTGGAGAAAGAAGACGATTCGTTGTACTGTTCTCGACTCTTAATTCTTATCTGAATTTAATTTCCCCCCGCCCCTCCCGCGCAAAGCGCGGAAGCCTTGACGTTTCATTAAATTATTAGAGAAAGAAGACGATTCGTTGTACCGTTCTCAACTCTTAATCCTTTTTCTTCCTACGTCCTCTTCCTTTCTTCTTTCTCTTTTTTTTTTTTGGTTTTAGCCGATGTTTTTTGGGGGCGACCGCCCCACCGCCCCCCCCCCCTGGCTACGCGCCTGACAGCGGGGTGACCGCTAAAGCTATGGTCACAAATTTTTTTGAGAATTCGAGCAGGCTGTAGAGCCCCAGCGATGCCTGGGTGGGGTGGTACCCTGTCTATTTCCCGTCGGTCGTCGGTCGATTTGAGGTCAAAACTGGGCGAAATCGCGAATCTTTTCCGCGCGGTGTCCAAACAGTCACCGACCGGTGACCCGAGCAGTCTCCCTTAGGCCGCCGGCTGATTTTAAAGATATTGCACGGCGGCCGGCCAGTGATCGGCGGGGCTCCAAAATACGTTCGGTGCCCGGGCACCGAACTAATCGAGCGTTCGCCGCCGAGCGAATTAGATCAAAAATCGAAGCGGCTAGGTCAAAGGCTGCCGACCGATTTTGGACTCGCCGCCAGTGACCGACTGATCTCCCAGCGGCGACCGAGTGGCGACCGGGCGGCGACTGCTCGACAGCCTTTGACCTAGCGGCTTCGATTTTTGACCTAAATCGCTCGACGGTGAACATTCAATTAGGTCGGCGCCCGGGCGGCGACTGTGCGGTCACTGAGCGTAGTGTTGGCGGCTAGTGAAAGTGAGCAGGCGCCGCCCGAATTTTAACTCCGCGCTAAAACTTCAGCAGCGACCGAGCGATGCCTTAAAAACAAGTGGTGCCTGGGCGGCCGCCGCTCGGTGGCCGAGTAAAATTGGCTTAAAACTCGCCGCTTGGCCGCCGAGCAGGCTACTTTTGGGTAATGTGACCATAGCATTGGGTACTGAAATCCGGAACGGGTGTTTTCAATTACGCCCCAAGTGAATCAAGTGCCTCGATACAAACTATTTCATTCACCTGATAAGAATAATAGTATTTCAATAGACAGAATTCAATCTGCATACATTAGTTGTTGCCACACTTAATACATGAAGTTTGCATTCTGACTATTGAAATATGATTAATATTAATTAGGCCATTTTCGTAATGTAACTAAATTCAATACATAAGTCTTTGTGAAGTGCCTCATTTCAAATTATTTCACTCACCTGATAAGAATTATAGTATTTCAATAAACAGAACGCAAACTGCATATATTAAGTGTTGCTAAGAAGGTCAAGCCATAATGTTTGTTCTACCTGGCAACAATTAATGTATGCAGTTCGGATTCTATCTATTGAAATAGATCTAATATTATTCTTATTAGGTGAATGAAATAATTTGTATTGAGGCACTTTTCAAAGACTTATGTTTTACATTTGGTTACATTACGAAAATGGCCTATTTGATTACATTACGAAAATGGCCTATTCCCTCCCATGCAATACAGTACAAACGGGGCCACACGACTATCACAACTTGTCTCGACCAAGCCACAAAATGGCTTTTTATAATATTTCAACTATTTATCATCAAGTTCTATAACATGTTATATCCATATTCATGTTGTGATAGTTCCGAAACAGTAGTCGAAAAAAAAACCTCACAGAAGAGCCGTTCGCGTTGAAATTCGTCATCCTTCGTTATAAAACGACAGAATTCCCATACCATCATTGGTGCAAGCTCGCTGAATAGCTGTTTCTTCACTCGGGGCGTCATTGAGAACGCCCGTAGATTTGGCAAAAAAACATCTGGATTTTAGTACCTCAGCGGTCACCCCGCTGTTACTATAGCTTCTCTATTTTGCACACGAACCGCAGATTCTCCGTCCGCGTTGAGCTTGCGAAAACTCCCTAATGTTTGTCAAACCTGGCAACAACTAATGTATGCAGTTTGGATTCTGTCTATTGAAATACTATTTAATGTACCATAAGGGAAAAAAACAATAAAATATATTTATTATTTTCATTTTATCTACCAATCTATTTTTGTGTGCATAATAAGAGTAATTTTACATGGAATTACTTGTTGACACTTGGCCACGCATGAACAGATGAATCTGTGGACTAATTAATCATGCAAGGCTTAATTTAGGCTGCTTTCGAGAGTATGGGCCTTTGGTTCTAATGATTTGTCTGTTTTTTTCATCCTTCTATCCACAGATTATGCAGATTGAAGATAAAACGATTAAGGATGAATTATAGTGCTCAAGCGATTCATGCTCTTAGGCCACTGTCCATTAGTCTACAACTAGGATCCCAGACAACCAGGACAGAACTGTGTGACACATTAGGCGACCATGCTCGTTTAGATTTGTCGCGGTATACCTCCGCCAAAAGAGCCGCTGTTTTTTCTTAATGTTAATGAATGTACATTTAAAGGGATAGGGCTAGAGTAGAAGAGTTTTGGTATAGAGAGTACAGTTTTGGTCAAACTGAATTGTATTGACCAAAACTTTGACCATTACATTACAAACTAATAGTTGTTACTGCACTAATGCTCGAAAGGTATACAAAAATTACAAACGACTTAGTAATAAGCCCGTTAACAATTAAATATAGCTGTTTAAACACATGAGGGCATTCTCTAAAAATATCATTAGTTTCATCAATATTTAATAATAAAATTGTGCGTGTTATATTTTGTTAAAATAATGATTAAATAGAGAGATCATCAAGAACTATTTCAACACAAATTTAACGTATATTGCTGGGGCCCAACAAATATTAGAAATGGTTTTATTTATGGATATTTCAACCGTCTCTGAACCGCTTTCGATCAAACAAACATGATTTCGCCGTTTAA
This sequence comes from Strongylocentrotus purpuratus, assembly GCF_000002235.5. Lineage (NCBI taxonomy): Eukaryota > Metazoa > Echinodermata > Echinoidea > Camarodonta > Strongylocentrotidae > Strongylocentrotus > Strongylocentrotus purpuratus. The sequence goes on from NW_022145558.1 coordinate 1,428,172, forward strand.
ATTGCATGCTTTTTCAAATTTGACACTCAGTTTTTTTAATTATTCTGATGTGTAGTGCTCTCCATACCAAAATTCAACTATCCCTTTAACGCCATCCACACACACACACACACACAACAAGACACCGCGATTTTGCTGTGGCATATCTGAACGAGGCCTTTATTAGAGAGTAGGTTAAGTTCTGGTAGAGGTTAAATACATATGTATGAGCTTTCTCTTTCCTTTGATGTTATTTTAGAAGAATAACTTTTAACAAAAATATTGTCCCTGAAAAGGATGGTTCGAAAAACTAGGCATGATATTCAATATGACAAAAATATCTAGAATGTTTAGACTAAACTTTCATGCAACATTTCTTCGTCTTGTGTATATTACTCTCAGTGGGACTGAGTCAAATTTCTTTTTGTTTGATTCTTCCTAAACCACGTATAACATATAGCAGACTACAGCAATCTCATGTGCTAAAATATCAACCTTTTCGAAAAAATGATTACAGACACTTTCTGTCACCACGCAATCACATGACCAGAAATGAACTTTATCATCTTCAGGTAAAATAAGGAGTTGAAGACAGTAATATTACTAGTATACTATATTTTCTACGATATAAACATATATGCCCACTGCATAACAGGCTCCATTTTGGCTGGCGCATGACTGTGTCAGTAATAGGTCTTTGGCGCACGATGAGAAAGTCGTTTCGTACAAACATGGGTGCACTATACACAGTTTAAACAATTCAAAAAGTATATTTAATTACTGACGTAAGGGCTATTTTTTCCTCGTCACAGTTTTGATTAACGCATGTTATGACGCTTTCAAACGTCGCCTCGTGGGTAGCAGGCGTGAGATTATCCTACAAAAATGTTTTAAAAAAAAGCGTTTTTCAAACTTTTCATAGTCAAGGCAACCTCTACAGAAATAGGAAATTAAAAGTTGCTCGTCACCCCTTCTTAAGTTCATCGCAGAAGATTCATTTTGCATCACGCTGGTAGTCGTAAAGTGCCATATACACGATGGGCACATTCTTCTTTTTTAATTGCGAGTAAGCGAAGCGAGCCAGCACAAAATGCTCGGTCATCTCACGAATATGAGGATATTCGGTCAACTCGTTGCCCAGAATCAGCCTGTTTCTATATATTCCGAGCGAGTAAAGCAAGCGAGTGTGTTATTATATATTTTCGATATTTAATAATATATATAAGATATATTCAGACACCTCCCTGTCACATACCTATTCTGACACTTCGTTTCCAAAATATAAAGATATTCAGGCACTTCACTGCCTGAAATAATCAAGTTTCGAAATGTTGAGAGCGAGTGAAGCGAGCAAGGAGAAAGTAACACTTACTTGTTTTTCAAATATTATTTTATAATGAAAATGGATAGCCGTTCATATTATTTTGCTTTACGAATTTGACATCAATTTAGTAATTGATAAAAAAAAAATGAATCTTTAATAAATTTCTCTCGCGGCACCCTTAGAGATATCTGTCACGCCAGTTGAAAAACGCTGAGTATTTCTATTCCTATGTTTAGAGTAATGTATTAAAATGTAAGTAAATGAGTAGTTTAATCTTGTACTAGATATCCACGAACTTGCGCGAGTGTGGATGTGTGTATGTGTGAGCGTGTGTTTGTGCGGTTTTATTTTCGAAAGTGGGAGCAGCTTAGTGTTAATTAAGATTTTTTTCTTCTCCATCGTGAGCTTGTTAGAGTTAACTATATTTCGCAGCCTGGTTTATTTAGTTATTTAGTATATTTCTTGAGTTGAGAATATTAGCATATTCCACTGAGTGATTAGTGTGTGTGTGTGTGTGTGTGTGTGGGGGGTGTGTTTGTGTGATGGAGGGTGACATGGAGAAGCATGACTTTCTTCCTTGTACCAATAACATAACCTCCAAATTTGTTAAAGTTTTTTTTATATAGAGTAAATAACATGTATAATTGATTTGAAAATAATGTTTATGTACTTCATGTACTACAAGTTCACTTTGTTGCTCAGTTATAATATAGTACAAATGATGATTTGTTTATAAGCAATTAATATTGAAAAGTTTTTTTTTTTATTATTCAATCGTATGCTGTTCTTGTTTGTATTAAAATTTGTACAAAATAACCCCCCAAAAAGTTTATGAATGTATAAGTTCATGTAACCTTATAACCATGCTGTTAGTATCTGACTTGTAAAAGCTCGAAGTTAAAAACTAATACTGAATTAAGGAAACAATTAAAGTCTCTCTGTAAATATATACACACGCTTGTAGTCTTGTCTGCAGACACAGAACCTTGTCATTGTGACATCGGTAAAGCGTAGCAGAGGGTCTGAAGTTTTACACAATGTAGATCAATTCCATTGGTCATATATCTTCTCCTGAAACTGACAATGTTAGTCAAGGCTCAAGACTTCACGGAATTGTGTTGTTTCATCAAATTAGTCCAAGTAAAATTCATGGATTCCTATTTTCTCGTCCAGATCTTGGGTTCCATGTTATTTAATATTTAATAGCTTTCCTGTACCTGAAAATGCAGTGTATTGCAATATCGATACATATTATCTTAGATACTTTATTTTCATTTGATTTCGTTGTTTCATGCACTTTAGAGGCTCTTAACGAGGTGAAATTGCATTACATGTTAATTTATATATATCATTTTTTAGAAAACATCAGATCCTTGACTTCAAATTTCAGCACAAAATTATCAAATTAATTCAAAATAAGACAAGCCATACAATCAAGGGAAGGGTGAGAATTTAGGAATTTCATCCTTTTTGGCTTTATATATGCATCCATGATTATCATTTATTTGTCACTTTGAATTATTTTCTCGTCGAACATGAATCTTTAGAATGTTTATTGCTTATTGTTTTGTTCTGTTTCAATTAAAACGCTAATCCTAAAATAAACTCTTGGTTTAATTCTAATAGTTGTTTGCCGATTGTATTGGTTTCCTTCACATATTCTATTAAGCCACTAAAACCGAATTTGGTGAGAGTAAATAATTAACTATGCCCCCTAGACCAACAATCGTCAAGACTGTTTCGTGGACCTTCTTTCAACCTATTCTGATGATCCACGAGACCGGTGGCTCACGGAATCTAAAGCCAGTGAGGCCGACATAATATGTGACTGCTTTTCTTACGTGTTTCTTAGCCCTTTTTATCATTTGTATTTTAGTAATATCACCTCTAGGAGCAACTATAGAAAAGCCATAACTAATCACAAAAGTTGACCAGGGCCCCGTTTTATAAACTGTTGCGATTAATTGCAACTTTTTTGATATTGATATCAACCGCAGCTATGTACACAAGATATAGAAGACTGCGAACTTGCGATCGATCAAAGGACCGTTGCGATTGATTCTAATTAATAGCTACTCTTTGTTAGACGGGACCTAATGTCAGTTATTTTCTATATCATTTATATTTGGACATTTTCTATGTCTATCCTTTTCGAATTTCTGTTTTTCATTTTCTCATCTTCTTTTTGCTCTCTCCACGTGTTTTCCTCGTTTTCCTTTTGCTACTTTTTTCATGAATATCTTTGTGTCTTCAATATTTCATGAATATCTTTGTGTCTTCAATATTTCACGAATATCTTTGTGTCTTCAATATTTCATGAATATCTTTGTGTCTTCAATATTTCATCTTGATTCATTAATATTTCATCTTGATTCTTTAATATTTCATCTTGATTCTTAAATATTTCATCTTGATTCTTTAATATTTCATCTTGATTCTTTAATATTTCATCTTGATTCTTAAATATTTCATCTTGATTCTTTAATATTTCATCTTGATTCTTTAATATTTCATCTTGATTCTTAAATATTTCATCTTGATTCTTTAATATTTCATCTTGATTCTTTAATATTTCATCTTGATTCTTAAATATTTAATCTTGATTCTTTAATATTTCAATATGCATTTCTTTAATATTTCAATATGCATTTCTTTAGTATTTCAATATGCATTTCTTTAATATTTCAATATGCATTTCTTTAATATTTCAATATGCATTTCTTTGATCTTTCGATCGGTGGGCAATCGTACCACTTTTCAATGGTTCACTTGACCGAATGCCAACGAGAAAGACACCCCCCCCCCCCCACCCATTAAGTATTACTTCATTTTCTCGTGGGCTGTTGATCTCCTAGGTTCTCGATCTCGCGGACCAATCGGTTTCGTAGACATTTCGGAACCTTTATTTTTGGTTCCATGTTTTTATTTATGTATTTATCTAATTCTTCGGTCTTTGGGGCTGACCGTCTCATAGGTGTCAGTTACATGGAGCGGTGAATATAAATACGTGGGCAGGCAAAGGATATTTGCTATATGCCCTTGTCCTATATAAAAAGATGAATATCAAACAAGAGTTCTAAACTGAATGGTTGCCAAATACATGATATTATTGTCTTTAATCTGATCCAATGTTTTGTTGAGTTTAAAACTGGATAAAATCATCGGGTAAGCCATCACACCAAGAGAGGGAGGGAGAGAGAGAGAGGGAGTGAGAGAGAGAGAGAGAGAGAGGGAGAGATAGAGAGAGAGAGAGAGAGAGAGAGAGAGAGAGAGAAAGGCGAATCTTGAATGGCATTGAGGAGGCTCGATAGCTCAGTCGGTATAGCAGTGGTCTCGTTATCCGGTGTACCGGGTTCGAAACCAAGTCGATGCGCAAGTGCCCTTTGGTAAGGAATTACCAGGTCCCTCGGAGAGGACCTTAAGCCGTCGGTCTTCTGGTTGCTTACTAACAAGTATGTATTGCTTGCTTAGCTGTCAGGTAAAATAACCACCACTGTTTCTATATTAAGTTGTTTTCAGTCTCATTAACGCCTTTGATCATTGGTGCTCTACAAAATAGGCCTTTATTACTTTATTTTTTATGTATATTTTGAAATGAATTGAATTGAATTTATTTTCTTCTCCAACAAATCAAATTGCATGTCAGAAACACAAAATAATAAATGATGACATGAAAACAAAATGTAAACTGATAACACAGAACCTAAAATCATTCATTAAGAAATACGCAGGAGAGGGCGGGCTATTAGGTGATTGCTTGATAGCGTGGTAGCCCGGGGGTTGCTCACTATTCATAAGGACTGCTATTCATCATTTCAGAAAAGAGTCATTATTCATAAGGGTCATTATGAATAGCGCTCCTTCTTCATGATTATGAATAGCAACCCCCATGTTGCATTATGAATAGCGGTCCTTATCTGTAATTACCCTAAATGTGAATTATGAATACCGACCCGCATCTCACATTACGAATAGTGGTCCTTATTAATAACGGCACTTATGCCTTTATGAATAGTGACCCCTTTCCGTTTGATGAATGGCGGCACTTCACGTATAGGAAGTTCCCCGGCGGCAAGGGAGGGGGCCCAATTCGTGAGAAAATATTTAGCGGCGAATCAGCCAGCCGGTGAATAAGCGGGGGGGGGGGGGGTTAGGAGCACTATTTTGTTTTTTACTCAACACCCATCCCCCCTCCTTGCCAGGGGGAGGCTCGCGTTCTTAAGAAGTAAAATTAACTTTTTTTTTACTTGTTATTTTTGCCTGGGGAGGGGCCCGGGCCCACGTGCCCTCTCCCCTCTTGAGCCGCCACTGCCCCGCCAGGGGTGGGGAGGCGGGAAGACTTTTTGAAGCGCCTCTATAATTATGAATGTATTTAGTAGTCGAAATTCAAAAAGCATACATTAGTCTTTGCTAGGTACTAGGTCAAACGTCATGGCTTGTCATCCCTAACACCACTTGCAATATATATTCTGAGTATTGAAATACAATTATTCGTAAACATTTGTAACATGTGAATGAAATAATTCTTATCGGGGCACTTAAGTATAAATTTGGTTACGATAGGAAAATGGCCTATTCTGAGTTCGAATTGGATAGATGATGGATGATGCCAACGTAGGGGACAAAATAGGCTATCTCAGATTTGCCCGTATTTCGTCTGATATGCCGAGTGCAGATGGCGACAGCAAATATAACGAATATGAGCGAGTTTTCTCGTTTTGTTTTTCTTATTATGTCTGATTCTTTTTGGTGGTTTGTGTTTTCTTTTTGTTTGTGTGTGTGGGGGGTGCGAGTGTGGGTAGGGTACATGTACACGTGGGTGTGTGTATGCGTGCGTGTGTGTGCGTGTGTGTGTGCGTGTGTGTGTGTGTGTGAGTGTTTGTGTTTATCTATCATATGCTATTGTAGCCTCGTTTAATGATAACAAAATGTTTTAAATAGATTGTTTCTGTTTGTCTGTCGCTCCAATTTGGGGTATTCTGAGGGGGCTAGGAACAATGTGTGGTGGAAGTGTGGTCGGGTGGTGTGTGTGTCGCATGGTGTGGAGGGGGGGGGTAGTAGTAGTGTGTTTGTTTGGATGGGGTTATGGGGTTATTTGTTTTAAGTTACAACTGATTTCATTTTTTGTTTTCATCAATTGTACAATCTTTGTAATGAAAATGTTTTGAATTCATGTCAAGGAAAAACAACTGTGTATTTGTATGGTTTGGAATCCAAAAAAAAAAAAAAACTATTGAAAAAAAAGGCATTGCTTATCAAATAAGTATAGTCAACTTGTATAGCTCGTTCTTTCCTGTATGTCTAGGTTACTATCCGTTTCTGATTGTGTATGTCTTTACTTTTCTCTCTTTGGGTATAAATAATTTAGTTGTTAACTGTATGTTTGGTTTACATTCGTCTCTGGATCCCTCTTCATATATCTCTCTTTGATGACTCCTATTGTTCTCTGCAGCTAGCTCCTCTTACACCTTCTTTTCATTCCCCCTGAATATCCCTCCTATATCCTCCTCCTTTTAATTCCTTCCTCTTCTTCCTCCTCCTTCTCCCCCTCCTTAGGAGTACCTAAACATGGAAAGGCCGTTGGAGGGGATGAGGTTGAGGTTATGGCATTCATTTCTACACATGCCTCGTAATTGTGTTGGAGAAGCCAGAGGAGTCCCCCCCCCCCCCTCCTTACATCATGATATTGTAACATAGACAAAATAAATTCTGAATTGCCCTACAATCAAACAATCAAGAATCAAACTCAGTCAAAAAAAAACGAACAGTGAGAACACCAAATTAATCAAATTTAGAACCTAAAAATAAATGGAGCTGAACAGAAGTAATCCAAATAAAAGACATTGACGAGAAGAAGTCCGGAAGTGCTCTGATTTATTTTGCCTGCACTACAGACCTCACTTTCCTTGCTTTTACAAAATATATTCAAATAGATTGAAATGAAAGAGCAAGTACCCAATAGAAGAACAGAGAAGAAAATTATCCAAAAAATAAAAGAACCAAGGATGAAAGGTGAATCAAGGAGGATGAAATGGGATGAGGATTGGTCAGGGACAGTCTCCTGAATAATAACGAAGCATGAACGAAAAAGACATGAGCTTGGTGGAGGTGATGACAACAATATGAAAATGACGTTAAGGGCATGAACAGTTGAATGAGAGAAAAACAGATCTCAAGAACTAAAAACAACATATTGAATCTCTTACATAATCATAGTAAAAGTCAAAATTCAGTTATTCACTGTACACATGATGATATCAGCATGATATTGAAATCACAAATGTCTATAAAACATGCACACATTAAGCAGATTTCGGTGAATCTAGTATTCAATATTCACATATGAAATCTCTTATGATTACGGGCATCGCATGAAAAACCAAACCAAACTTGCTTACCGAATATGATACGGTGGTAAAGAAAATAAAATGAATTCACAAATGCATTTACATCTCAAAAAAAATATTCACAGACTTAGAGAGGTCATAAAAATAACATCTAATAAAATGACAACGGTACTTTGGTCAAGCATAGTACTTTCTGAAATGCAGTATTTTGTTCTTCATGTAAAATTCCAGTTCATACAGAGTTATATAAATTTCACACAAAATAAACACCAATTATAAAATTAGTAATATGTGCTTCAATTGGAATATGTATGTACATAATATACTTGTATTTTTTTCCGCCAGAATTAGTGGAAGAAAAAAATAATCACAAACTGTTGACATAAGAGATTAAAAAAATATAGCATAAAGAAGTCAAGAATAAAATAAATCTTATGGAATATGGATTACTGCAGCAAGACTGCAAGAGAGATATATCCAACATCAAATACGATGGTTGAAAAAAGGCATTAAAGTCATACATTGTCTGCAAAATAATCACATATACTCAGCAGTTCCCAATACCGGTATAGAATAGAAATATGAAATGAAAAGGGAAAGTTCATTCAAAACATATGCCATGATAATCTTCTTACATATAAAATGAGGCATAGCATCGATATACTTTAAGGTTAGTACTTTCTAACGTAGTATGTTATTACTTCAGAAAATTTGATTGTGACTATAGTAGAGAATAGAAATTGTTAGATGCTAACACTAATTTAATTGAAATCTACCAATATTATCATGTATCATCAATGTTTATAACTGATAGTGAGTGAAAAGAAGATTTGCCAATATAACAAATTAAGTTAATGTTACATTTAACAATCTATTTATAAAACCATGTATGCTCGATCACATTACATATCTAGGTAATTGAGAAATTAAACTCTTACGTAATCATGCTAGAATTCAAAAATGGGGTTATTCACTGCACATAAATGATGGTATGCACATGGTATTGAAATCACAAATGTCTTTACACCATTCACACATTTAACAGATTACGGTGTTCCAGTATTCAATATGCACATATCTAACCAAATATATTACGACGGTAAAGAACATAAAATGAATTCACAAATACATTTACATCTCAAAAGTATTTACACACTTTAATAGAGAGGTCATGGAAATCACATCTACTGAAATGACAACGGTATTTTTGTCAAGCATAGTACTTTCTGAAATGCGGTATTTTCGGGTATTATCAAATTTCAGTTCATACACAGTTATACTAATTACACACGAATCAACACCCATAAAAAAATGAGTAACATATGCTTCAAGTGAAATATGTATGTACATTATTATATACTTGTCTTTTTTTACCGCCAGAATAAGTGGAAGAAAACAATAATGGCAAATTGATGACATAAGAGATTTTAAAAATATAGTCAAGAATTAACGAATACTTTTGGAATATGGTTTACTGCAGCAAGAGATATATACAACATCACATACGGTTGTAAAAAGGGCATTAAAGTCACACAATGTCTGCAAAATAATCACATGTACATACACAAGTACAACAAATATGATAGTCTTCTTATATTATACAAATATAATGAAGCACAGAATCAATATACCTTACAGTAAGTACAGTAATACTTTCTAACGTATTATGGTATTACTTCAAAAAATCTGATAGTGACACGTAGAGAATAGAAATAGTTATATGTAACCCCTAAACTAAATAAATTCGACAGATATCATCATGTAATATCAATGTTTATAACTGATATTGACGGAAAAAGAAGGTTTGCCACTATCAACAATTAGGTTAATGTTACATTTATCATTCCATTCACAAAGCCATGTATGCTCGATCGCATTGCATATTTTGGTATTTGAGAAAATCATTTTTCTTTCTTTTTCAAGTCTTCTAAAATGTGATATAAGTACCTCCAGGAGAAGACATACAATCAACAAAACAAATACAAATTGATGTCTTTCTTTTCATTTAATTACATTATTGGGCAAGTCCAAGGTACATACAGATAACGACTGAATTATTCATACCACTTATCAGTTTGATTTGTTTTTCGTAACTCAAGGTTGAATTGGGGCCTTTGTTCAATACTTTTAGCTGTAAGTTTTAATATGTCATATTCTCAAGAAACACAAATCAGGACTCATCAAATGTTCACGTATACTTAACACATTACTAAAGTCGGAAAGAATATGAATAATTTAGTTGTTAATTGTATGTCCTATAAAGACCTAGTTCCATACACTGCAAGTATTGTTGAAATGTATTATGGAATTGTGAACATTAACTGACATGAAAATATCAATTTATTTCATGTTTTTGGATGATTCACGCTCCAGTAGGGCTATCAGCCTGATACAGTCATCAGATCGACTGAATCCGAGATGTGTTCGGTAACTAATATGAGACAGAATAGCGTGGACTTGCCCAATTATAAAGATGATAGGATATTGGCAATCAATTTGAACTCATGATCTAAGACCGTGAAAAAATAATAATGTTTTTGGTTGTTCCAGCAGTTGTTATATGCTATAATTATAATACATGAACAGTGTACATACGTGTACACAATGTATAGACCACCACGACTAGCAAGGGGCTCAACACAGATTTATAAACATTAATTTAAGAGTAAAATCAAATTCAAATCCATATTTACTGCAGTACAGAGTGTGATCCAAATCAGTTGCACTAGTAAGTAATAATATTTCAGTGCAAGACAAATGTACAAATTGCCGATTTGAGGAGTAAAAGCTGACATTGCTTTCATTGATTGCTCAACACGACCAATAATTGTATTTCTTTTATTGGCAGAATATTGAGAAATGTATCATTTTATCAAGACGTCGTAGATAAAATCTTGCAAAAACATGTACAAATATATAATTATGTATAAACATGTTAGAAGAAATACATATAAAAATATCAAAATAGGATACGATTTCTTTTCATTAAGCAAATTGTAGGAATTGAAAGACATTAACATTTGCTAATTAAACTTTTTACCGCTGCTAAAAACATATGATTGTGTAAAATGATATATTACAAAAAAATAGTCTAGTTGTTTAATGTCAGAATTGTTCATTCATATTTATATATAAATATACATATATATATATATATATATATATACACATAATTTTATTATGTTTTTGTTGTTCTTCTTCAATTTACATGCATCTTATCTTTGACAATACAAAAAGTCAAATTATCTGTGACAATTAAATCAAGTATAAATTACTTTGATTTCTTTTACATCCATGTGCTTGAATGTATTTTTCTCACTTGAGACACATCGATATTCACTGCAATCTATAATGTAATTAATATCCAAAGGTTTCAAAATTTGAACTGAACATAGTACAATCAACTCTACAAAAATGCATAATTTTATATTCATAGCTTAGTATGAGGAAATGCCCTCAACATCACACATTATTTTCTTAAACATTCAAAATGAACGACATCAATTCAATTGATATATAATCTTCCAGACCTAAACCTCGCCTGTATTTCGGGGTTCACTTTCTTCTAAAAATAGTACAAGGTAACAGAAAATAACAAAACTAAACGCAGAATTTGTGGTTAGTAGATGCCATGTTGAGTCTCAAAATAGTCTTGTATCAAGACTTCCATATCAAACATATAATTTACATCTCATCGCAATACTTATTACTAGGCTTAATTATGTATACTATCTATTTCTAACGAAAACATAATAATATCACCACTTATAAAATAGCAATATTGTACACTGTCATATATCTTTGAATTGTCTCTTGATGAATCGACGGTTTTCTGTTCTCTAAAATCAGCACAGGTATTACAAATCAATAAAGTGTTGGTAAAAGTCAATGGGCTAGGAAATATGTGTTGTTTATTACAAATAAAGAACAAAGACTGGATGGATCATCGACTACGCGCACTCGGAAGCAATGCCTCTGCGATAGAGTGATTTTACAAACGAAAACGGAAGCAATCTTGAAAGTTCGAGTTTGATTGTTATCCATTAACAGGCTTTCAGAAAATGGTGATTACAATTAAGCTATTTTAAATATAGGCCTACATGTATGACCTTTTGTTCTTTGACCTCATGACCCTAAAATTTAATCCGTTTATTGGCTTTGCAAGATACATACATGTCCTGAGCTTGATAGTAATCCATCTGTCAGTTCTAATGCTAATGCTTTCACAAGCTATTTTTGCATACATAATGAGCCCCATGAACTTGACCTTTGACATCATGACCCTTAAATCTAATCAGTTCATTGGCTCTGCAAGATACATACATGTCTTGAGTTTGATGGTAATTAATCCATCAATCGGTTATAATGAAAATATAATCACGAGCTATTTTTGCATACATAATGAGCCCTGTGACCTTTGACCTTGTGACCCCAAGTTGGGCGGAGTCCATCAATCGGTTCTTGAGATAACGCGATCACGAGAACGGGAGTTACGGATGGACGGCTAATTAATCGTGGAAGCATGAATACAGCAACAAAATGGCAATTCTTAGGAATCAATAGTTCACTGTGACGGCAAATGCAACATGGTCGATAGACAGGGTTATGTGGCTTCAGGTTTGTCCAATCTTTTCCTGTATCACTCTTCTGAGTTGTGCAAATGTCATGGATGACTCATCTGAAATGAGGATGACAGGAAAAAAACAGTTATATATTGAAATACTTTGTGTTATTAAGCAAATAATGACTGTTGGTGTAGGTGATGGGACAAACTATCGCTTCCAAGGCGATCTGAATGTAGCTAACTTTCCGAAGCGAAGCTGAGGAAATTAAGATAGCGTATACATTCAGATCGCCAAGGAAGTGATAGTTTGCCATCTCCTGAAACCAGAAGGTGATTATTTGCTTTATATTCCACATCGATTCCACATCAATTAACAGCTAACAAACGGTGCACGATACATACGTACGTATACGCAACGTACTCAATCTTCAGTGAAAGTGCGTTGCACTGTATAGATAGTGCTACTATTTTCTCCCATCAATGATGAACTTAACTATCTTTCATCACGTGATTTGATTCTGACCAATCGTAGAGCAAGATTCTTAGTATGTTGAATATAATTTATTTTAATCCAACGATGCTTGCAGCACTAGAAGCGTTGACAAGTTATTTGGAATAAATATAACTGCAACACACTATCAAAGTCAGTTGTTTTTGTGTGTGGCAAGGAGTGTGGTTCAAATAGGAAATCCAATACAAAAATACAGTAAAAATATAGCGACCGCCCAAGCGAAACACAAAATTGTGGTCTTTGTAGACAGGTTCCTTTAGTATATGTTTCAATGAGAAACCATTTTCAAGGGAAACATAAAATGTGGTCTTTGTAGACAGGAGGTCTTGGTAGACAGGTTCCTTTAGTTCATGTTTCAATGAGAAACCATTTTCAAGGGAAACAAAAATTAAAACAACCATGAAATGGGTGTGACTCATCAGCTATTGATTGGGTTAGTTACCAGATTAACAATTAATCAAAGTTGTACATAAAAACAGTAACATTATAATGAGAACAAATTGTATAATATCATCATTACAATTTATAGCTTGGTCTTATTTACCCAAAGCAGTATTAACAACATTTGTCCTGCAGGCTCTGCAATTATCATTACTTACGCAACGTCCTGCATATTTGTTGCCTGGTTATAGCCCATTATGTCAGAAAAATAAAGTCAGGTCACATTGCTTATGAAGACTGCAACTTTCAAAGAAGATTATTACATTTTGTCGAGCGTTATCTCAATCTCCAATGTGATACTTACGTCCATGCGGTAAAATGTCGGCTGCATATCCCAACCCGGCATCCTTCATGGCACTACGTAGTCTGTCCATCTGGTCCCCTGGCCTAACCCTACGTCTCCAGTCACGGAGCATTTCGTCGAAGCCTGACCTGGAGACACTGTTGAAGGTCAAATCCGGTCTATTCAGGTACTTCTCTACGGCTGAATGCGCGAAGCCGAGCTGGTAGCCCAGACCCTGGACGTCTTTGGGTATGTACAGGACGTTGGTCAAGGTTTCAATCAGCATGTCTGAAGCATAGTGCTGCCGCCCTTGCCTACAGAGCAAAACAGAACAAAAAGATGGAAAAGTTAGCAAGCAAATTCATCAAGAAGAAAATGAATCCGCTGGTAGATTTAAGCACTGTCTGACGCGGTAAACTTATACTACGTTTACACTATATTCCCGGCGGCCACGGCGACCATGTTTCAGGCTTCCGTGGACGAAACGGGATGGACGTGAGACAACGTGGGGGACGGAATGGGCAAACGTGACAGGCCTTGATTGCCGTGGATGCCGGGCCATGTTTTAAACTGTCAACAAATTGTCATAAGGAGAAACCTAGGAGGCCGTAGTAAAACGGGGTGAACGCAACAAAACGTGACAGTACGTTATATGCCGTATTTGGAGGCGGTCCGTAGTGGGACGGGAAGCCTGTGTATTTCCAGGCATCTCACGGTCCTTTCCGGTTTTGTCACGTTCTGCAGCGTTTAGTGCACGTTTAGTCACGGTTGCTTTACGGCTGCTGCGCATTTTGTCCCGTTTTGCCACGGTTTTTCACGGTTTTCACGACAAGATAGGGTGTATGGTAGCCGTTTCGTCGCGTTCAATCAAGGCGCATACCGACGTGTGACGGTTTACGGCCCGGCGTGCTACAGCGCGTTGCGTTCTTCTACGGTCTGACACGGTGCGCCGTGTCTGGAAGGGAGTATATAAAAGCCGGGCCCGGCAGGGGACCTTCATTCGATTCTGAGCAATAGACGACACATTACTGCATCTACAATACGGAGAGAGAAAACCCAGCTATGAAAAAAGAAGGCCAAGCTATGCCAGCGAAGAAGCCAAGACGTACGAAGCCCGCCCCCTGTTCCTGCACCACCACCACCAGTAGAAGGGCAGGAGCATCCTGAATGATAGATCCTCGCCGTTCACCGCCGCCAGATGAAGAGGAGCGTGCTGCCTCTGCTACTGCGGCTGAGGAGGTTAAAGAAGATGCACCTGTTAGAAGGAGCGCAGGGCGGAACTGTGTGTCTTGTCTCTCGATGACTGGTGTTACTCTTCCCAGGATCTCGTCGAAGAACTCTGGAGGCATCCTCAGATAGTTCTGGAAGTCGTTGACATCTTCGGTCGGGAGATCTTTAGTGAGAAATGATGAGTAGTGGCCCAAGTGCTGCTTTCTGTCTTCCGATAACCACATGGATCTTGGCCTTCTCATCCGCCTTCTTCTTGCCTGCTTCACTCTGGCCTCCCCTCTCTGCAACTGCTGCTGGCCTTATTCTTGTTGATGCAAAGACTGGATGTATGCACCCAGCAAACATGCAAACGATTAATCTTCTTCATCTTGGGCATTTATGATGGTGTCTCGTCGAAATCTCAGGATACAATGATTGCTTTTGCTTGGGAGGGCTTCTTTTTATACCGTGGGCACAAGCGTGCTCCAAAGCTGCCCAGCGTTCACGTTTCATCCGTTTCATCCGTCATCCGTTTCATCCTGACAAACATGTCAGATATATCAGAACGTGATAAACGTAAGGGACCCCATTATAACGTGATGGACCGAGAGGGAACGTTCTAGCATCCGTGGTAGACCGCGGGCCAAGCCGTAGTGCGCCTTGGAGCCTCCGCGACTCAGCATTCCCATCCCCCACGGCCCGTCACGGATACCGTGATAGACCGTGAGAAAACTTGGCAAGACCTGACCAAACTTGAATACAGAGATAAAATTGGCAAAGATCCCACGGCGCACTACGTTTCGGGCATACGGGGCTGCCGTGGCCGCCGGGAACATAGTGTAAACGTAGCATTAAGCCTCTTTCAGATATGAAATGTAAAACTTGAAGCCCGCTCAGGGCCCTGTTTCATAAAACTTGATATCAATAACAAGTTACAAGCTACTGCTATAAGCTACTAAAACCATGGCATCTGATTGGCTGAGAGCAAATTTGTCATAGGAATTTAGTAGTTGTTATAGATAACAAGTTTTATGAAACGGGCCCCAGATATGACGCGGTAAACCTTTAGCCTCATTCAGATATGACGTGGTTAATCTTAAAGTAGCTGTACGTGCGAGGAATTAAAACTGTATAGTAACTAGATCATTTTTGTATCATTGCAAAGGGGAAGCTAAACAAACCAAAAATATCAACATTATCCTTTTAGAAGTTGTCATGGGATTGAATAATCCGCTATCCAAACTGACCATTGACCATTGACCGTTTTGTCGTCCTTGATCACCTCTCTGTGTACTGCCAAGAAACGTGACGTCACAATACAGACAATCGATCGCCGGCTAGCTAGGCTTAGCACAACATGCACAGCTATTGTGACGTTGCAAAACATACAATTATCATTCATCATAATGTTTGATCTTTAGGAGGATGTCCTACTCGATCTAGAGATCGAAATTTATGAGAAAAGCTTCACAGCAAGTGACGGTGATAGTGATAGTGATGATGATGGGGGAGGTAGGAGAAATAAAGGAAGAGGAAGACTAAGAGAAGAAGAAGACAGCATTGATGGTGCAGCTGCGGGGCCAGTCATATCTCAGCACGAACCTGAGCCCCGGTCGCGGGCAGGAGGCGGGCTCGGTTTGCCTGTTGACGACAGAGATGCTGAATTCTCTGGTCATTTTATGTCCCATACTTTACCAAGTATTGTTGAATTAAGAGCACGAGTTAACATTATAAGTATTACTTATGTAAAACCTCGTCTGATCCGAGCTCCAGCTGGCCCATCGTCTTAATGTGATCATCAGAAATAATTGTAATAGTAACAGCTAGTAACAATTGTAAGTTTACGGTATTACAGCAACGAAAGCAGCGTTCGGTAAAAGTACTGTGAAGTAGACCCACACTGGGTGATATATTTTGTCTTTTTTTGGAAAGTCTAAGATCACTCTTCGCAAATTTCAAGCAGATTAAATTTTAGACGAATCAATGCGGGATTCAAACCTGCTAATATTAAGTACGATTAGATCTATACATCAAAAATACATCAGGATTGATAACAGAAGCGATTGAACTGCATAGAAAATCATCATTATAATGATCATCATCCCCATTCATACGATGACATCTCAATAAACAACAAAACATAATAAGATATTTGGAATAATCCAAATGCATTTGTCATTTTTACATTATACAAATGCCATAATAGGCAATTAACAAAAAAATTGCCGAAATTCGGGAGATTGTTAGTCCGCTTCCGCTATGCAACCTTACACGTGTTAACTATGTGTATGTGTGTGTCTCGCTAGTGCCCCGAGCTAGCGTTCCGGCTCCCTGGCCCTAGTATGACGTTGAGCCTCAGTACCCGCATATTTCGCTTTCAAGACAAGATTTGAAGTTCTGAGGAGGGTTTTGGAAAATGCTTGTTGAAGTGTTAAATTGGTAAGTACAAAACTTTAAAGCAAATGATTGGTTATCTCACTGATATAAGCTTCCCTTACGTGTATAATTTGCCCATTATGTAAAATTTGGTAAAATTTCCTGGCACAGCTACTTTAAGCTTCATTGAGATATGACGCAGTAAACCTTTAGCTTCATCAGATATGACGCAGTAAACCTTCAGCTTCATTCGGATATGACGCAGTAAACCTTCAGCCTCATTGAGATATGACGCAGTAAAACTTCAGCCTCATTGAGATATGACTCGGTAAACCACAGCTCTTTTAAATTTATAACATAAGTGTAATTTGTTTCATATTTTTGTATCTCATAATGCTGACCTAAATGAATACGCGTATGGTCTTTGTTGCACGCAGCTGCTGTTAGAAGAAAACGCTACAGATTACTGATTCGCATCGGTAAGAGCCTTTAGGGCGGGATAAAATCAGCTTGTGCAGCCCTTTTTAAAACAAAATGGCAGGCCCTAAATGGGTCCCAGGTAGGATAATTCCATGGAATTTGCTGTGCCCTGATACGAATGTGTAATCATAACAAACATTCAATATTGAAAGGTAAATTGGGTTTTACTTACGCGTCAGTAAGGTCAACACCATAATCCGGTTCAACTGTTGTAAATAGAATTTAGGGAGAGAACAGACATTGAAGAACACAAATTGGATTCAATATACAAATATTGGTGAACTTTTTCATTCATACAGTTTATAACAAAACAAAAGAAATTAGTACTACAGGAAAGATTGGGAATACAATGGGAACAAAAAATGATGGGAAAAGTTGGTGCCAATCATTTTTATCTCCTTCTCTTAAAGATAATACAAGTTTTGGTATGGGGTCAAGAATTTGGTTCAAATGAACATATTAGGAGCATATGCGATCCTACAATATTCAGTGATCGCTATCGCGGTTGAAATCGAGTCTGAAGTTATGCAATTGTAAATAATAAACTCTTTATGTTGTATATAGTTCCCTCTCACGGGTCAATATATAACTAAAGCTATAAAACAATGTTTCTTGACTAAAATAGACCAATTAGCTTTTTCCGTTTGAAAATTATATATCACAACTACATATTCTGAGATTGCATGGTCGCAGCTACCACTGTACGGCCGTAGGTGCTATACGAAATTCATCAAAATTTACCGAGAGGACCGGATAATTTTTATATTCAATTTTTGTCGAAAGCAGAAGTTTTTTGGGGACTAAATTTTCTAGTGCGTATGAAACATCCACAGGGGCATCCAAATATATTTTAAAAAAATTGTAAAGAATCACTATCCACCCAATTTTCGAAATTTCCCAAAACTTTGTATTTCCTTTTAACTCTCTAAGATAAATTAAAATGTATATCAAATGAACCAATATTATGAAATAATATGCATGAAAATAGTGATTATTATTTCTAAAACTGGTCTTTCTCGGAAAATCTAACATTAATTTAGAAGGCTACTTATTAGGGGGAGGTTTCGGACGAGGCGTTATCTTTTTTCCATGTTCCCCTACCCCCTGCCTCCCCATATATCTATCTACATCACCGCATATGGGTACTTACCTTCTATTGAAGTAGTGAGACTCTGTTCTACTAGTGTCGATTTCCCCTGCTGGATTGAGAGATTGAAAGTCTTCTTTCCATCCTCGAATGGTGAGAACTCGAGCTCAAAGCTCAAGACACTGCTTTCCTCCGCCAGTAGATTCCCAATCGAGATCTTAAGGTTTGATGAGGAAGGAAATAAAAGTTAGTGGCGGGTGGCAGGATCTTGACCTCACATGGTTGTGAATTAAATTTACAACTTACAAATTTCACTTCTTGGCAAAAGCCTTGGATCTTCAAATCATATATATTTAAACAATTGACAAACTTAATGGCATCAGTTTGGTAGAATTTGTGCATCAAAAACTAGAATAATCCACAAATTTCATGAAGACAAAAAAATCAACAACAAAAATCGAAAAGATTTGACTTTATACTCCTTTTGACCAAACTTCTTTTCCTTTCGTTATAGCAAGTAATAACGAACTAAATTCATGCTGATATCCATCCCAGATGATGCTCAAGGCACCTAAAAATACTATTATTGGCCTCGCTTTAGTAAAAATATCCTACGTTCTGAAAGCATTCATTAACTTAATCAAGCAGTAGATTAATTATAAATATCAAAATCTTTTGATAAAGAAAACTATAGGGAGAAAAAGGATGCATAAATATCGGCCTACTTCGAAATTTGACTCACCGTTTTCTGCTTCTCAATGAAACGATCACTGAAGCAAATCAATAGATCTATTGTCATTGATTCTACTGAAAACTTGGTTGCATTCCTTACAGGGGCGAAGGGTTCCGACAACTCTTCTTCGGCTCTCTCAATATCCTAAGATCAAACATATGGTGATTATGGTCAAAGTTCAAATTGAACGAAATAATACGAGAGAAAGCGGCTCAAAATAATTATAAACTGTTTATCAAGCTGTGCATCTCGGTCTCAAGTCCCCCTCCAACTCTAATCCAAGTACAATATGAAAAGACATTTGTTGGACAAATCATGTATTAAAAATCCATGCAAGTATTCTGTATATGTAAACAAAAAAGTTTTCATGTTTTTTTCTTCAAAGTTTTCTGGAATTTGCATGTACTGAAATACTTTGTTTAGCTGTAATAGGTTTGACTAGCAGTTGTGCTAGGATCTGGCCACTTTTACCAACAAATAGTTTCTCTTCTTGTTTATTTAAATATCATTGTATGAAACGTTTTGCTGTTAGTAAATAAACCAGATCAAATCATATCAAAAAATAATAATTTCAAACCAATCCTACCTCTATAGGTCTCCTATAGGGGTGAGTGACGTAAACATGGAGTGTGACTTTCCGGGAAAAGGGCATGAAGAGAGGTTGAAAGGTTACACATCTGAACTGAACTCCTTGGACGTTGGTGGAAGACAAGGCAAAGAGTTGCAGATGGTTTGTAGTGAAATCAACCTTGTCCTTGGAGACGTGGAAACCTTCTGATAAATTAGGAAGCAATCTCCTGCGACTGAACGTTCCTTGATGAATAAAAGAGAGCTTACTGCTATATTAAATGAAAATGAGAGGTGTAATCCACTCCGATATAACGTTGGCTTTAATAACAGCAGCAAAATGAGAAATAGAGAACTGTTTAAGCTTGAGCAAATTTCGATTAACATATTAAGAGAATTATGAGTTTTTAAAGTTGCAATCTATGTAACACATGTTGAAAAGTCTGTGATGTATCTTACATGACCTATCCCATTTGTTCTGTATTTACATTTCCTTATTTCTTGATGAAGGAATAGATGTTTGTTGTCATTCAGGGGTTTTGTAAAAGTACCAACATGTCATATACAGATGAAAAAGTGATTAGTTCAGCCCTTAAATAATTTATGTCTAGAAAGGGTTGATACCTAGTCCCGTTTTGGTGTACAAGATCATCCCTGAGCCATCGCTGCATTGCTTAGGACCGACGCAATGTGGAAGAACTACTGTAGCAGGTTCGAGCAGTTCCTGGGTTAGAGAACACTCCACGACTGGAGTGATCAACACCTCACCGTCCCTGAGAGGAATCCGAGCAGCGCTCTTTCTAGGTACTCTGATAGTGACCACAGATCTCATTCCCCTGCGTAACCCTCCGACAGGGATTGAAACCCGGATACCTAGTTCACGAGGCTCCACTACTCCTCCTCTGTGATCCAGGATGCAGCTCGAAATGAACTCTACGATGCCTGGATTAACTTTGATGGCTGTAATGATTAGAAAGTGACATAGGTAAAAAAAATAAAAAATGTAAGGGGCAAAAGGGAGTTTAAACGGCAAAGAAACAGGGGTAGGATAGGGGTACGGTAGCCAAAACAAAGCCATTCTGTTTTATAGGTTACGTTGATTTTTTTTTGTTGTTGTTTGTTATTAATAATCGGGAGCGCCAGGAGGGTCAAATCTGACTGACATGAGCGCTATACAAGAACCCACTATTATTATTATTTTTTTTTTGGGGGGGGGGTGGGGGGGGGGAGATATTTGTGATGCACCAAGAGATGCCAAATATTGTTAGCTTAATTTTCTATTGATTGGGTGAATTTTACATGAATAGCAAAAGCAATAATTACTTGTAGCTATGCTTTCTGCCGCATCGTTGAAACGGAAAGCTTGGACAATCTCCAAGAGTCTCCCTCGGGTTCCTCCTCTCCTTAGCCATTCTCTGAGCATGCGCAGAACAATCCGACGTACTACATACACAGGTAGGGTGACGGTCTTACACATGACACGCATGATGTCAGAAGCGCCAAAGTGCAGGCGTGGGGCAAGCTGAATCAAGTCAGACATGGAGCACATCCTTTTGTCAAGTTCTTCAAGAGCGTCATCTAGAAATAATCACATGATAAACAAAAAATAATAGCAATAATTATTATCATTATTATTTTCATTATTATCAACATCATTATCATCATTATTATCATTGTTGTTGCTGTTGTTAATCGGCCACTTCATATAAATGTGCTCAAGGCATAAAAAGAGAAGAAAAGAAAGAAAATTAAAGAACATGGAAATATGCAAAGGAAAATAGCTTGCAAAGTGAATCTTATGGGTAGTAACATTTTAAACAATTTACAGGGTTTTTGAACCCAGGACATCCAATTTTTTGCAAGTGGTCGTGAAAGTTAAGATACATTTTTAAAGATTCTCCTCGGTACCCACACACCCCCACATCCACCCAAACACGCGCTCAAACATCCAAGGCAAACCTGTTTGGTTGTCCTGAATATTGTATTCCAGGAGAAGCTCAGCCATTTTATCGCTCCTTTCCTTCCTATCTAAACCAATCCACGAATTATCAACGAGCTGTCTTGCAACCTTGGTCAGTGTTGTCAAATCAGGTGCCTCAATGAGTGGAACAATGACGTCGTCCTCTAAGCAGAGAGCTTTTCCTAATTCCCAGGCTAATGGCAAATTCTTCACTGCCCGAGCGACACTCCAAAGCTCCTCCGAAGTTGGCGGTCCTCCAGATTTGTTGATGTCATCAACAGAATTGTCCTGATCTATAGTAAATAAAAAAGAACCGTTTTGCGATTGAAGGCTTTCGGTACCACCATGTGACAGAATTACTGAAACGCTGTTTATATATTCTCTCATCAAAAGTATCTGTTTATGATGTGTTCAGAGAAATTAAAGAAAAGATAAAGGAAAGGGTAGAAAAGGAGAGAGAAATAATGATGAAATAAAGTTTTTTTCTACACTTCGAGTCTTTGTTTTTGGTGTTCGTACACAAAAACTGAGGTGATATGGAAAAAGGAAACGAAGGGAAGGAAGAAGTGATCTAGATCAAGAAGTTTATCAGCAGATCACAAAAGTTGAAGTGTGAAGGGTGTAGTACTGAAAAGAACTACCTGTATTCCTCTGTAGAAAATAACAAAATCAAGTTGCGCATATACCCTGAATCATAGCTAGTTGAAAGAGATAGTTGCATCACCATGGGTGTCGATCTGTAATTGATACCTATTGTTCAGGGGGGGGTGATCTATTCATTCATCCCCCCTGAACAATAGGTATTACGTAAGGATCGACACCAATGTGCATCACTGAATATCGTTTCTAATCAATCAGTTGTTTCATGGAGTATACTTTTCTATACATTCTATGGGAAATTTTTTGTTGTCATCTACTGTTTAATCTTTTTTTTTTTTTGGGGGGGGGGCAAGAAGACAATAATACCATTCCCGAATCAAGAAGATTAAACAAATTAAATCAAAGAATAGAAAATATTGTTTGATAAAGAGGAAAATGTTACTTGCCTAAATCCGTAGTCCTGATGATTTCCTCATAGTCCGCATCCGTTCTTTTGCTTGGTGGAAGTCTCCTCATAGGTTTGGTTATGGTCTGCTTCTTTCCAGGCAAACTTACCTCATCGACAACTAGATATATAGTAACAATTGATGATCAACAAATAAAACATCTCTATATGGGGCACAAAGATTTAGTATTTCGAATAACTCTATCAATTCCATAGCCCTTCTAGGTTACATCAGAGGAAGTATCGATGATAATTAGACTTTTGATACCGAAAGTATAAGTACTTAGTGACATATGGGATACAAAAACACCAAACCCTTTGAACTTGCCCTAAGAAAAGAGGGGTGTGGCTCAATCGGAACCTCGTCCGGCTCCCATGACTTTCGTCATTTGCAAAGAGTAAGGTGTAACCCAGCATGTAATGTGCCTGTATACAAACCGGAAACCTTTCTACAAATCTTTGTGATAGGCTGTATAGCCCTTGAAGATTAACAGAGGAAGAAGAAGAAGAAAAAAGAGAGGAAACTATGTCAGAGTACGGCCTACCCTGGGATTTCTCTGAATTTGATGCTGTTTGGATGGACTCCCAAACGTGTTTCAACGCCTTTATAGCTTCTGGTCCTGAAGGTTGATATGCTTTCCAACTAGACATCATCTGGATGTTGGCATCCTTCCTGTTTGCACATGTTCGATGTTGTATGTGTTGTAGCTCCGTAAGGCTGAATCCCAACTTCTTGCCAATCTCAAAGAACTGCTCTGCCTTGATCTGACTGGCAAACGCAAGCAGCATCTTGTCGGGAACCTCACTGTGATGGATAGTAAAGTGAACCAGTTATTACTTCGCGTCGGGTCGGGAGGACGCGTTACCCGACCTTTTGTGACAACATCCCCTTTAATTCATAAAAGGTGGGTGGTCATGCTTGTGAAATAAACCCCTCTCATCTAAAAAAAAAAAAAAAAGTAGTGTAATCCAAATTACAAAACACATAGTGTAAACCCTACAGCAAATCTACGAATTAAAGATCGCTTCCACTTTCATCTATGTTTCATGCAATGTCGTATAAGGGACCATCAAACCGGACAATATGATTATGACCTAATGATTCGAAGTGATGTAAGCTCTTATTAAGGACGTTGCAATTATTGTCTGTCTATGCATAAACTGTTCACGTACATGGAGTTTCACTGCTATTCAACTTTACAAATATTATGACATCTATGTCATCATACAGACTGTTTTTTGGGCGGGCCAGGACGCACAATAGTTCTTCGAAATGGTGCGCAAAATACTCTCATAAAACGAACCACCCGGCACGGTACGCAATAGAGTGGCATGGGTTGGTCCGGTACGGTTCGCTTCCGAAAGCGCTTGAACACATCCTTAGTTGTGTATATAGTTGCATGTATCTACAGGCTCAATGTCTGCAACTAATAAATTACACTATATGCATGTTCGAATAGGATACATCTGTTTTTCCAATAATTAGAGTAAGAAGGCAATCTATTCTTGTGGAATGAAATTGTTCCTGTTTAGAGTTTGATTGGAATTTTCAAAATACCAATAATAACCCAAGAGTGACCACGACAGTAATATAATATTCAATCTCAAGTCAAATATTTATAATTGTCGATATAGGACTCTCTATGATATAAATATACTTACCCAGTTGTAGCTGATTATGATACATGTCGATCATGTGGTAGGTAATGAAGTCACATGGCCGGGGGAGGAGAAAAAGAACACAAAATCATAATAAGTTACAATAGATTAATTCTTTTGTGATATAACTGCTGTGAATAACTCCAAAGACATGAGTAGGAAAGACAGATTTAAAACAAATTTAGAAGAACGGCCTTTTACCCCAACGTATAATAACTTCACTTGCATGAAGACCTGGTCAAACATCATCTATACGATTATAACTATAATGATAAATCATTCCGAATTCATAAGATAATATGCGGGCAGTGTCCCTGCTGCTAATCTTTTTTTAAACAGAACCCAACATTTTTATCATTCAGGTAAGGCCACTTGTGTCTTTTTAATCATCGGTTCATTATATATTCCAAGCAATATTCATTATAGAAATGACGATAAATCAATCCCAATTCAGAAGATATTATGTCGGCAGTGTCCCAACTGATTTATTTACAGAACGCCAGAAATGTTATTATTTAGGGCTCCGTCATATAAAGAGTTGTGAATGATATGGATCAATCGCAAGTTTGCAGTCCCCCATCTCTTATGAACGTAGTTGCGATTAATATCAACTCTTTAAAAGATGGGCCCAGGCATACAAATGCAGAGCAATAATTGCTAGGTCCGACCAGGCCTTCTTGCAATTCTTTTGCAAATGATCTCTTTCCTCTTTTCTGACATGCGGCATCTCCCTCCTTTTTTCATATCAAACAAAATGGCCTAAATCCACAAAGAACAAAACATTGGTAGACCATGGATATCATGGGATGCCTGCATGCAGGTCGTTCATGCCGCTGACGATATACTATGATCAGCCGAGAGAGGAAACGTGAACAATAGCAAAAACAGTCAGAATGTGGAAAAAACAACTGTAACATCTTTATTCACTTTAAAGGGATCGTTTAACAATGTTAAATCTGAGATACACGGCCCTACGTTTCAAAATAATCAAGAAGTGCCTCAAAAAAGTAAAAACCTTTGAGTGACCGGTTTTACCATACTCGTTTTCCCCAATAGACTGTAGTGTTATGAAAACCGTCAGGCGAACGGTTTTCAAAATTTGTAATTCCAATCATAGATATCTTGATAATCAGACAGGCGATCGGCTTGTAAAAGTCATGGGGTTCCTGACTGACCTAAAGGTTTATAATTATCATTGCATCATGAGCTAAATCCAGAATTTTGTTTCAGAATCTGAGACAAAGTTACCGGATTCCTTTAACAAAAATTAAGAAATAATCAAAATAAACTAGATTTGTAATACTTGTTTGGAACAAGTATAGGTGGGCTGATCCAACAAAAAAATTGAGACAAAATAAAGGGCACATTTGAGATAGCTTATTGTTACAGCTACAACATACTCGAAGTTCAGCGTAAACGAAGCTAAAACGACGTAGATATTGCTCGCGAAAGACGGAAATGTAGAATCGAGTTTTGAGAAAAAGTCATGTCCAATAGAGAATACACGCAAAATGTAAAAAATTGACATGCCTCCTTTAATCGCAGAAATACGCCACGATGCCTTTGTCAAAATGAAGAATAAAAACAACTGTATTTGTAGAAAATTGTCTCAGCTAGAACATATCAAAAGTTGGAAGAAAATCGATCAATATTTACAGAGCTACAATAAATTTTCCATAAATTGGCTGACGTCATAATATGCAAATTGAAATTTTGAGTTCGGAGGCCATTATGATGACATCATGAGTTAATTGAGGGTCAAATGAAACATGAAATCGTATCTCCAATTTATTTTCTATCAAAATATGAAAACAAAATTGGGGTCACCTTGCATCCTAAAGAGCTACAATGGATTTTGTATTGGCATGTTTTTGCCCATATATGCTATGTATTAAAAGAGCTCGCGCGCACGGACATTTATCTTGAATTGAAGCTCATCTTGTTATTAATGGTCATAAAGAGACAAACATGGTATCAATTTGTTTGTAAAAATATGTGAAATATTATGAAATTTAAAAAAATGGCGATTCTATGTTGTGTAATAGTTTTACGCGCGAAAACGCGCGCACTTGCACGTGTGCGCGATTTTTTATAAAATGCTTAGAATGGCCTAAAACGTATGCAAAAATATTTTGAGACGATTTTGAGCATTTAAAAATTTTGCGCGCACATTGACGCGCGGACGTACACGCACGCGCGCGTTATTTGACCTGCAATTGACCGGACGGATATTGACCTTGATTATGATAAATATGAATGAGAAATAACCTTTGGTTATAAAGATATGATCATGAGTTGATTTTCGTAAAATTTTACAAAATGGCGCCTAGATGACGTCATCAGTAAAGGTCAATGATGAAAACGTTATTGTGCTTTGTACATATGCCTATACATATGTGTGCCAAATTTGAAGGCATTTGATTGAGCCATTTTCAATTTACCGTGCTTACAAAAAAGTGGTTAGAAAGAGGAAAATAAATAAATAAAG
The DNA here is from genome assembly GCF_000002235.5 of Strongylocentrotus purpuratus. Lineage (NCBI taxonomy): Eukaryota > Metazoa > Echinodermata > Echinoidea > Camarodonta > Strongylocentrotidae > Strongylocentrotus > Strongylocentrotus purpuratus. The sequence continues at coordinate 1,455,225 of NW_022145558.1, forward strand.
GCAATTCTAACGAAATTATAAGGTGGTCTGTACGTTATACAGCCCACCTGATAAATAATCAATAATAAATAAATAAAGGCAATTCTAACGAAATTATAAGGTGGTCTTTACGTTATACAGCCCACCTGACAATGACACTACAAACATGACGGTGCATTGAACACTTTTTCCTGCGACAATTGCTCCAGCTTTTATTTTGTGAAAACTAAGGAGTACGGATTAAGGTTAGGTTTAGGGTTGAAAATGGGTTTTAGGATAGGTTTAGGGTTAGGGTTAGTATTAGGCATAGTGTAGTGCAGGTTTGAAAATAGCTATTCAATTGTAAGAAAATACCGCAGGGCGATTGATGCAAGAGCAAGTGCCATTCAACTAACCTGAAATCTCTGTCTGTTCGGCTGGCGAGACCAAAGATTTCATGAGCGAGAGAAACGTTTCCTTCGCTTCTAGGCCGGAGGTCTGTCTCTTTCTCCATGTTACCAGCATGTCATAGATGGCCTGCTCTCTGTTACGGAACCTCCTATACTCTATGACATCCAACTGTTGTATGGTGAAACCAAGAGCCACTCCCAAATCATAGTAATGGTTCACCGTCATCATCTGAGCTATCGTGAGAACATCAATGTCGGGAAGGTCACTGCAGGAGAGCTCTTCCACCGCCCTAAACAAATATACAGTCAAATCTAAATTTGCAACACCTATACAGAGAGACTATAAAGACCATAAACTATGTGCCCCTAGTTATTGACTGGTAGGGGTGTAATATAACATTATTTGGACCGCTGAAGGGAGTTATATTTCCCAAGTGGCTATATTTTCCCTAGGGAGAAAATAACTCCCTTTAGGTCCAAAGAACGTTATATTACACCCCCTACTAGTCAATGAATGTTATATTAGAAAGCCTTTTTTTTTGGGGGGGGGGGTTCATATTTCATTTTTTTGCCAGTATTTTTTTAATTTTTTCGGGGACAATCAAAATTGTAGGAAAAAAAATTGACGGAAAAAAAATATTTAGAGATATTCAAAATATATTCAAAATATAAAATTGTTATATTAACACAATTTGAAGAAAAAAAAACTGAAGGGAGAAAAAAAAAAAAAAAAAAAATTGTAACCCCCAAAAAAAAATTTGGGGGAGAAAAAAAATGTGGGAAAAATAATTTCAAGGGGGGCAAACAAAAATTGTTACCCCTTATAAGCATTTTTTGAGAAGCAAAACAAATGTGGGAAGAAAAAAAAAATCATGAAAAAAAATGACCCTCGGTAATGGTGTAGTGTGTGTAATTGGTGTCATATAGTCCTCAAGAGGGCGACATGCATTGAAAAAAATATATTCATTTCACCAGCTGGACCAATCACATCTCGGTATCTGTCTAAGCTATCTAATATTGTTTCCTATTGAGTCCCGTGTGTAAAGACAATCTGCCTCTAAAGACCGCTTTTCTTTTCTCCGTGGAACAGTCTTTATACATAGGTTTCACTGCAGTAACACCCAAATTTTCTTGGGGGGGGGGGGGAGGTGGCTGGTTCAATACAAATTTCTTTTCAAAATAGGAATATACTTTGACCATAATTTACTGGTTAATCCTTCATAAATCTTTTATTTCTCTGCGTTGACATTCCAAACTTTATTTTTAAATGTTAAGAAATGTCAATGAAGTGCAATTAATGATATTAGGTATGCATGGCTGTAGTCCCTTTCTTGAGAAGTATAATGAGTATCAAGTATTAAATTAACAAAAAGAAAGTGAATCCTTGAATCAAACATTTCTGACAACGGCATCATAAACAAACCGAGAGCTTACCGAATAAATGAAGTGGGCTCAGAGGATTCTTGGGATTTCGAGTCATCTGCAATAAAAGTAATTCATCATTTAAAAAAGAGAAGATATGAAATCGGTGAAAGATTTTAATTTCAATAATAATCATGATAACACAAATAATAATAATAATATTAATAATATGTCTTGTTTAGCCAATGGAGCCTAGTTAGCTGTAAATAATACTAGCGGTTCTCCGTGAGGGCCCTGCAATCCTATTACTGAATACTACTGTCAAATGAGTCTACATGTTAGAAAATGAAAACCACAACCATCGTCTCAACAACAGGAAGAAGAACAAAAACGAGTAGAATAACACAACCACCAACAGTAATGCACATGATTTGGTCGTATTTACCCAGGGTAGCATCATCAGTATTAATACTTACTCTTTATACTCTTTATATCAATTTATTATTCAACGAGTTATAATGTACTGGGTACCTGCTCACCTTACCTGGTGGAGAGTGGCAAATATATATTAACGTCTAGCCAAAGGATATTGAATGAACTCCGATGGCTTTATTCATGTCATTCTGATTCCGATTCCAATTCCAATTCCAAAATCCAAATTCAAATGCAAAGTTAAATTCAAATTCGAATCCACATTCAAATCCTGTTTACAAATTATATGCGTACTTTTTGGGAAAAAGTTCCCCTTGAACACTGAAAAGCTTGCTAGAGGCTTACCCAACATAGCAATTATAATGTATACAAAGTGAATTCCAACCATTTTGCATAGCAGGTGAATCAAATAGTAGGTAACAAAGGATTCCAGACAGAAACATGATAAATTGAAATACATTTTTAAACAGATCTATTGAGCCCCCCCCCCCCCCCCACTCCAATACCCCCTTATAAATCAAATGTTTTTATTTTTAAACTAAGTCAGAAACAAAGTCTAGCCTATTAGATAGATATTCTCCAGCTCTCGGAATAATCATCATTAATTTCATCAAGCTCTATCATAAGGAATAAAAATTTCCATCAACCTGTGTATCTGATGACGAACGCTAACGATTGAGCCCTCCTGCCTAGTCTTCCAGCCTGTGAAATCGTCACGTAAATGACTGAGAATTCTGCATCACCCTCGTCAGGAGTCATTGATAGCAATAAGTTGTGTCTCTTTTGGCTGTTAATATCCTTCAAAGAAAGTAGCTGTGGGAAAAAAATACAACCAAACAATTAAAGTTAAACGTGTAATTAAAGACCACCCAGGGGAGGTAACAAAAGTGTTCTTTATGAGCAGGCAGTCTAATACCCCCTTTACATACACAGATTTTTCTTACAAGTCCTTACGGATCGCACAATTTCACAAATCTTTGACGGATCCTTACAATTTGGCCACTTTTACGACCGGTAGAGTTATTACGAGCTGTTTATGGTTCATTACGGATTATTTTTGATTTGATTTGATTTGATTTATTTATTTCTGTTTAATTTTCTTTTTCTTTTGCATTTTTACAAATATATAACAAACAAATATTGCAAATTTACACATGACAAAAGAATAAATGTAGAATAAGGTAAGGCTGGGTGTAACTAATCGAGAACATCAAACAGGAGGGTTGACAAAATAAGCAAAGCTTGATAGTATGACTACCCTCAAAGGATACATAATAATACAAATATGGAGGAACAAAATATTGGTAAAAAGGGGGAAAAGACAGAAAAAAGAAGAGAAAAGAAAGAGGGGATGCACATCAATATTCACAGACTCATGTGGAAGTTGGATTTCAAATTGATATATAAGGATTTTAAATAAGAAAAGAAATGCAAATTTGAATACTGAGTGGCCAACTTGGGATACAATAGAATGAGAAGACTCTCAAGGTTCGGACAGTAAGAATGTGAAAGTAAGATCAGCCAGCTGGTTTTAAACCTGGGCCTGCGAGTCAGAGCCTTGAAATGTTTGTATAGAAGACAGTGTTTATTCAGTATCCCAAGTAGGCCACTCTTTATTCATACGTGTATTCATACCAGGTCATGGAAGGTTATAATCAACGTTTCAATAAATGGAAGCAAAAAAAAGTAAACAGTACAGAAAATTATCGAGTTTTGTAACGATGGGTAAACGAGGAGAATTTATTTTGTTGATGGATTTAAAGATAATGAGCAATAAGTTATTACGATGTATTACGTGTTACGAAGTTATTACGATGTATTTACGGCAACAGTCTACGATTTGTTACGAGTTGTCACAGAAAACTATGAGCGACTAACGTGTTAGTTTCGACCTGTTTAAGTGGTGTTACGAATAGTTACGAGTAAGTTACGAGTATTTACGAGTCCTTACGTTTTTAGCCACAAAATAACAACTGAAAATGAAGTGTTCGAATTTGCAGCTTTTATACCTTTCCCTAAATCGTTAACAGTTCATAAGCATACATAAATTATACGTATCTATTCCTAAAGTACTCGTGACTACACGTTAAGTGCTCGTAATAACCATTATCTAAAGCCATCGTAAAATGACCTGAATACAATCGTAAACAACACGTAAGCACACGTAACCATTCGTACACTGCTCACAATAATCTGTAAAGAATCCGTAAACAAATCGCAAACTAACTGTAATGAATCGTTACAAAAATCTCTTACAAGTCATTTACGGATTCTTACGAGTAGTTTTGGGATGGTTAAGTGTTTATACGAGCGGTTTACTGATGGTTATGGATTCTTACGAGCTATTTACGGACAAATCAATCCGTGGACAATCGTAAGAAGATTTTTGACATGTCAAAAAATTTGCCTCTCCTTTCACGGATCCATAATAGTGTCTAAAGTTGTTGCGAGTTGTGACAAGTTATTTACGGATTTTAAAGTGTATATTTGTGCTTGGAAATACATGAATTGTAATTCATGTTATCTATAGAATATAAATTGTGTAGAATAATACCCTTAAATGTTTGGGAGATTTAAAATTTCTTGAAGTATTTAAATGAAAATTCTGGAATTCTAGATCTCTTTTCCCCTTGTATTTTTAAAGACAAAAATCGTTACTAACACGTTAGTTGCTCTTAATTATCCGTGACAACTCGTATCAAATCGTGGAATTTTGCCGTAACAATTCGTAATATCTCGTAATAATCCGTAGTAAACCGTAACTAGCTCGTAACAACTCTTAAATCGATCGTAAAAGTGGCCAAATCGTAAGGATCCGTGAAAGATCCGTGAATTTGTGCGATCCGTAAGGACTTTTAAGAAAAATACGTGTATAAAGGGGAACAAATGTTACCAAGCATTTTTCAATTTGTTGTTGTTGTTTATTTTCATATGTAAGGGAACAATCAGAGTTTTACATTAAAATGTGTCTTTAAGCTACAAAGTTACAGGGGTTAAAAATAAAACAGGACTTCTAAAGGGACGATTATTTCTATGATTTTCATATTCATATTCATTCATATTCAAATTTATTGTCCAATGATTGGAAATTTGTTTCATTTGCATGTCAGTACAAGGTTACACATTATAAACATCAATAAGATACATATGGGTACAGAGTAGAACATTTAACTTGGACATAGGTAACAACAAATGCGATAGTTCAACATGCAGACTAAAATTCGATTCATAAATTCAGACTAAGACTATTTTACTGCAGAAGAAAAAGAAATGAATAGAATGAAACCTGCTTTAGCAACCAACTGTACATTGAAAGACCACATTATCTGTTTCCTTCGAATAACGTTTGTCATTGTGTACTAAAGGAACCTGTACATAAAGACCACCTGCTTTTTCTGTCTCCCTTGAGCGGTCTTAATACAGTGGAACCTGTACATAAAAACTGTTAAAGGAGACAAGAAAAGTGGTCTTCAATGGCAGATGGTCTTTACAGATAGGTTGCTTTAAAGGACAGGTTTTGATAGGAAGTAAAAAGGGAAACACCACATATGGTCGTTATAGGCAGGAAGGCTTTCTAGACAGGTTTCACTGTATTGACACATGTTAATTCTCGTTACTGCAACTACAGTATCTGGCAATAGAGGTCAGCACTGGACATGGGTATATTTGGCGAAGGTACGTCCGGTTCCCATATAAACACAAAGGGTCTGGAACTGGAAAGTCCGATAGAAATTACATATTTCAAAACCAATAAACTATAAGTAACGGATGATGATGGTGCCTACATATATCTCATCAAATCATCAGGGGAGTTCATGAAACCTGAACAATCTTTTAGTAAAATAAGGAATAAGTTGACACGGCTGTACATTCTCTATGAAAGGCGGAAGTATCCTTGTCTTTTCGTCTTCCCCAGTATCGTATATGCGCCTGTGCTGACCAGTCCAGCGTGGGAGCAAGATCGCAATCTATTGTCGAACATTGTATTTCACCTGTATTTGCGGTAGGGTCAAATGTGTTTTCATACCTTAGTGTTGCTCATCTTGCCTTTACCATCACAAGTCACTGAAATGTCACCGGATTTAACTTCGATAGAGATCGGAAAGGAGCGATGTGCATTATGGTATGACTTCTGCTTCTCCTCCGTTTGTACTTCCTATTTCATAGAAAAAGAAACAGAGCACAGAATGTATCTCATTCATTAACCTTTTTAGGACAGGGATACCTAAGCAGACAGATCTCAGCCGAAGCTGCACCGGTTCGTTGGAACTCACTTCCATCTTTTCTGAGGAAATTAGATTCCATTCAGCAATTCAAAACACAGCTGTGCTAAACATGTTCGAAATTGTCCTTCAAATGGGCAACAGTTACCATTAATAAAACAGCATATTTTTTTTCTTCTATTTATCAATCAGTTTCTGCTATAGGTATATGTAATATACGTAATATCTACAATCTACATGTATGTCGATAACTACGATAGGCCAACATTTGCTATGCTAACAATTGTTTCAGGCTATATCCAAAGTCTGAAAGCGACGTGTGTAGGAGCTAGATCGAGTCACATCCTGTGGAAGTTTCGTGAAGAGTAGGGCGTAAATCAGGTTTTAGTTTGCTTGCAAATGGCTGCAATACACAACTGGTAATCTTTATACAGACCTTAGAAACAGGCTGTATAGCCCTTTGCACATTACAAGACGATTGAAAAACGATCACATGGGCAAAATATGGAGTCTATAAGGACAGACACATGTGGGATCCATTTTGGACCCAAAGTACATGTGACCCATATGAGCATGCTCCCTAGGAAGAGATCCAAAGGGAGTGAGAGAGAATAAAAGTGAACTGAGTTGAACCGAACTCTTTCTAACTGACCATTTCTATTCCCGGGGTATCTGCATTCAGGTGGAGATGAACATCAAACTCTTTGCCTCGTTCAATCTTGTCCGGTACGTATGGGGTACACATGAATTGAAGCTGGATGATCTGTTGCTCAAGAGGGATAAGAACCCACCACTCGGCACAGTGATCGATGAGCAACTCAAGATGTTTCTCCAGGATTTTGCAGTACGGCAATATGTCAGGTGCAGCAGATGATTTTGTCCTCGAAACTCTTGGTAAACCTATGATTAGAGCCACAATGTCTTACATTCTTTAATGATCATTTGAGCAACATGAGGCAAGATACATGCCTATTATAGAACACAGATTACTGTTTGAAATAATGATGACTTTAAAGATCAAGTTGAGTACTGATCATGCAATTACACTGTGAAAGAAACTGCCTGGAAGCAACTGCATGTTTTTAATTATTTTCATGAAAATAAACTGACACATTTTCCCATAAGATCAGATGATCAGACAGAGATGTGTACATGGAAATAAACACAAATGTTTGGACCAAACTTTATTGGTATTTATTACCACATTTTAAATAAGAACACATTTTCAGGAGACTTTTCTACTATGGTATTCTTCCAAAATGACATATGAAGAATGAAGAATAAAAAATCATAAATTAATTTTCATCTTAACCAGAGCTCATTATTTTCTTTAAGTCATACGTTATTGGCAGTATTAAAAAAAAAAAAAAAAAAAAAAAACTCTTAATATGTTTGGTAGCCATTTTAAGGTCATCCTTTCAACAGTTATCATAAATACATTGTCAATATGACATATTAAGGTCATCTTGTCAACAGTTAGGTTAACATAAATACATTGACAATATGACATATTAACAACCCCTTGAGTCCCGCTTCAGTCTATGAAGATTTAAATTTAGAATGATTTTTCAAAAGACATTTTGGTCCGTTTTCTACTCATTCAGTTACCGTCATAAAACCCTGAGTCAAAGATCATGTTCAACTAAAACCTTAAATAAACATCCTTATTTAAACCTCATTTTTGACACAATCATAGCAAACTATTGGGTAGTACAACTACATGACACTTTTACAAAAGCATGTTCTTTGAAAACTTAACTGATTCATACATTCACTTGATTCATTTTAACGTTTTCTTAACACTGTCTTGGTTTAAAGACCAGGAACCCTTGGGTAACCAGGAGGACAAGAATGGTTTAAAATAGTTTAGTTTGGGAAATAAAATTTCAATAATAAACGTTGCAACAATGGATCTAACCTACCCTTTCTTGGATCCCAAATATGTGAGACGATGTCTGGTATCACTTGTTCAGGGTGGGTGACCAAAGTGGAATGTGGTATCCTGATCTTAACAGGTTGTTGGAAGACCATGTTTGGAGGGTCACATCTGATCCCGTAGGCTGCCATTGATGTGTCATCTAGGAGGACAACACCGGGGAGGTTTCTCACAACGGTAAGGGTGATCTTGTAAGATTCGTTCTGTTCGACAGCCCCAGGTGGGATAGCCATTGAAATGCCATGTTGTTCCAGTTCGAGCTCTTTACCGTCACATCCAACCTGAGCTGAGACAGCGTTGACCACTGGTGGTGTCGACTCTTTAGCTGCACATCAAAATTCATCAAAGAGAGATTAAGAATGATTAGGGCCAAAAATAGAGTTGAGTACCTTTCCACTGAAAAAACACTATCCAGAAGCAACGGAAATAGTTTGACTGTGTTTTCCATAACAATCGATGTAGGTTTTGGAATGATAAAAAAAAGAAAAGCAAATGACTCCTGCCATATTGGTATGGGTTTAGGAGAAGCCAATAATGTCAATCATTTATTTGTACTTCTGAAAGAAAATTTGGCAATTCCCCTAAAGTTTTCTTGTTCTGTTCTGGCTCTTACAATGCACCCATATCAATAAAAATTGAAAACCTTAAGAATCGTTGATTGATCATTATTTGTTTATGATACACTATGTTTATTATTTATTTATTAGAGAGTGTTACCTCGATAAGCTCTGATGATATCCATGTCAGGAGATCTGAGAATTAATGCAAACGACAACGAGGAAAAAGTGATAATAACATATTGTTTCAACCCTCAGGATATATTTGGGCAAGCAAAATGTATTTGATCAAATATCCACAGATATGTTACCCTAGGAGAAGTCCCACTTTCTTGCTTTTCAGAATAATTATTGCTAAAGTAATGTAGTGCTTCATATATGACTACTTTTTTTTTCTCTTTAAAAGAACAATTCCACCTGGATACTACAGGATATACTCTTGGTGTATAAATTAATGACCGCATACTTTTATATTCCCATATCCAGTGTTTGTCTCAAGTTTTATTTTTTGCAATTTTACAATATAACTAACTGGTTTCGAATGGAGTTACTGAAAAATTAAGTATTAATCTTCACATACTGCTCTTTATATTGGTTAAATAAAGAAATCAAATGTATAACTCAGCTCGAAACCCAAATCCAAATTTAAGAAAGCAATGTTACTCATTTTTATTTGTTTTTTAAATAATAATAACTATATTTTGTAAAGCACTTTACCAGTTACCACGTAGACCGCTCAACTATGACACCATTTCTACATTTCTTCAAAATGCCCATGTTAATATAATCCTTTCCTACCTTGAGAATATCATCTGGCGGATGATTTCATCCTTGGCATAGTGAACTGGTAGGTTGCCTTGGTTATCTTTGATATCCGGCTTTGCTCCGTGGTCCAAGAGATAGAAGACCAGGGCCTTACTGGGAGACAGTTCATTCTGATAGAACTCTTCTGAGATCTAGAAGAATTATCAATAGAAACGATTGTTCAAACTTTGGTAGACCCTTATGTTTCCGAAGACTAATCCACAGGTTCATCATTCTGAACATTTGTTGTGTTTTTCCGATGTTTCGTTTATGATTATAATTCTGAAATTGAAATAAGTATTATTATTATGACTCTAAATGTTTGTCATTCCGAACATGAAATAAAGTTCGTTTTTTCAAAGTTTCAATTCAGTGATACAGAATTCTTTGTATTTTTTTGCAATAATAAATTATTTTTCATTTTTCGGAATTATGAATCCTTTGTAGTTTTCAAAATTATGAATCTTATCGCATTTTTCAGAAATAAGAAACTTTTTTTAAAAGCTCTAGAGAAAGAAATGTTCATATGCTCCATTTTTGTAATTTTCTATAAAAGACTCATTCATTGTTAAATGGCTATGCTAACTCATGTGGGAATGGCATGATTCCAATTTCATAATTGTAAGTAAGCTGTAGGAAATTACTACACATCATTTTTCGCTGGAGAAGTGTCGTACAATCCCAGAGACAGTGCGTTCTAGAGTATACCTTTTGGAGTGCTGGTGTTGCTTCAACTTTACTGTCCTTCCGACCGGAAAGTCTAAAGGCTTCGTGAAGACAGGTCTGTCCGTCGATGGACTGGATGTTGAGATCGGCGCCATGAGAAACTAATGTCTCGATAATGGAGGTGTGGCCATTTTGTGTGGCTAAATGAACTGCTGTGCAGCCTTTCCCAGCACATTGCCCAATAACCTGTGTAAAAAATAGCCTCCAGAATTCAGAATCTACAGACAAAACGGCTTTATATGTATAAAAAAGACGAAAATTTAGACTTGGTTGGGCATATAAGCAGTCTCTTTTCTGATTTTTCATATGTTAAATCACCAGATAGACTTACATATACACAGATTCTAACATTTAAGCAATTATTATAAAGTCAAACCTGACTATCAAGGTCACCAATGGGAGACCAAAAAAATGTGGTCACTGTAGACAGGTGGTCTTTCTTAACCATTTCTCAAACACACATTTCTTTCTTGAGGGAGGCAAAATACATGGTCCCGAAACAAAAGTCGCTTGTATAGAGAGGTGGCCACTAAAACGGGTTAATATGTACTTGTACAGTTAGGTTTTGAGAAGTCCTTTGAAATCATTTCAACCTTTATCATAACTTAGACATCTACATACCTTCACGAAAAAGTTTTAAAAAATATTATTGAGGTTAGAAGCTGGCTAATCCTTTCAATTTATATTGGTGAGGTTTTGCTACTTGCGAGAACGTTGATAAACAGTAGGATATGTTTTCATATGAAATCTATAGGAATACTAAATTAAATACCTTCTTCTCGTCTTCTGTTAAACCCTCAGTATCTGCACGACCATTTGTGAAAGAAGGGTGTTTCTGCCCTTCAGCACAACACGTATCTGGACTCATCCCATGCACTTGGTCTTGTTCTGCAGCGAGTTGCAACGCAGTTTTCCCAGGTTTACTCAGATTCACTTCAGCTCCGTGCTCCAATAGATACCGTGTGACATCTGTATGTCCATTTGTAGCAGACAAATGCAATGCAGATGATCCCTTCTTGGTAATCTTGCTAACATCTGCAAGTTGCTGAAGTAGATACTTCATGACATCGATGTGACCATTCTGAGCAGCAATGTGCAAGGGAGTCCAACCGTCATTTTCTGTCGCATCAATTTCGGCTCCGTGGTTGAGCAAGCATTTTGTGATATCGAGATGACCATTCTGCACTCCAACATGAAGGGCTGTAGAACCCTTTTCCTTGGTGGCTCCGTTGACCTTGGCTCCTCGCCTAAGCAAATGCTCGGTAACGTCACAATGGCCAACAAATGCAGCAACATGCAAAGGCGAGATATCATCAACGCCTCCTTTGGCTACTTCAGCTCCTTGTCCAAGTAGATAATCTACAATATCAAGATGACCAATTTGCGCAGCAAAGTGAAGAGCGGTCCAGCCAATATTGTTGCTTTCGTTTACATCAGCTCCTTGACTGATCAGATACCTAACAACTGCATGACAGTCACCTTCTATAGCATATTGTAATGATGTGCGACTAACTGTTCTGCCTCCTTGACTTGCAAGCCGATCTTGAAAGTCAAGATCAGACGATATACCTGGCCTATGCATAATAACCATTCCACCTTGAACTGTCTTTTCATCATCGCCATCTTGATATTTGCTTCTACCAAGATCACTTTCTGTAGCACCTCTAAAGACAGTGAGAGAGTCAATTAGTCTGCTAACTGATTGAACTACACGACTATGCACACATCGCAAACCATCATAGTGACCATACTGTCCATCAAATTGTAAAATGACAGAGTACCCCACGCTTCTCTTATTCAGTTCAGAGCCTTGGCTGAGCAGATACTTGGTAATGTCGATCCGACCATTACATAAAGCATAATGGAGAGCAGTGGTTCCAACTGCGCTGCCAATATCTGCCTCCACTCCATGACTGATTAGGGATTTGACGATATCTAAATGGCCCAAAATTGATGCAAAATGAAGGGAAGTCAATCCAAGGTCATCTCTTTTATTCATATCGGCCCCTTCACTGATCAGATATTCCAAGACATCCAAGTTCCCTTTCTCTGAGGCACTATGCAAGGCACACCTACCAAAGGCGTTGCAAGAATTCACATCAGCTCCTCGACTTAGCAAATATTTTATCATACTAAGGTGTCCCTTACTTGCTGCAATATGTAAGGCTGTCCAACCAAAAGAACCAGCTTTATCCAGCTCGGTTCCTTGACTGACTTGATCTTTAATGGCATCAAGATCGCCTCTCTCTGTAGCGGTATGAAACTCCGTCCAATGAATTATATTTGATGTGGCCAGCTCAGCTTGCTGACTAAGCAAGGCACTTGAAACACGAACGTGACCAGCAGCTGCGGCAAGGTATAAGGCTGACCATCCGTTGTCACTAGCCTTATTGACATCAGCACCTTGACTGATTAACTCTGTGACAACATCAAGATGTCCTTTACTAGCAGCTAAATGTAATGCAGTCCAACCATCAGAATTAGTCTGGTTAAAGTCAGCACATTGACTGATTAGTTCTTTGGTGACATCAAGATGACCTTTATGTGCAGCTTGTTGTAATGGGGTCCTACCCTCATTGCTGCTCCTATTGACTGCAGCTCCCTGACTAATCAGACATTTGGTGACATCAAGATGACCATAATCTGCAGCAAGATTTAATGGGGTAAAACCCTCATTATCATCTTTATTCACTTCAGCTCCTTGACTGATCAGAAATTTGGTAACATCAAGATGACCAGTAGATGCAGCTACTCGCAATGGGGTCCTACCATCATTATCATCTTTATTCACTTCAGCTCCTTGACTTATCAGAACTTTGGTGACATCAAGATGACCATTCTGTGCAGCTTGTTGTAATGGGGTCCTACCATCATTGCTGCTCCTATTGACTGCAGCTCCCTGACTAATCAGACATTCGGTGACATCAAGATGACCATAATCTGCAGCAAAATTTAATGATGTAAAACCCTCATTATCATCTCTATCCACTTCAGCTCCTTGACTGATCAGGTAGTTGGTAACATCAAGATGACCATAATATGCAGCTAGTAGTAATGGGGTCCTACCATCATTATCATATTTATCCACTTCAGCTCCTTGACTGATCAGGTAGTTGGTGACATCAAGATGACCATAAGATGCAGCTAGTCGTAATGGGGTCCTACCATCATTATCATCTTTATTCACTTCAGCTCCATGACTTATCAGAACTTTGGTGACATCAAGATGACCATTCTGTGCGGCTTGTTGTAATGGGGTCCTACCATCATTGCTGCTCCTATTGACTGCAGCTCCCTGACTAATCAGACATTTGGTGACCTCAAGATGACCATAATCTGCAGCAAGATTTAATGGGGTAAAACCCTCATTATCATCTTTATCCACTTCAGCTCCTTGACTGATCAGGTAGTTGGTGACATCAAGATGACCATAAGATGCAGCTAGTCGTAATGGGGTCCTACCATCATTATTATCTTTATTCACTTCAGCTCCTTGACTTATCAGAACTTTGGTGACATCAAGATGACCATTCTGTGCGGCTTGTTGTAATGGGGTCCTACCATCATTTCTGCTCCTATTGACTGCAGCTCCCTGACTAATCAGACATTTGGTGACCTCAAGATGACCATAATCTGCACCAATTTTTAATGAGGTAAAACCCTCATTATCATCTTTATTCAATTCAGCTCCTTGACTGATCAGAAATTTGGTAATATCAAGATGACCATTCCCTGCAGCTAAACGTAACGGGGTCAAACTAAGATTTCCGCCGTTATTCACCTCGGCTCCTTGACTGATCAGAAATTTGGTAATATCAAGATGACTAGTCCCTGCAGCTAGCTGTAATGCAGTAAAACCGTCATTATCAACTTCATTCACCTCGGCTCCTCTACCGATCAGTTCTTGGATGAGGTCAAGTTGTCCATTCTGCGCAGCACTGCTTAGTGCACTCTGCAAATCTTCAACACGGCCATCTTGTTCAGTTCCCTCCTTACTGTCTCTGTGAATCAGACTGTTGGCTTTGCCTTTACGACTGACCCCCCTTTTGAAAATCTTCTTCCACATTCCTAGTGAAAGCTAAGGGTCTCTCTCCTGGCTACAAGTTCATGAATTCATCAAAATCTTTAGGGCTGTTTAATTTTTTTCCTACATGCTGTATCTTCTCATTCTCGTGTCAAATCCTAGTGAAAGCTAAAATTTGACATCAGTGTATCACCAAAACACCTAGATAAAAGAAACGTGTTTAAATTTTCGCAAATTCGGTCAGTGGTGAGGTACAAATTTTATTGAATTATATTTTTTAATTGGATGGAAAGGGCATATCTTGAAGTGTCTCAGTCAAAAAAGGGTACGGCTTTGGCCAGGCACGATTGATCTAAGCCACTGAAAGATTTTTAGAACTTTAGAGGGCTCTATTTATATCATGCGTGATTATTGGAGCGTGAAATTTAGCTAGGTTATGTGCATTGATAAGATTAAATACTGTAGAAGTTTGAAACAAAACGGAATTGGTATGAAAGAGTGACGGCAGTTTATGGTTTTTAGGGGTCAATATTTATATAATTTAAAACGATTTTTGCCAGAGTCGATTTCGGATTTGAATTTTCAAGTCAATGGTCTTTGTCAGGCTGCCAATCATCTCTAAACATGTCACTTATTTTAGTCTTTTGGGAACAATCCAAGAGTCCGATCTTTCACTTTAATCATATGTGTGATGTTTTAGTCCACAACTATTTTCCAATTCTAATCTATATTTTGTTCTTGTTTTGTTTTGTTACGTATTCTATATTTTATAAAGCACTTTTAATTACCAGTTACAACGTAGACCACTCGACTATGACATCATTTCTACATTTCTTCCAAATGCCCATGTTGATTTAATCCTTCCCTACCTTGATAGTATTATCTGGCGGGTGATTTCATCCTTGGCATAGTGGACTGGTACGTTGCCTTGTATTGTTAGACAGGTGGTCTTTGTAGACAGGTAGTCACAAAAGCAGGTTTGACTGTAATTGTATTATGTAATACAGGGCTCTCTTGCAAAGCAGTTTTGATGTACTGAAGAGACCACCATGTATATATAAACTTTTGAACGAATAAAGATATATATATTTCTAACAACCAGTTTTTTCATCAATCAAAGGTCACATCTCACTCTCTTTTTTAGTCTATTCGGTTCGTTGGTCCCATTATATGGAATTCATTATCCCCCTTGATGCAATACTCAATTAGGAAATTCCTTTAAAATTAAGTACAAGCGCCATATAAGGTGAAATAACATTGATTTGTTGTAGCACATGTGTAATTTTTGGTACAGGGCTTCCGTATGACCCCCTAACCAATTTTAGGTTAAAAACTCCCGGCAATTGTTTATGTGAGGGGCGGGGGCGTCGTCCTACAGCCCCCAAATTAAAAATACTGTATAATAAACGTTGTGTTAATTGTAAAAACGCCATTAGCGTTTCCTTTTGACCTTATGAACGATGTAAGGGCTGGAGCTCCCGGCAAAACATTCACATAAGTATAAGGGGCAGGGGCGTTGTTCCGGAGCCCCCACATATACAATGCATAATCATAAATATGAAGCCCTTATACTCATCTTCATCAGAGCTCACAGAGAGAAAAACTTTACACTGTATGTGAAGGTCCTAGAAGAGCTCACCCCATTGTTCTTCGCCTTGGACCATGTGAACTATTCCAGGTGGATGCCTGTTCACATTTGAGATATGAAGTCCCTACCAGCCACTGTCAAGAAGGAGTTTGATGAACACTCACACTGGGTTCTTTCCAAAACATCAAACACGTTTTCTTCGATGCCTTTTGACCAGGCCCATGATCAAGAGAACAAGATTGTGGAAGGTGCAGGTGGCGCTATTGGACTCTTGGAAAACCCTGCTGCTCTTAGACGATGGATGTTTTCTGGACCAGAAATGGCTAGAATGCTGAAAGAGTTTGAAGATGAGTACTTCACAGGAGATGATATGGACAATCCTAAGAATTTCCAGCACCATGAGCAAGGTCTTTCATCGCAGAAGTCGTTCCAGAAACAAGTCAATGCCCTTTCTGCAACCATCAGGCAAATGGGTAATCCATTTTCGGATGAGTTTGATGGTCTGGTAACGCTTGACAGTCGCAAATGCACAGACACAGCCGTTGTTACCACAGTCCGCACACTGTAAGAGACTGGAAGGAAACAATACCAAAAGTTTGTCAAGACCGTGCTTGATGAGCGCACCCACTCAATCTACGATCCCATCAAGAAAAATTCACTGGCTCTCTTCAGAAAATCCCACGGCAAAAAAATTCAGAAGAAAGACAAGAAGATCAAAGTGCTTCAAAACAATGTAGCACTACTTGGCCAACTCTACATCGCTATGCAGAGCCGTGAAAGTAACTTAGATGAGTTCTTCGCACACGAGATACAGTCTTTCCCTCCTTCTCTGTCAGACTTCGGTAATCTTCATCTACCAGGTACAAAGTCTGACCTGCTGCATTGCCTTGAGCAGCCTGACCAACCAGAGCCACCATCAGCATATTGCTGTAAAGTCTTCGATGGAGCTATCATCGTCCACTGTCTGCCTGTTATCGGCACCAGTACATTTGATGGATACGCCAACGAAGTCTTCATTCCATACCTCGAGAAGCAACTGAAGACTGCCAAGAGATTAGATCTTGTGTGGGACAATTACATTCCAGACAGTTTGAAGGAGTCTACCCGTGAAAAGAGGGGAACTGGCGTCCTTAGGAAAGTGTCTGGCCAGACCAAGCTTTCAGGCAATTGGATGGATTTTCTTCGTGACCCAATCAATAAGAAAGAACTGTTTGCCTTTCTTACATCCAAAGTGAAATAGTTCCACAGGCCACATGGCAAAGAGATTTTTGTCACATCAGGAGAAACTGTGTCATCCGTCGGATCTAGCATCGGCATGGGAAACTGCAATCACGAAGAAGCCGACACAGGGATTGTGGTTCATATTCTGCATGCACTAGAGCAGGGAGCAAAGACTGTCCTTGTGCGAACAGTAGACACTGATGTTGTAGTCATCCTTGTCGGCAAATTCTATGATCTCCTCAAGACTCAACAGTTAACTGACATCTGGATCGCATTTGGTATGGGGAAGAAATACAGGTACCTCAACATCAATGCCATTTGTGAGAGTTTGGGAGAGTCAAAGTCACAAGCCCTACCTGTCTTACACTCATATTCGGGTTGCGACACGACATCAGCATTTCATGGCAAGGGAAAGAAGTCAGTCTGGCAGGCTTGGAAAGTGTACGATGATGCAACAGAGACATTTGCTTATCTAGCCAAGCATCCCTTTCAGAAGATGACCGTTGATTCTGAGCATTTCCAGGTCCTTGAAAGGCTGACCGTTGTCTTGTACGACAAATCGAGTCCATCAAACTCTATCAATGAGACAAGAAGAAGCCTCTTCTGCCACGAAAATCGATCGATGGAGAAACTGCCACCCACGCAGGACGCATTACTGCAGCATGTGAAACGGGTCGTTTTTCAAGCAGGAATCTGGACATCAAGCACGAGAGCTAATCAAGATATCCCATCTCCACAAGACTATGGATGGACCAAGGATTCAGGGTCTTGGTTACCAGTGTGGATGACAATATCGGATGTCCCTAAAGCATGTCAGGAACTGCACCCACAACAAAAAGTAAGTCACCCTTACTCAAATTGATGAGTCACTGGTTTGTCCGTACAGCGAAACACTTGAAGGATCATGTGAGTCACTATGACTCGATACAAATGAGTCTTATTTATCTAAGAGACTCATTTGTATCGAGTCATAGTGACTCACATGATCCTTCAAGTGTTTCGCTGTACGGACAAACCAGTGACTCATCAATTTGAGTAAGGGTGACTCACTTTTTGTTGTGGGTGCATCATGACATAGACCCCCCCCCCTACTCCCTAGGCCCATCACACACATACCATACCATGCCAGAGTCACTGTCCACATTTGCAATGGAAAATATATCCTAAAATATCACATTTTAGCGATGTAATCGGTGGTCCCGCTACCCGAATCTGAAAAATCTACTTTGTACGCACTAAATTAAGCCTTAACTTGAGATTTATTTGTCATCCATACTGTCACGAAACAATCTTGAATTAATTCGTTTTACATCAAATAACAAGGATCTAGGAGTTTCGTTGTATAAAACAATGATGCAAGATCATGCATGTTTTCATTCGACACGGCTTCGTGCGATACAGTAGAATCTATACACTATGAACATGACTGACAATGAGAGCGGACAAAATATACAGTTCCTCAGGTAGACAAAGGAACATCCCTTCACAGCTATTATGTAAAAAGGTGAATATGCATGTGACACCTGTTCTACACATTTTTACATAATAAGGGATGTTCCTTTGTCTACCTGAGGAACTGTATATTTTGTCCGCTCTCATTGTCAGTCATGTTCATAGTGATAGTTAAGTTACACACAGCCTCATCAACTCGAGTGCGGATATCGTAAAATGAACGCATGCATCATTTGTATAATAATCAGAAGATTCAGCCCACGAATCCAGTCATAAAAATCATCGTTTAAAACCATATGAATAATTATGCGTACCAATTTTTCACTAGCTGCAGTCAAAACTCTTCTGAATCCAAGATATAAGATGGCGACGTCGCGTCGTCGATCGGGAATTCAAATATGGCTCGAGAATGCGCATTTTGGATGACGTCACGAAAGCATGCGCGCGCATGCATACAGCCTCACTTTCAAGTTGACTCACTTTTTTCTTCTAAAATGCTCTTATGTCGATCTTGACTCATTTTTTACGACCATGTGAGTCAGTCGAAGCATTTTGCAAATGCGTCAGCTCATGATTGACACACTGGTGAAATATAAATGAGTCAATAGAGACTCATTGGTTGTTACTAATGAGTCAATAGAGACTCATTGGTTGTTACTAATGAGTCAATTTACACCTGACTCACGAAAATTATGCTTAAATGTGTCAAATGACTCATGGTCAAGTGTTCATGCAAAGGAAACTGTTCTACCTGCAAATGCGGCAAGGCAAATCTTGACTGTTCACCACTATGCAAGTGCAACTGTGCTAAATAGACTTGAGGTTCGATTACTGAAGGTACGTGTCAGTGATATGAAATCTCACAATATATGGGTGAGCCCTTTTCTCTACATTAAGTACATAAATGTAATGAGGGCACATGTGTGATTTACACTATGCCCTAACTTCTCAAAATCCAGCATGAATGATTTCAATGTATGTTCGCAGTGTGGCCATGTGTTATAGCCAAATGTACTGGTGCCCGTGCCCCCCCCCCCCCACTTACACATAATTTGTTCCTTCCACCACGAATGTTCTAAGTTAACTGTATTTCGACTGATACGCTTCAACTATACTCTTCTCTAACAGTTCAATTCAATTCAAAATTCAATTTCAATTCAATTCAATTCAATTCATTTTTTCGCTACTACGATTTTTTGACACACAGAACTATTCGGAAACCTATTTGGAAAACGCGTGTATAAAAATCAAGGATATTGATATTTTATTGGATTACGCTACATACTGCTATATCATAGCACCTTCAAGATATCTTTGCTATATATTCTGGAAAGTGAAAGACTGTTAATACTCTGGATTTTGGATTTGGATTCTGCTTGTCCGACCAAGTTATCGTGAACCTGTCCCATACGCTGCGATTGATGTAAGTACTCTTTCACGTGTGGCACGTGAGACGCGTACCGTGTGTGTGCCGTTGAGACTTGAGTCTTTGTTTGTTTATTCGCAACTTATACAGCTACCATCACTCATGATAAATAGAAGCGAGACCACCTTCACATCTACTAAGAGTGATCTTTAGAAAATGTGAAGCTTTGAACTGCAAGATGTCTGATGATAACTCTATCACCCTCCGATCATCTACTAATAAAGCAGACACCAAAACAGACAAAAAAGCGAAAACAAAAGGGCCGGCCGCGGCCGGGAGTAGCGTTGTTGAAGTAGTGAAAGAATTGTTTAAAGACAAGGAATTCCAGTTAATTTTAAGGAACAGCGTCACAACGATTGTTGGAGAATGTATTGAGAATATCCGAGATAGACTATCCACATCAATAAGCAAAAACGAGGAACGAATAGATAAAATAGATGGATCCTTGTTTGACATCCAAAACTAAATCGACAAGTCACAATCAAATAGGGTGCATATAGAAAAAGCCCTCGAACAAGCAACTGAAAAGATAATCAACCTTGAAAAGGAGATTAAAGAACACGAACAGTACAGCCGCCGTAACTCACTCAGAATCTACGGTGTTGATGAATCGTCAAGTGAATGCACGGATTATATAGTCATCGATATCGTCACCAAGACATTGGACTGCCCCCTGTCGCATGAAGACATCGATAGGTCCCACAGAGTTGGTAAGAGAAGGGACCAACACGACACCATAGGATCACACAACATCAAGGGCACATACAACAAAGGCAAAGGTGCCCACGACATCGAAGGCGCACACACCATCAAGGGCGCACAGGACAAGAAGGGTGCCAAACCAAGATCTATACTGGTCAAGTTCTGTTCTTACAGGAAAAGGAGTGAGATCATGCTCGTGAAAAAGAAATTGAAAGGTTCAGGAATTACAATCGCAGAAGATCTGGTTGGTGAAAAGTTCAAACTTTTAATGACAGCTAGAAAAAATCCAGTAGTGGAAAACGCCTGGTCCCAGGACGGAAGAATATTTGCAACCATTAAGACAAACGGTGCCAAACCCATGAAAAAACTCATAACCTCAACAAGTCAACTTGACAACTTAAACTTGGAGTAGGTGCTGTGAACACTTTGCTATTTAAGATGCCTCTTATAACTCCTTACATTTTTCTTTTTTTTAATGCAAGACAAACTGTTGTTTTTTCTAATATGATGTACTTAGATGTGGGATATTTGTTTAGATATTTCTCTCTCAAAATGCATGTAGGTTATTTAAGGATGGATTTTTATTGTAGGATAGTCTACTGTGACCGATATGTAAATGACCTGCACCCAGATGGGGGATGATTTTAAATGTAATTGTCAAGGAGATGCTGGTATATGTTGCACATGCTGTTTAAAATGTCATACAAGTAATTGTGAAATAGTTTTATTGGCAGGTAAAATTAATTCAAGTAATCCTGATTGGATATGTTGTTTCTGTCTACGTGAAATTTTCCCTTTTAATCACATTACTGATGGTGTTGAATTTAAAGAGAATGTGCTTCCTGTTAGTCACGAGTTTAACAAAGTTGAAATAATTTCACACATTGCCCAATCTTTAAATATAACCGAAGAAGATACCAACAATGAACGGGATCCAGATGTAAATTTTCCTCAACTATGTCAGGAATGTCAATATATACTTCCTAAAGATTTTACTCATAAGTATTATAAAGATGGTCGTCAAGATTTTAGCTTGCTTCACATCAACTGTCGAAGCTTAAATAAAAACTCATGTGATATTGAACAATTATTTAATTCTTTAAATTACCCTTTTTCTGTGGTTGGGTTAACTGAAACGTGGATATCAGACCATAGTCTACCTGTATTTAGTATTCAAGGTTATGAGTTTATACATTTAGACCGAAAAACATGTCGGGGAGGGGGATTAGGTTTTCTTGTCTCTAGTACTCTAACATATTTAGTACGAAATGATTTAAATGTTATAACATCTACTCAAGAGTGTTTTGCAATTGAAATCACAGTGTCTTGTGGAAAAAATATTGTAATATTGGTTATATATAGGCCACCAAGCTCAAGTGTAGTTGATTTTAATACCTATTTTGATGATATTTTACAATGTTTAACTAAAGAGAATAAGCATCTATATATAATGGGTGACTTCAATTTAGACCTCCTGAAGTCCTCTAGTAATACAAGGATTAATACTTTTTTGAACAACGTATATGCAAATGGTTTAACACCTATGATCAACAAACCAACCAGACTTACAAAAACTACTGCATCACTTATAGACAATATTTTTATTAATTCTTATACTTCAAATGTAAATGCTGGTATCATATACTCTGATGTATCAGACCACTTGCCAGTTTTTGTAGTACTAAATAATGCTCAAAGATGTTATGAGTACATGTATGATAAGGGAAAAAAAACAAGACAAATCAATGATAACACAAAGAAGTCATTTTTCTGCAAGTTATCTTTTGAAGAATGTACAGATGTTTATAGAAGTAAAGATCTCAATGTTGCCTATGATTTTTTTTCTCCAATTTTCAAAGGCATTATAATGAATCTTTCACTTTTGTTAGGA
Source organism: Strongylocentrotus purpuratus (assembly GCF_000002235.5). Classification (NCBI taxonomy): domain Eukaryota; kingdom Metazoa; phylum Echinodermata; class Echinoidea; order Camarodonta; family Strongylocentrotidae; genus Strongylocentrotus; species Strongylocentrotus purpuratus. The sequence goes on from NW_022145558.1 coordinate 1,477,937, forward strand.
GTAATAAGAAAAATAAAAACAAAAAGTTATGGGTATCATTAAACTTGTTGACAAAAATAAGATTGAAGAACAAACTTTATAAAAGGTTTTGTTGTAATCCTACATATGAAAATGAAGAAAAATATAAGAAGATTAGAAACAAAGTGTCATCTGAATTGAGAAAGGCAAAAAAAATGTATTTTTATCAAAGGTTTAATGATTGTAGAACTGACCTCAAGAAAACATGGCGATTGATTAATAGTATATTTAAAAAACGAAAACCCATCTTACCACAATACTTTATACACGAAGGAAGAACACTAAATGATCCGCAATTGATATCCGGTGTTTTTAACGATTATTTTAACAATATTGGACCAAAACTAGCTTCTTCCATTGATGCAGCTACTTGTAAAGATTTAGATTTCTCCTCTTTTATAATACCTCCGATTAAGGAAAGTTTATTTCTGAAACCTATTAATGAAGACGAAATTTTGAAAATAATGTACTCATTTAAAAATGGAAAGTCGTGTGGATGGGATGATATTAGTCCAGATATTGTTAAGTATGTCAGATATGTTATTACAAAACCTTTAGCTTATGTTTTTAATCTCTCTCTTCAAATGGGAATAGTACCCTCACAACTAAAAGTATCCAAAATTATCCCAATCTTTAAAAAGGGGGATAAGCACACTATTGGTAATTATCGTCCTATATCACTTCTGACATGCTTCTCAAAAATCATGGAGAGATTAGTCTATGATCGTATATACAATTTTGTATCTAAACACCATATATTACATGATAATCAATTTGGATTTCGAACCCATTACTCTACTGACCATGCTTTAATATCTGTTCATGATATCATTGTTAATGCCTTGTATTCAAAACAGTTTATATTTGGTGTCTTTATGGACCTGAGTAAGGCGTTTGATACCATTGATTTTTCCATTCTCTTTAAGAAATTAGTTAATTATGGAATCAGAGGTATTGCATTGAATTGGATTAAGAGTTATTTTTCACAAAGGTACCAATTTACTGAATATAATGGATATAGTTCTACCAAATTACTGATTAAATCTGGAATTCCTCAAGGGTCAAATTTAGGCCCCCCTATTTTTCCTTTTATATATAAATGACATATGCAACTCCTCTCATTCCTTAAAATTTGTACAATTTGCTGATGACACTTCTTTGTTCTTAAGCCATAATAACTTATACTCACTGATAGACCAGTTTAATGAACACATGAAGAATGTATCTCTGTGGTTAAAGGTAAATAAACTATCGCTTAATTTAGACAAAACCAAATGTATTCTTTTTAGAACAGCTCAGTGCAACAAAAAAGAATTGAAAATCAAGTTCCACCATTATATATTGATCAAACAATTATTGAAAAAGTCTCAAATATTCAATTTTTAGGTATTCTCATAGATGAAACATTGTCTTGGAAATCCCATATTGCCATGATCTCTACAAAGATTAGTAAAACTACAGGATTATTGTCAAAGCTGAAGTATTATTTACCAGGAAATGTATTGTTTATGATTTATAATTCACTCATTCTCTCTTATTGGTCATATGGTAACATCGTGTGGGCAAATACAAGTCATTCTAAGTTGAAACCCTTATTTTTACTTCAGAAGCGTTGTCTACGATATTGTACAAACTCTCATTATTTGGCCCATTCTAAACCTTTATTTAGACAGTTAAATACCCTCAATATTTATAGCCTAAATAAATATCAAAATGCTGTGTTTGTATTCAAATGTATTAAAGGTAATGCACCATCATCTTTTGCCACTATGTTCCAAACTAACTCTAAAATTCATAAATATAATACTCGAAATAGTCTAAAGTTACACATTTGGAATATTGATAAACAGTACATGCAACAATCGGTAAGGTATACAGGGCCAATAGTATGGAATTCTCTTCCATCCCCTCACACTCAATATGTTTACTTAAACTCATTCAAGAAAAATCTTAAAATATATCTATTATCCCTATAATTTGTTTTAGTTTAACACCTATTTTAAAATAAAATATAATTTGTAAATTAATATAAGAGAGAAAGAAGGGGGAGGGGGAGGTGGTGGGGGGGGGGGGGGTGGGAGGGAGGGAGGGAGGGGGGGTAGAACAAATACATGCGCAATACTCATTATTATGTTATTATATCTGTGTAATTATTTTATTCATTTGGACGCCTGAATCAACAAGCTAACATAAGCTTCCTACAGGTGCTCCCTTTTCCTTTTACTCATTTTCACAGTTTGTTTAAATTAATTTAATTTAATGCTCATGATTTGTATATTTTAAACTGTCTGTACTTTATCACATGTATATATTTGTATGTTTTTTAACGGAAATAAAGTCTTTTGAATTGAATTGAACTGATAATTGTGGTAACCAGATTTAAAAAAAATTCAAACAAAACATATTTAACCATATTTTTTTAATTTGGGGGCTCTAGTACGACGCCCCCGCTCGAAAATCCCAAATATATGAATATCATGCCTGCGTTTCCTACTCTAATATCGTCCAGAAGGTCCTAATGAATGCATGTACCAAAAATTGCGTTTGTACAACACAGAATTCAAATTTATATTACCGTTTTTTAATTATTTGGGGGCTCCAATACAACGCCCCTGCCCCTAAATTACACCTTTAAGAATATTTAACTTGGGGGCTCCAACCCTAACATCGTTCAGTGGGTACTAAGGAAGCCCTCTACCAAATATGGCATATGCAAAACTACAAATCAATATTATGTTATGTTGTATATCATTTGGGGGCTCCAGGACGACGCCCCCACCTCCCACACCCTCATTTGAAATTTTTGTCGGAAATTCCTAACCTAATATTGTTCAGGAGGTCATGAGGAAGCCCTGTACCAAACATTACACATGTACTACCACAAATCAATGTTATTTTACCTTATATACTATTTGGGGCTCTTGTACGACGCCCCCGCCCCCACACCCTTATATGACATTTTTGCCGGGGGATCCTACCCTAATATCGTTAATTAGGTCCTAAGGAAGCCCTATACCAAAAATGGCGCTTTTATCCGGCAGGTAACGATAATTTCACTAAGCCACCTGACTATTACCATCAACATGACCATCAACAACAGCAACAGCAGATCTTCCCCTTAGGACAACTATCCCCTAGGACAACTACCCCCTAGGGCAACCACCCTGTAGGACGACTACCCTCCACCCGGGACAACTACCCCTGGACAACTACCCCCGAGACAACTACCCCCTAGGTAAACTAACCCCTAGGGCAACCACCCTCTAGGACGACTACCCCAGACAACTACCCCCTCCGACAACCATCCTCTAGGATACCTATCCCCTGGAAAACTATCCTAGGGGGTAGTTGTCTTGGGGTAGTTGTCCGGGGGTAGATGTCCGAGGTAGTTGTCCAAGGGGGTAGTTGTCCGGGTGGTAGTTGTCCGGGGGTAGTCGTCCTAGCAGGTGGTTGCCCTAGGGAGTAGTTGTCCTAGGGGATAGTTGTCCGCGGGGGTAGTTGTCCGGGGGTAGTCTTCCTAGAAGGTGGTTGCCCTAGGGGTTAGTTGTCCTAGGGGATAGTTGTCCTAGAGGGTAGTTGACTAGGATTGGTTATCCGGGGGTGGATTTCCAGGGGGTAGGTGTCCGGATACGGTTTATGATATATAATTAGGATAATGGTTTCTGTAATATATACATAGATTGTATGTAACTCTATTCCGACGAGCTTATATAGTGGCTATTGCTTGGATCAACTAAATTAAGAGGTAACGAGTCAAAAAATATATATTAATTGTACTCACTGTTTGCCTAGATCCTGCTAAATGCGAAATGAATCGTGGAATGAGGCGTCGAGTCCTTTCCTCAGAAATATTTATCCAAATTATAGCCAACTTTAAAGGACTCACACGTAAGCTTACACAGTTCAAATAAAAGTAACTGGCAACAAGTGACATGAGAGGTCTCTTCTATAACGTGTTATAAAGGTGTTTATAATGCCTCTTTCGCAAGATAAGAGGAGAGTTTGTCTCTGCGTCATGAATCCGGCGTGACAGACGCCAAAATATGTAGTGTGTCGAAGTAAATGATCTAGAAATCAAACTAATGCAGATTCCCTTTGCACAAATGTGCTTCGTTCCAACATATTTCCATGAAGAAGTGACAAATAATTCGTATGAAAATGAAAGACATGGGCTGCGTAAGTATGTATTTCACCGCCTGATGACGTGGCATTGAGTAGGTACATGATGCAAGTCAGTTGGATCGTGTGGTCCAAAAATGAAGCCAGAGGAAAATACCAATAACTAGAGCGAATAAACCAAACAAAAAAATACATATCTCTTGCTCAGTGAGTCGGTCCTGATGGACAATGTGACGCAAATAGCTTCATGTGATAAAGTGGCCTGGGCATTTCGCTCAACGAGTGGAAACCTTAGTCTTTTCCCAGACAGAGAAGAAACTACTTTAAATGACGATGGGGGGGGGGGGGAGGGGACTTCAATATATATCAATTGCCATTGCATCTGGGTATTTTTCTCGAAATTCAATCACTTAAATCTACTACACTAGCGAATCTCGACAACTCCAAATATTCTGTTACAAATGTAATCATGTTAGACATTTGTATTAAGCGCTATATAAAAATTAAGTAGTATTATTATTCGGGGGGGGGTGGGGGGTTAAGAAAATGCCAGCATTTGGTTTCCCAGTAACTATTTGATTATGTTTTGATTCTTTACAAAAGAGTTTCGTTTTATTATGATTTCTATACAAGTGTTTAATTATGAGTACCTAAATCTCAGAGAATTTATACTAAAATTAGGAACTTAAACCCAACGATAATGGCCCCCCAATATTTGAGAAAACATTCATGAAATTTAAATGGAGCAGAAACAAAAGTATCGAGGCGCAATGTAGGACTTATTTTGTCTCTTCTTTGTCATTTTTGTTTCTAGTCAAGGTGGCTGTGAAGGGGAACGCATTACTGGTGTGTGTGTGTGTGTGTGTGTGTGTTATGTTGGATTTGTGAGGTGGTGCTTTGTTTGGGGTTGGGTAGTAAGGGAGGGGGGGGTTATAATTTGTTTCATATGATAACTCATTTCATTCCACACACAACAATCGATCGGAATTTGTGAATTGTACACGTATTGAATTAATAGAATTATGTTATTATGATAAAAAAGAATAATATTTCGAAGAATTATTTGTATTGTTCTAATACTAATTAAAATTACAAAATAAAAATTACGGAAAAGCAAAAAGGAGAATGTATGGGTGGGTGCGTGTGTAGTCTATACGGGAAATTTGTTGTTCGCTGTTCCAAACGCACCAAGCAATCAATCAGCGATTATAGATGTCCTTTTGACATTCTTTTCAAGATGGAGATTCCTTCAAGACTCGTTAATATATTTTAGCCTGGCAATGATAATGTGGGTAATTACTTTCTTGACTTGTAGCGGGAGGGTGAATAGACTTTAAATAATGTGATTAAAGTAGATCATTGGAATCAACGTCATGGTCTGATTGAAAATATTGACGTGTAAGAGAAATTATTTTAATGTTCTTTAAAATTACTAATAATCATATCGAATATTTAGGAGCGCTAATACAATAAGTACCATATCGCTTACAAATACAAATATTTGAAAAGAGGACAAAAATGTACAGTACAGGAACTATATCACATAGATCATTGGGGGAAAAGGTAAGTTTTAAAGGGATCTTTTGAAGGTGGCAAGACAGATAATTTCCCTTATGGAAAGAGGGATGCTGTTCCAAGTCTTTGATGCAGCTACTGCAAAGCGTTTTTCAGTTGCTGAGAGTCTAAATTTTAGAATGTTAAGTTTACATGTGTCGGTTGAAGATTACGAGTTGGTGTATAAATTAGGAGGGTGTCATTAAGATATTCAGGTGCCAAATGATTGAGTATTTTAAAAACATACATACAAAATTTAAACAGAACACGTTGGTGGTGAGGTAGCCAGTGAAGCTCCTTAAGTTAAGAGTCCTTAAGATCAATTAGTTGATGCTGTGCATAAGGAGGGTGTAGATTTACTCCACACAGGTTGTGAAATCGATCTTATAGGGTATAAAATTCAACCCCACGGGTGTAAATTTGAACCCATTTTTCATGAAAATGGAACCAAAAGGTGTTAATAAGCACCATTGGGTGCGAATTTCACTCCTTAAAGGGATTGAAATCACAAACCTTGGGGTGCGATTTTACACCTTTTTGTGGGGTGTAAATTTACGCCCCAATGTAGGGAGTAAATCTACTCCCTGAGGGGTGTCACTTTAATATGCGACATGCATTTACTCCCTATAGGGAGTACATTCAAACCTCTTTTTCTCTGTGTGTAGGGGGTAGTTGACTGGGGGGGGGGGGTGGTTATCTGGGGTGTGGATGTCCAGGGGTTAGGTGTCCGGATACGGTTCATGATATATAATTAGGATAAGGGTTTCTGTAATAAATACATAGATTGTATGTAACTCTATTCCTACGAGCTTATATAGTGGCTATTGCTTGGATCAACCAAATTCAGAGGTAACGAGCCAAAAATTTATATTAATTGTACTCACTGTTTGCCTAGATCCTGCTAAATGCGAAATGAACCGTGGAATGAGGCGTCGAGTCCTTCCCTCAGAAATATCTATCCAATTATAGCCGACTTAAAAGGACTCACACGTAAGCTTACACAGTTCAAATAAAAGTAACTGGCAACAAGTGACATGAGAGGTCTCTTCTATAACGTGTTATATAGGTGCTTATAATGTCTCTTTCGCAAGATAAGAGGAGAGTTTGTCTCTGGGTCATGAATCCGTGTGTGAAAGATGTCAAATTATGTAGTTTGTCGAAGAAAATGATCTAAAAATCAATCTAATGCCGATTCCCTTTTTCACGTTCCATTAGATTTCCATGTAGAAGTGACGGATAACCCAAAAGAAATGAAAGACATATATGCTGCATGAGTCTGTAATTCAACGTCTAAAGAAATGGAATTTGGCAGGTACCTGATGCAAGTCAGTTGAATCATGTGGTTCAAAACGAAACCAGAGGAAAATACATCTAACTAGAGCTAATCGACCAAACAAAAAAGATACATATCTCTTGCTCAGTGAGTCGGTCCTGATGGGCATTGTGACGCAAGTAATGTCACGTGACGAAGTGGCCTGGGCATTCTGCTCAACAAGTGGAAACCTTAGTCTGTTACCAGACAGAGAAGAAACTACTTTAAATGACGATGGGGAGGGGGGGGGAGAAGGGACTTCAATATACATCAACTGCCAATGCATCTGAGTACTTTCCCCCACATTGCTATCACTTAAATCTATTACACTTGCGAATAATGTAAACATGCTATTTATATGTAAAGGGGGGGGGGAGGGGGTTAAGGGTAAGCCAGGCTTTTAACCCGATAAATATTTAATTATGTTTTCAATTTTTATGTCCGCGTTTCGTTTTATCATGATTTTAATACATTTATTAGTATCTAAATCTAAGGAAATTTATACTACAGTTTGGAACTTAGAGATAACATTGAGTTCTGGTCATGCGATTGCATTGTGAAAGAAACGTTGAGGAATCGATTAGAAAATGTTGATCAAGTAGCATATACGTTTAGGTGTGTACTGCTAGGTTCTGGAGTCATCACAAATTTGGCCCAGATTTAGTAAAGTAACAAGCACTGTACAAGGAAAGATGTATATGGGACTACAGACACTGTGGAATAAAAATGTGGCGTCATTTTTAAGCTTATACTTGTCATATTTAGAATAGAAGAGCCATGCTTTTTCAGGGAGTATTTTTTTCTCTGATTTCTTCCATACTTCCATTATCAAAATGATAAAGCTCACAAGTTTTGTTTTACCTTTCCCCAGAACTCAGCCTTTTCTTTCAACTCAACGATAATTGCCCGACAATGTTTGTGAAAACATTCATGAAATTCAAATGAAGCCATGAAATAGTTATTTCATTATTACATTATGTAGAAAAGAGGTTCTCTATTTAAAGTTGAAGACAAAATCATCCCCCGACATTTGACGATTCTACAAGTTACTTAAAGTAACCTTGCTCGCAGCCTAACGAATTTTCTTCTCTATATTAAAAACATTGTTACGGAACCAGTTCTGTGTGTAGTATGTTTTTGTTCTTCTTCTTAGTTTATATTATGTATCCTGTATGGGTTTACTCATAGACCCTGGAATTTTTAATACAGAGAGAGAGAGAGAGAGAGAAAAGACAGACTTTGCCTGGAAACCACACAAATCTAATTCTGATCTCCATTAGTCATATCATGATATACGGACTGGCATACTCTTATTATCATGTCAAGTATCGTAGTTGAATAGGATGTTTCATACGCTGACTGGGCTTGTTTCAAAGGTGACAGGAGAAAGAAAACGCACAAGCTCAAAAACATGTTTGCCGAATAGATTATTTAGAGCAAAATTACAATGAAAAACTATTTTTGAAATGTAAGCATGTCCAAATTTGGGTATTATACTTCGTTCTGCTTTGGTACAACCATACCTTGCTAAAAGGAGATACGAGAAAACTCAGACAGACATATATTAGCTGAAGTGTAAAAAAATAGAAACCAGATATTGGCTTCGGTTTATGACACTTTACCTGATATTCAAGTCCACCATTCTTAAAGGTAAAGACTAGTTTTGGAAACGCCCCCCTTTCAAAAATAAAATGTAAGCTTTTATTACCAATCATGTGAAAGAGTATGTTTTGACTAATACGTAATGATATAAATTTGGCCGAGAAACCGCCTACAAATTGATATATTTGGTAAAATATTATATCTATTTGGACCTGATAGGTATAACGCGCGTGTCGCGCACGTGTCGCGTAGTCTCATATACATTTGTATGTGTACAGTGCTTGTAACTTTACCAAGACTGGGTCAAATTTATTATCATTTTGATGATTCCAGAACCTTGCAGTACACACCAATACTTGATACTAGATGATCCACCTTTTCTGATCGATTCCGCAGCGTTTCTTTCACAATGCAATCACATGACCATAACTGGACTATATCTTTAACGAGATTTCACATTTATATATGTATCATAATATCATTCAGGAAATAAGTAAAAACACTTAAATCTAAATAAGAACTTCATTCATACTTATAGCTAAGGTATGCTATGCTTGAGTCCAAGAGGGCATTTAACCGTTAAGCTGGTGTTAAATAGATTGAGAATTTTGTAGAAACGTTTTTTTTCTTTCTCGCAGCGTTCTAAATTAGTAAAAGGAATAACAGAACTAGACAAAGTATATATGCATACATATCAGGTATATGGTGAAAAACACAGGTTTGTATTTCAATAATTCACTTGTTTACACTTCAAATGGTCTCATTAAATTCCTCCGTCCCCCAAACAAAAATATTACAGATATGTGTACTTATTGATCAATTTTTTATGAAATTCATTCAGGCTCTACGAACTCTGAAATAAGATACCAACGACATTCAAGCTTTGTAAAATACACCCTAACGTATAGAACAATGTTGCACTACTAAGCCGATGATGTTACGAATCCGGAATAGGTTGGTGTAGCAAACTAGAAAATTTGTTTATTTTGAGACATCAAATTATAAAAAATTCACTAGATATTTCTTAATATTACAAGAAGATTTGGCTTCGAGATGCCCTGCGTTTGGCAACCCAGGCTTACAAAATTTCAAGAGAAAGAAAAGGACGGAAAAGGCACGAAAAGCGTTCTTAAAAATGACGCCCTAGCCATACGGGTTAAAATTATGCTGAAACCCAGTAGCAGACAAGCCAAGACAAGATTATTTTTACTTTTTTTATATATATACTTTTGACGGTATTATGGGGGGTAAAGCATGGCATCCATGCTAAAATGATCTAGAAATCAATCTAATGCAGATTCCCCTTTCACTAATGTGTTTCATTCCATCAGATTTTTATTTATTTCTACCTTCATATAAAAACAATTATAGATCATTACAATATTATACATTTAACAAAACAAAAAAGCAACCATTCATGTGAACCGTATCAAAAGACTAAATTGTAAAATAAGTTCCCTATGTAGAAGTGACAGATAACCCTCATGAAATAAAAGACATATATATATATAATTTTATTTTAATTTCGACTTAAAAGAGTTTAAACTGGGGGCATTTTTCATGCTAACATCAAGAATGGCCCAAAGCTTCGGGCCTGCGTAAATAAACATGGATTTAGCAAGTATAGTTCGTCAGATTGGCGCGTGGGGTATTTGTGTATATTTTTATTTTAATGAAAATTGAATTCGTAGCGTTTGATTATTTAACTGGTACATAAACTGACCGAGGCTATAACGATATAACTCATTTATCTTCAACCTATTTTTCTATAAACAAAACATCAGTTTGGAAGTGTTACAGAAAACACGCGAAGCTTTTTTTTTTAGAAGTATTATTCTATGAAGATAAGAAATGTGTGTATTACCCCATAAAATAATGCCATAATTTAAGTAGGGCAAAATTAATGTCGAGTAAATCATTAGCAGGGAGGAGGTTGGCAAAAAAAAACGTAACCTTATTTACAATCCCTATATTGCGAGAAATTGTGCGGCAAATGCTATAAATATGAACTTTCCATGAGAGTTTATCGTCGATTATCATATATATCTTATATACAATATACTCACTATTTGCCTAGATCCTGCTAAATGCGAAACTTCAAGTCCTCTCCTCAGAAATATCTATTTAATTATAACCGAGCTGAAAGGATTCACAATAATCTTACACAGTTCAAATAAATGTAACTAGCAACAAGTGACATGAGAGGCCTCTTCTAGAACGTGTTATGAAGACGTTAACAATGTCCCTTTCGCAATATAAGAGGAGAGTTTGCCTCTGGGTCATGAATCCGGTGTGACAGATGCCAAATCATGCAGTGTGTCGAAGAGAATGATCTAGAAATCAATTTAATGCAGATTCCCTTTGCACAAAATGTGCTTCGTTCCAACATATTTCCATGAAGAAGTGACAAATAATCCGTATGAAAATGAAAGACATGGGCTGCGTGAGTATGTATTTCACCGCCTGATGACGTGGCATTGAGTAGGTACCTGATGCAAGTCGGTTGGATCGTGTGGTCCAAAAATGAAGCCAGAGGTAAATACATATAACTAGAGCTGATCAACCAAACAAAAGAGATACATATCTCTTGCTCAGTGAGTCGGTCCTGCTAGGCATTGTGACGCAAGTAATATCACGTGACAAAGTGGCCTGGGCATTCTGCTCAACAAGTGGAAACCTTAGTCTGTTACCAGACAGAAAATAAACTACTTTAAATGACGATTGGGGGCAGGCCTCACAATGCAATCTCTTAAATCTACTACACTAGCGAATAATGTAAACATGATATTTATTTGTTGGATGGGGGGTAAGGGTAAGCCAGGCTTTTGTTACCGGGTAAATATTTAATTATGTTTTCAATCTGATATTCGCGTTTCGTTTCGTCATGATTTTGATACATTTATTAGTATCTAAACCTAAGGAAATTTATACTACAGTTAGAAAGTTAAAGGTTACATTGAGTTCTGGTCATGCGATTGCATTGTGAAAGAAACGGTGAGTAACCGATCAGAAAAGGTTGATTAAGTAGCATATACGTTTAGGTGTGTAGTGCAAGGTTCTGGAGTCATCACAATGATAACAAATTTGGCCCAGCTTTAGTAAAGTAACAAGCACTGTACAAGGAAAGAAGTATATGGGACTACAGAAACATGTGGAATAAAAATTGGGCGTCAATTTTAGGCTGATACTTGACATATTTAGAATAGAAGAGCCATCTTTTTCAGGGAGTATTTTTTCTCTGATTTCTTCCATACTTGCATATGATTATCAAAATGATAAAGCTCACAAGTTTTGTTTTACATTTCCCCAGAACTCAGCCTTTTCTTTAAACTTAACGATAATTGCCCGACAATGTTTGTGAAAACATTCATGAAATTCAAATGAAGCCATGAAATAATTATGTCATTATTATATCATGTAGAAAAGAGGCTTTCTATGTAAAGTTGAAGACAAAATCATCCCCCGACATTTGACGATTCTACAAGTAACCTTGCTCGCATCCTAACGAATTTTCATCTCTATATTAAAACAATTGTTATGGAACCGATTGTGTGTGAAGTATGTTTTGGTTCTTCCTCTGAGTTTACTTTTGGACCCTGGATTTGTTAATAGAGAGAGAGAGAAAGAGAGAGAGAGACAAAAGAGTGACCTTGCCTAGAAACCACACAAATCTATGTCTGATCCCATTATTCATATCGTGGTATACGGGCTGGCATACTCTTATTATCATGTCAAGTATCGTAGTTGAATAAGATATTTCATACGACTGGGCTTGTATCAAAGGTGACAGAAGAAAGAAAAAGCACTTTTGAAAGGAATGTTCTGAAAAGAAACGTACCTTGATTTATATCATTCGTAATGAAGCTCACGCTGGTAGGTGGTACTTTGAAAAAAAAGTTTATGAACACTGGTTGCAACCGGAGGAGCGTGGGTGGTTAAAAGCTTAAAAACATGTTTACCGAATGGATTCTTTAGAGCAAAAATTACAAAGGAAAACTATATTTGAAATGTAAGCATGTCCAAATTTGGATATTACACTTCGTTCTACTTTGATACAAACATCCCTCGCTAAAATTAGAAACGACAAAAATCAGACAGACATATATATTAGCTGAAGTGTAAAAAATAATAACCAGATTTTGGCTTCGGTTTATGACACTTTACCTGATTTTTAAGTCCACCATTCTTAACGAGATTTCACATTTATATATGTATCATAATGTAATTCAGTAAATAAGTAAAAACCCTTCAATCTTAATCAGAGCTTTATTCATACATATAGCTAAGGTATGATATACTTGAGCCCAAGAGGGCATTTGACCGTTAAGCTGGTGTTGAATAGATTGAGAATTTTACAGAAACGTTGTTTTTTTCTTTCTCGCAGCGTTCTAAATACAAAAGGAATAACAGAACTAAACAAAGTATATATTTGCATGCATATCAGGTATATGGTAAAAAAACAGACAGGTTTGTATTACAATAATTCACTTGCTGGCACTTCAAATGATCACATTAAATTCCTCCGTCCCCCAAACAAAAATATTACAGATATGAGTACTTATTGATCAATTTTCATGAAATTAATTCAGGCTCTACAAACTCTAAAATAAGATACCAACGACATTCAAGCTTTGTAAAATATATCATAACGTATAGGCCGATGCTGTACTGCTTAGCCGATGATGTTACGAATCCGGTATAGGTTGGTGTAGAAAACTAGAAAATTTGTTTGTTTTGAAACATCAAATTATAACAAATCTGCTAGCTATTGCTTAATATTACAAGTAGATTTGGTTTCGAGATGCCCTGCGTTTGGCAACCCAGGCTTACAAAATTTCAAGAGAAAGAAACGGACGGAAAAGGCACGAAAAGCGTTCTTTAAAATGACGCCCTAGACATACTGGTTATAATTGGGCTGAAACCCAGTAGTAGACAAGCCAAGATACGATTGTTCTGTTTTTACTTTCGACGGCATTATGGGGGTAAAGCATGGCATCCATGCTAAAATGATCTAGAAACCAATCTAATGCAGATTCACCTTCACACTAATGTGCTTCGTTCCATCAAATTTCCATGTTCATATGTTCATTTATTTTCATCTTCATATAAAAACAATAGATCATTACAATATTATACATTAAACAAAAACAAAAAAGCAATCACTCATGTGAATTGTATCAAAGAGACCAATTTTACCAGTCGAAAATGAGAGAAGGGGAACTAAAATAAGGACAAAAGGCCTTGTAAAATGGGTTCCCTATATGCAGAAGACACGGATAACTCGTATGAAATGAAAGACGTATAGGCTGCATAAGTCTGTAATTCAACGTCTGGTGACGCGGTATTTGACAGGTACATGTGCAAGTCAGTTGGATCATGTGGTTCTTAAATGAACCCAGAGGAAAATACATCTAACTAGAGCAAAAAAACAACAAAATAATACATATCTCTTGCTCAGTGAGTCGGTACTGATGGGCATTATGACGCAAATAGTATCAAGGGATAAAGTGGCCTGGGCATTCTGCTCAACAAGTGGAAACCTTAGTCTGTTACGATGTTAAGATAATTCATAATCATACGACTGGGCTTGTATCAAAGGTGCCAGAAGAAAGAAAAAGCACATTTGAAAGGAACGTTCTGAAAAGAAACGTACCTTGATTTACATCATTTGTAATGATGTTTACGCTGGTAGGTGGTACTTTAAAAAAAAGGTTTACAACACTGGTTGTAACTGAGGAGCGTGTGTGGTTAGAAGCTCAAAAACATGTTTACCGAATGGATTCTTCAGAGCAAAATTACAATGGAAAACTATATTTGAAATGTAAGCATGTCCAACTTTGGGTATTACACCTCGTTCTGCTTTGATACAAACATTGATTTTTATGAAATTAATTATTTTAAATAAAATCTCTAATAAAAAAAAAATGAAAAAGGGGGAAAAGTGTGTGGATGTGTGTGTTTGTGTGTTATGCGTGTGCGTGAATTCGATTTTGTGTATGTGGTCCTTTTTTTTAATTTCTGGCTGTAGTGCTTTCCACTGTATGTGATTCTTGAAAAGAGTGAGGATGCCAGAGCCTCAAAATAAATATTTTATTATCGCTGTGTACTACTTTGAAATTTACCTTTCTAAATAGTTTCTTTGGTAGTAATCAGATTACAGATTAACTCAACTTTAAGGCTTGTTCAGATATGGCTCGGTTAACTGACAAACAACAAAAAAGCGCCGCGCTTTTGCAGCGTCTTATGTGAAGGAGCCTTTACATTTAATGGTTGGCCGTTTCCCTGTTTCAATGGAGAAGCATCTAGGTGCGCGGCTTACATTCTTACAAGTGGTGCTGACGGTTCTAGAACACCTACCCCCTGGACATCCATCCCCGGATAACCAACCCCAGTCAACTAACCCCCTAGGACAACGACTCCCTAGGACGACTACCCCCTGGAACAACTACCCCCGGATAACTACCCCAGTAAACTACCCCCTAGGACAACTACCCCCCGGACAACTACCCCCAAACATCTACCCCCTAGGACAACAACCCCTGGACAACTACCACCCGGACAAATACCCCCAGACAACTACCCCCTACGACAACCATCCTCTAGGACAACTAACCCGGACAACTATTCCAGGGGGGTAGTTGTCTGGAGGGTAGTTGTTCTTGGGGGTAGTTGTCCGGGTGGTAGTTGTCCCTCTTTTAAATCATTCTTCTGTTTAATTCTTTTTCTTTTTAATTGTAATTTGAATTGTTAATGCATGGTCTTTGACGCCTACAAATACCCATGTGCCTTGTTGAATGAAACCTGTAAAAAATAATAAAAAGGGATTGAAGTGTACTAAATGTATACAATGGCTTCACATCTTTTGTGCTGGTATTTCCTCCAAAATCTATGATGATCCGTCAGAGGAATTCTTTGGCTGACAATGCAACATGTGGTTTATACTACCATTAATTGCAAGGTAATGGTCTTAAGATTGCTCTATTAAATGTTAATACTCTTCTCAAACATATTGAAGAAGTGAGGACATTCGTAAAAGCAAATGCTATTCAGATTGTTGCTGTAAATGAAACCAAAATAGATGTATCTATTGATGATGATGAAGTCATGATTGACTGTTTTAACTTGGTACGCAAAGACAGAGTATGACAGAGAGGCGGGGTCGCCATATATTTTCACAAATCTTTACACTTTGAAACACTAACGCATGAAAACCTAGATGATTTAGAAGCAATAGTAATAAAGGTGCATCTTAAGCTTGCAAACCCCTCGCCATATCAAATTGTTATAGACCTCCCTCTTCAGACGTTGGAATCTTTAATTTATGTAAGCGGTTTCTTAGCTTTATTGACATATTGAACTGTGACACAATTTTAGTAGGAGATGTAAACTGTGACCTACTGGCCAAACCTTTATTGGGTATGAGTAAGAAATATATGGATATCAATAATACATATTCTCTAGTTCAAGTTAACACAAATGAAGCAACCAGAATTACAAATCCTTCTGCTACATTAATTGATCATCTATTAACCAATAACTCCCGAAACGTAAAGAGTTACGCAGTAATTCATAATGGACTGAGTGACCATTCTATTAGCTTTTTTAATTTGGAATGCCGATGTTTCATCCCACCCCAGATTTATGAATTCAGAAATTGCAGCAAACTTAATGGTAATGAGTTTAGAAATTAAATTCGCAACCAGAAATGGGAGTATATAAATCAGTGCAATTCAATTGACGAAGCTGTTGGATTATGGCAAAATATGTTATTACAAGTTGTTGACAAACACATGCCATATCGTTAAAATATAATGACTACAAGGGGCTCCCCGTGGATGAATGCAGGTATGTATCAAATAATGAAAAAGCGTGACAAACTGAAAAGGAGAGCGTGTAAACTTAAAAATAAAAACCCATGTGAAAACAGAGTACTACGTAATAAAGTGACTCCTGATGTAAGAAAAGCGAAGAGAAAATACTACTCTGATAAATTCTCACTTCCTATAGTGCTAATCCAAAGCAGACTTGGAAAACATTAAAATTTATCATTCTAAATAAGAAACGTGAAACGCCAATAGTTGCGCTTAATTCAGAAAGTAATGTTGATACTACTAACCTATTCAATACCTTATTTGCTGAAGTAGGAAGTAATTTAGCAAAAGAAATTCCTGATACGCCACTCCCTAAAGAGAACATTATACCCTTAATTAAGAGTTTTGAGTTTACCCCTGTAACCGAAAATGATGTGGGAATTATTTTTAAAAATGAAAAATAATAAGTCTGTAGGTGAAGATAAAATATCAGTTTTTGTTTTGAAAGCATGTGCTACCGAGATATCACAGAGTATTGCCAACTTGATCAACCTCTCTTTGTTGAGCGGTAAATTTCCTTAACAATGGAAAAGGTCCAAGATTTATCCCAATTCACAAAGGTGGCGAAAAGAGCTCTCATTCAAATGATTGGCCCATCTCAATTTTCCCCTGCGTATCTAAAATACTGGAACGGGTTGTCCAAAGGCAAGTTTTTGCGTTTCTACATAAGAACAATACTTTGTTAACCACTTTCTTAAAAGTAACTGATGACTGGCGTCACGCAACTGATAAGAAACAGTATACGGGGGTTGTATTTGTGGACTTAAAGTAGATATTCATTGACTTTAAAAACTTACTTTATTTTCATTATTGCAAAGTTGAAACTTTTATTCGACAAGGTTATCAAAATTCAATGCTTGGAAACATTCGAAGTAATGATTATTATAAATTATAAAAACGCTTAAATACAGCCCCGGCATAGCCCCTGAAGAGCTCTCCGAATGCTGCTGAGATGTGTGAGATCACAGTATGGACATGATTTGCACAAGCAGACGATGTCCCATGACATTTCACACATTTTCAGTGCCTGTGTTTTCATCTTCTCTTGCGTTCTTTCTCTTACTTCACTGCCGTCAGGCTAAATGTATAATCTATTGCCTCAATCCAAACCCCGCACATGGTTTTATTTTGATGACAAATGCAGCGATACAAAAATAAAGGAATCTGTCGCTTGTAAACAAAATAAGACGCCATTGTATATTCAGCTGCACACAACACGGTATGTTCGGCGCCTCAAGAGGGAACAAATGCCGTCCTTAATATCATTCTGGGGGGTTTTTCAATTTGAAAGTCTGGTTTCTTTGATCGTTAATTAACCCCTATCCTGAGTATTTTACAAGCAAAAGATTTTAGTTACCAGAATCGGGTCATATCCCCTTTTGAATGGTTTGACATGCCATTACATTTATATACACTAAACTCATTATAGTTTGACAAATAATAGCTTTGCAATTATGTTCATTCTTTATGGGATGTCGTCTACTTGGGCAGTATTGGTCCATATAGTGACGTCATTAAAACATTGTTATTTTTCCGGCGAGTCTCTCGTATATCCCAGCTGCTATGGAAGTGGTTGTATTTGTATTTTTATAAATCAAGTAGTTGATCTAAAACTTGTACGATGGCCATCTGTTGGCTCACCAGTTTCTAGTAATACATTAGTTGACATATTTGTGATTTTCTTTGAATTTTAATTTTGAGAAAAGCCTTCGACATCGTGGACTGTGATACTTTTATTAAGAAACTCAATAGCATAGGAATTTCATGCACCCCATGTTCATGGTTTAAAAGCCACATGTCAGACTGAGTCAGTGGGACACTTATTAATTCAGAGCTTTCTTTCGAATCAGTGAGTGTGGTGTGCCCCAATGCAGGCGCGGATCCAGGGGGGGGCCGAGCGGGCCTTGGCCCCCCCCCCCCCGCAAAAAAAAAAAAAAAAAAAAAAAAGAGAGAAGAAAGGAAAAGAAGGGAAAGGGAAAGAGGAAGAAAAAAAGAAAAGGGGGAAGAAGGATATCGGGGGGCCGAAAGGGCCTTGCCTCCCAGGCTGTTGACCCCCCCCCCCAATCAAAAAAATAAAAGAGAAGGAAGGAAAGGGAAAGAAATGACATAATTTCCGAGATTTTTCCTCACTTTTTAGTAAATACATTTGTATGTGTTTGTTGGAGAATGACAAATTACTAAATTTACAGCCAGGCAAGAAATATGATTCTTGAGATTCCTACATGTCAGGCCCGAGGTGGGGCGGGGATTGGGAGCCTCGAGCCCCCCCCCCCCCACACTTTTTTGAAAAAGTATATTAAAGAGAAATAAAATAGAATGAGAGCAAGAAAGAAAGAATAGTTAACTGCCAGTGTTAAAAATTAATGAGGCATCTAAAAATGCTCATCTGACCGTGATTAAATGCCTAAAACCCCTAAGCTCCCGGGGGCTCTGCCCCTGGATTCCACCTAGGACCCTACGGCGGGCCCTTAGATGCTCATCTGACGGTAATTTAATGCCTAAAACCCCTGATTTTTTGGGGCTCCGCCCCCTGGAACCCACGCCAAATAGTGACCTGCCAGTGTCATAAAATAATAGGGTATAACAAAAAAAAATGCTCATCTGACCTTAATTAAACGCCTAAAACCCCTGAGCTTCCGGGGCCGGCCGGCTCAGCCGCCTCGATCCCACCAGGGGCCCTAAGGCGGGCCCTTGAATGCTTATCTGACCGCAATTTATTGCCTTGAGGGAGTTCCCCCCAAATCGGAAGAGGACGTAGGAAGAAAAAGGAGCAGACAAAGAACACCTTTGAAACAAGGATTAAGAGTATAGAGAACGGTAGGCCTACAACGCATCGTCTTCTTTCTCTAATAATTGATTAAAACGTCAAAGCTTCGCTCAGGAGGGGAGGGGGGGGGGACTGAATTCAGACAAGGATTAAGAATCAAGAACGGTACAGCGAATCGTCTTCTTTCGAATGATTTATTGAAACGTAAAAGCTTCCGCGCTTAGCGCGGGAGGGGGGAACTGAATTCAGACGAGGATTAAGAGTCGAGAACTGTACAGCCAATCGTCTTCTTTCTCTCATAATCTTATGAAACTTAAAAGCTTCCGCGCTTCGCGCGGGAAGGGGGGGGGGGTGAACCTGAATTCGGACGAGGATTAAGAGTCGAGAACTGTACAACGAATCGTCTTCTTTCGAATGATTTAATGAAACGTAAAAGCTTCCGCGCTTCGCACGGGGGGGGGGGGGACTGAATTCAGACGAGGATTAAGAGTCGAGAACGGTACAACGAATCGTGTTCTTTCTCTAATGATTTAATGAAACGTAAAAGCTTCCGCGCTTCGCGCGAGAGGGGGGGGGGGGACCTGAATTCAGACGAGGATTCAGAGGCGAGAACGGTACGAATCTTTAATGATTTAATGTTACCTTCCGCGCTTCGCGCGGGATGTAGGGGGAAAACTGATTTCAGACGAGGATTAGTGTCGAAAACGGTACAACGAATCGTCTTCTTTCTCTAATGATTAAAGGAAACTTAAAAAGCTTCCGCGCGAAGCGCGGAAGGGGGGAACCTGAATTCAGACGAGGATTAAGAGTCGAGAACTCTCCAAAGAATCGTAATAATTTAATAAATCGTAAAATCTTCCGCGCTTTGCGCGGGAAGGGAAAACTAAATTCAGACGAGAATTATTTTTGAGGAGGATACAACGAATCGTCTTCTTTCTCTAATAATTTAATGAAACGTCAAAACTTCCGCGTTCGCGGAGGAGGGAGGAGGAAACTCGCCCCTCCCTGCACCGACCCCCCCCCCGCATTACGTCACTGTTGGTCACCATTACGTACCAATATTTGGCTCGCATAATTTCAAATTTGGCCCCCCCCCCTCTAAGAAATCCTGGATCCGCGCCTGCCCCAATGTTCCCTTTTAGGGCCACTGCTCTTCATCTGTGACATGATTTAGTAAAATGTATACAAACCTGTGACGTTCAGTTGTATGCTGATGATACTGTTTTATATATTTCTCACATCCGTCTATAGATAGAATTTAATTAGCTTTGAACTCAGACTTAGGAAATATGTATTACTGGATGTGCCAACACAAATTAAGTGTCAACTGTCAAAGAACAGTGTGTATGCTCATTGGAAGCACCACTTGATATCTAAAAAAGAATGTCCTCCCAGTTTCATTGAATAACATCTCCATATAGATCAAGTTCATCATGTCAAGTACCTTGGCGTCTTAGTTGAGTTAAACTGGAATTTACAAATATTTTGAAGAAAATTGGTCAAATGGTAGGCTTTCTTGTAAGACTAAGGCGATTCCTAAGTGAATCCGTACTGAAATTAATATATAGCTCATTGATCCTTCCGTATTTTGATTATGGTGTTGTTATTTACAGTGCAGCTTTCAGGAAATATACAGATCTCCTCCTAGCATACTGTTCCTTCCGTATTTTGATTATGGTGATGTTATTTACTGTGCAGCTTTCAGGAAATATACAGATCTCCTCCTAGCATAATGTTCCTTCCGTATTTTGATTATGGTGTTGTTATTTACAGTGCAGCTTTCAGGAAATATACAGATCTCCTCCTAGCATAATGTTCCTTCCGTATTTTGATTATGGTGATGATATTTACAGTGCAGCTTTCAGGAAATATACAGATCTCCTCCAACAAATTACAAAATAGGACAAGCCGTATTATACTTAAAATAAAACCTGAATCTCATGTCTCTGTTATGGAAATGCAGAACGCTCTTAGTTAGCAACTCTTGGACAAAAGAAGAAATCATCATTCCATTGTTCTTATGTATAAAATTATGAATAATCTAACCTCTGAGTATTTAGGAAATGAAATTGAGTTGATAACCCATTTCTACCCTTCCCGAATCGGAGCTCAAATAAAATTACCCAAACCGAGAACAAATTACTTCAAAAGATCATTCAAGTATAGAAACGCAAAGGCCTACGACACACTTCCTCCTCATATCAAATCGTCCCCTAGTGTCAATACATTTAAATCTAAGATTGCAGAACTGTAGCACATGGTCCCCCTCCTTATCTTGTTATGATTACTTGTTTTTTATTTCAAAAAATTGACAATTTATTTACTGTTGTTCAGATATGTATTTATGTTTTGTTTTGTTTATGTCATTGTTCCTGACATCACGGAAGACCATTTTTTCCATGTCGGGTAAGATAAATGTGGGCAATCCACCGTATCTCATGCATCGTCATTATGTTTTTAAACGGAAATAAATACTACTACTACTACTACTACTACTACTACTACTATGGGGTATTGTCCTAGGGGGTAGTTGTCTAGGGGTTAGTTGTCCGGGGGTAGTTGTCCTAGGGGGATTTTTGAAAACACCCCCCCCCCCCTATTTCCGGTGTGTATATCAATACGGGCCGGACTTTGTTACGAAAAGAATACCCCCTTTACCGGGGATTTTGGGATCACGAATGCTGTCCCTCCGACCCCGGAGTGGGGGGAGGGGTGGGGGGCTCAAGCAGTTTACATGGTATTTGTATTACAGAAACATCAATCGATCGATGATTATGATATAATAATGTAATAAATATGATATGAATCATAATTTGGGTAATATATATATTCTTTACTTTATTAATCTTGTCCACATTACTATTACTGTATAAGCAAAAGGGTATTCGTTCAATTAGACAAATGTGTCGAGTTTGATATGGAGAAAAGATGTTCAATGTGATGATTTTGTTTGAATAATAATAGGTTGATTCAAGTGACAGAATTACTTTGACCCACAGTAATACAGATAATTACTTGGTTGTTGCATTTTGTTAAATCATTACATTCTTACTTACAAGTAACAAAAATCTTGTTTGCTATTACTACTTCACATTTACGTACATGTGTACTACCGACCTATCTATCTATCTATATATCCACACCACCTATATATCCATCTATATGTTTTCTCTCTCTCTTTCTCCCCCTCTATTTCCCTCTCTCTCTCTCTCTCTCACCCTTTCTCTCTTACACTCTTAATGTGTTGTACTTTGTTTGTAAATTCCAGTTTAACTCAACTAAGACACCAAGGTACTTGACATGATGAACTTGATCTATATGGAGATGTTATTCAATGAAACTGGGAGGACATTCTTTTTTAGATATCAAGTGGTGCTTCTAATGAGCATACAAATTGTTCTTTGACAGTTGACACTTAATTTGAGTTGGTACATCCAGTAATACATATTTCCTAAGTCTGAGTTCAAAGCTAATTAAATTATATCTATAGAAGGATGTGAGAAATATATAAAACAGTATCATCAGCATAAACTGAACGTCACAGGTTTGTATACATTTTACTAAATCATGTCACAGATGAAGAGCAGTGGCCCTAAAAGGGAACATTGGGGGCACACCACACTCACTGATTCGAAAGAAAGCTCTGAATTAATAAGTGTCCTACTGACTCAGTCTGACATGTGGCTTTTAAACCATGAACATGGAGTGCATGAAATTCCTATGCTATTGAGTTTCTTAATAAAAGTATCACAGTTCACGATGTCGAAGGCTTTTCTCAAAATCAAAATTCAAAGAAAATCACAAATATGTCAACTAATGTATTACTAGAAACTGGTAAGCCAACAGATGGCCATCGTACAAGTTTTAGATCAACTACTTGATTTATAAAAATACAAATACAACCACTTCTATAGCAGCTGGGATATACGAGAGACTCGCCGGAAAAATAACAAAGTTTTAATGACGTCACTATATGGACCAATACTGCCCAAGTAGACGACATCCCATAAAGAATGAACATAATTGCGAAGCTATTATTTGTCAAATTATAATTAGTTTAGTGTATATAAATGTAATGGCATGTCAAACCATTCAAAAGGGGATTGGACCCGATTCCGGTAACTAAAATATTTTGCTTGTAAATACACAGGATAGGGGTTAATTAACAATCAAAGAAACCAGACTTTCAAATTGAAAACCCCCCAGAATGATATTAAGGACGGCATTTGTTCCCTCTTGAGGCGCCGAATATACCGCGGTGTGTGCTGCTGAATATACAATGGCATCTTATTTTGTTTACAAGCGACAGATTCCTTTATTTTTGTATCGCTGCATTTGTCATCAAAATAAAAACATGCGCGGGGTTTGGAGTGAGGCAATAGATTATACATTTAGCCTGACGGCAGTGAAGTAAGAGAAAGAACGCAAGAGAAGATGAAAACACAGGCACTGAAAATGTGTGAAATGTCATGGGACATCGTCTGCTTGTGCAAATCATGTCCATACTGTGATCTCACACATCTCAGCAGCATTCGGAGAGCTCTTCAGGTGATATGCCGGGGCTGTGTTTAAGCGTTTTGTAATTTATAATAATCATTACTTCGAATGTTTCCAAGCATTGAATTTTGATAACCTTGTCGAATCAAAGTTTCAACTTTGCAATAATGAAAATAAAGTTAGTTTTTAAAATCAATGAATATCTACTTTAAAGTATTCAACAAAGTCCATAATTCGACCAGTCCACATTTTATTCTTGAGTTACAAGAAACACAAACAATCCTAGAATTTACAAGGGGTATAAATAATTTAGTTGTTAACTGTATATGTTTGGTTTACATTCGTCTCTGGATCCCTCTTCATACCTCTCTCTTTGATGACTCCTTTTGTTCTCTGCAGCTAGCTTCTCTTAAACCTTCTTTTCACTCCCCCTAATATCCCTCCGATATCCTCCTCCTTTTAATTCCTTCCTCTTTTTCCTCCTCCTCTTCCTCCTCCTCCTCCTCCTCCTCCTCCCCAGGAACAGTTAAACATGAAAAGGCCGTTGGAGGGGGGGGGGTGGGGTTGAGGTAATGGCATTAATTTTCTACACGTGCCTCGCAATTTTGTTAGGGGTTTAGAGGAGCCCCCCCCCCCCCCCTCTAGGACCGCTTCTGTTCCTCGATCCTCTCCTCCTTCCCCTCTAATTCATTCCCTCTCCTGCCACGCTTCCTTGATCACCTCTCTTTTTACATCATACTACATTTGCGTTCATTTGATTTGTCTGTGTCTCTGCCCCAATCAAGGGTACCCTCGAAAAGTGACAATTTAAAAAAGGGGATAAAAACCATGGTACAGAAAGAGACAGAAAGAATATGGACAGAGAGAGAGAGAGAGAGGGGGTGGGAAGAAAAGAAAAGAAAAGATAGAGAGAGAACTAGAGAGTGAGAGGCAAGCTAACAATACACATATACATAATCACGATTACATATCAAATTAAATAATAAACCCATGCCGTTACCATAAGAAAACAAAATTGCATTAAAATTACACATTTCTACAAATAACTATGTATTTATTTATGTACATAATTTTTCTTTTAATGGGAATCTCAGTCAATATAATACATGATCGTCATAATATATTGAAAGTCAATGTGTAATCTTTGTTTACTAAATATAAATGAGCTAGGAATGTACAATATTCAGACACATCATAATTAAAGGGGTCTTGGTCTGGTGGCTATTTTCAGTCACCGGGATGTTGATATCATAGTTTGCGGTTTGAATCCCGCTGTGGTACCGATGTCCTTTGGCAAAACATTAATCTACATTTGCCACTTTCCAGTCAGGTGTAGTTGGCCACTTGGTAGGAATTCATTCCTTGAATGCTTCAAGCGCCTTAGGGCAGCTAGGCTAAAGCCAGGTAAACAATAATATTTTATGGGCACTTTGAGCATCCCCTGTGATGGATACGTGTGCAATATAAGCGTAGCTATTATCATTATGCTGAAATAGAACTTATTTATTAATTTACTGATTATACTACAAATGAAAATGGAACAAAATGTCACAAATGTTAACAAAAATGTTACACACTTGGCAGCTGGTTTCTTCTTTTTTCTTCTTCTTGTAATCTTCAAAGGGCTATGCAGTCTATGTGAAGATTTTATTTAAACGAGAATCTTATAGTAAAAGTTAATACATAACATACATGTATTTACATCATGATATTGTTGCACAAAAATAAATTCTGAATTACCCTACAAACAAACAAGAATCAAACTCAGTCAAAAAACGAACAGTGAGAACACCAAACTAATCTAATTGAGAACCTAAAAATAAATGGGGCTGAACAGAAGGACTCTTAATGATAGACATTGACGAGAAAAAGTCCGGAAGTGCTCTGATTTATTTGGCCTGCACTGTAGACCTCGCTTTCCTTGCTTTTACAAATATATTCAAATACATTCATATGTAAGAGCAAGAACCAAATAGAAGAACAGAGGATGACAGAATCGAGAAAATTGAAGAATGGGATTATTCACTACACATAATGATATAAACATGGTCTATACAAAACTCACTAACAGATTTCAATGTTGGCTACGTAGATGTATTCAATTGTAGTACAAGTTGTTTCATATAAGATAAACAAATACAAAATGTTTTCGTCATTGGTTCTGATATTGACAATTTAACAGAATCTACTATTCAAAATGCACAAATATCAAATCTATTGGAGCATTGCATAAAAAACAAAGAAAAACTTGCGTACCGAATATAATACGGTGGTAAAGAAAAAAAATTACAAATACATGTGCATCTTAAAGAACAAATATTCACACTAAGAGAGGTCATGGAAATCACATCTGATCAAATGACAATCGTATTATTTTTTTCCCAATATTTTTCCCTCCGCAGGGATTTTATTGATTTTCATTTGAAACAAATTAACAAATATATATTCAAGGTAATTTACATTTATAACATACATAAAATTGGCTTTTCAAAATACAAGTATTGTTGATCTGTTGAGTTAACAGAAAACTAACAAATCAATAATTCATTTCTGACACTCATGGAAAGAAAAACAAATACAGAACAAATATTATTTTAAGTAAACAAATTCCTGAATTGAAACCGTTTTCTTGTGAATTTATTATTTCTACAATTCGAATTTGCAATATACTTTTCGTTCTAGAACAATATGTTTCCCAACTCTGTACCATGTAATAATGAAAAAGCATTGTAAAACCACAAATTTTAGAAGGAATTTTTGAAAATGGCCGCGAACGAGTAGGACGTGCTTTACAAGTCTCTCCTTAATTTGAATTTTGGACAAAATATTCTCCGACCTTCACGGATACCTTTACGGATATTTCACCCAGCAGTTTGTCATATTGATATTAGTAAGACAAAAAAGAAGATGCCACCAAAGAAATCGAAGAAAGTTGGAAAAGATGACATTTCGGAGGCCCAGACACCACGTACACCCAGGACCCCGATGCCCGACTCTCCCGGCATTATTACAAAGAATACCAAAGAATAGATGGATCATCGACTACGCGCAGTCGAAAGCGATGCCTACGCCATAAACTGATTTTTACAAACGAAAACGGAAGCAATCTTCAAAATTCGAGTTTGCTTGTTATCCATTAACAGGTTCTCAGAATATGGTGATCACAATCAAGCTATTTTTATATAGGCCTACATGTATGACCGTTTGTTCTTTGACCTCATGACCCTAAAATCTAATCAGTTTATTGGCTCTGCAAGATACATACATGACCTGAGCTTGATAGTAATCGATCTGTGAGAGTGGAGAGTGGCAAATGTAGATCAATGTCTTGCCAAAGGACATTAGTGCTGCGGCGGGACTTGAACCACGGACCTTGTGATCCACAGTCCGGCGACTTATCCACTCGTCCACAACACCTCTACAAGATACATACATGTCTTGAGTTTGATGGTAATTAATCCATCAATCGGTTATAATGAAAATATGATCATGAGCTATTTTGCATACATAATGAGCCCTGTGACCTTTGACCTCGTGACCCCAAAATATAATCAGCTCATTGGCTCTGCAAGATACATACATGACCCAAGTTGGGCGGGAGTCCATCAATCGGTTCTTGAGATAACGCGATCACGGGAACGGGAGTTACGGATGGACGGTTAATTCATCGCGGAAGCATGAATACAGCAACAAAATGGCAATTCTTGGAATCAATAGTTCACTGTGACGGCAAATGCAACATGGTCGATAGACAGGGTTATGTGGCTTCAGGTATGTCCAATCTTTTCCTGTATCACTCTTCTGAGTTGTGCAACCGTCATGGATGACTCATCTGAAATGAGGATAACAGGGAAAAATCAGTTATATGTTAAAATACTTTGTGTTATTATAAGCAAATAATTACCGTTGGTGTAGGTGATGGGACAAACTATCACTTCCGAGTCTATCTGGATGTAGCGCTGAGGAAAGATAGCGTATACATTCAGATCGCCGAGGAAGTGATAGTTTTCCATCGCCTGAAACCAAAAGGTGATTATTTGCTTTATATTCCACATCGATTCCACATCAATTAACAGCTAACAAACGGTGCACGATACGTACAGTGCAATCAGTATACGTACGTACGTATACGCAACGTATACAATCTTCAGTGAAAGTGCGTTGCACTGTATAGATAGTGATACTAGCTTCAGTGAAAGTGTGTTGCACTGTATAGATAGTGCTACTTTCTTCAGTGAAAGTGCGTTGCACTATGTAGATATCTACTATACAAGAACCCACTATTATTATTATTACTACTATTATATTCCACATACTAAGAATCTTGCTCTACGATTGGTCAAAAGTAAATCACGTGATGAAAGATAGTTCGCCCATTATTGCTTGGAGAAGCAAAAAGTTCGTTACACTGTGTAGATAGTATTACTATCACCACAGTGCAACGCACTTTCACTGAAGATTATCCAAAAGCGCACTAAAACAGGCGTAATTAAGCGCGCATTACCAATGAGCGCAATTAAAGCAAACACATGCGCGCACCGTACCCTCAAGGGGTTGGGTTAAAATTTTAACTTGTTTGGTGTGAATTTGGGCCTGGTGTCTTTCATGTAGGGTCTAGATGCACACACGTCCTTTTCTTTTTGTAGTTAAATTGTTTTAGATGTGGAATATAAAGCAAATAATCACCTTTTGGTTTCAGGCGATGGCAAACTATCACTTCCTCGTCGATCAGAATGTATACGCTCTCTTTCCTCAGCTTCGCTTCGGATAGTTTGTCCCATCACCTTCACCAACGGTAGTTATTTGCTTACTATGTAACGAAGTTTTCGTCTCCCATCAATGATAGGTTAACTATCTTTCATCACGTCGTGATTTACTTTTGACCAATCTTAGAGCCAGATTCTTAGTATGTTGAATATAATTTAATTTAATCCATCGATGCTTGCAGCACTAGAAACGTTGACAGATTATTTGGAATAAACATAACTGCAACACACTATCAAAGTTAATTGTTTTTGTGTGTGGCAAGGAGTGTGGTTCAAATAGGAAATCCAATCCAATAGTACAGTCAAACCTGTCTATAGCGACCTCCCAAGGGAAAACACAAAACGTGGTTGTTGGAGACAGGTGGTCTTGGTAGACAGGTTCCTTTAGTACATGTTTTTAATAAGAAGCCATTTTAAAGGGAAACATAACATGTGGTCTTTGTTGACAGGTTCCTAAAGCAGGTTTGACTGTGAAACAATAATGGTAGGGTAGGGTGTGACTAATCAGCTATTCAAGGGTGACATCGGGTTAGTTACCAGACTAACAATTACCAGACTAACAAATTGATCAATATCATTTTTACAATTTATAGCTTGGTCTTATTTACCCAAAGCAGTATTAGCAACATTTTTCCTGTAGGCTCTGCAATTATCATTACTTCAGCACATGTTTGTTGCCTTGTTATAGCCCATTATGTCAGAAAAATCAATCAGGTCACATTGCTTATGAATGCTGTAGCTTATCAGCGTAAATTTCGGAGGTAAAGATATTTGTCTCAGTGTATTGCCATCAGAAGTTAAAAACTTTCAAACAAGATTAGTAAATGACATATTTGCCGAGCGCCATCTTAGTCTCCAATGTGATACTTACGTCCATGCGGGAAAATGTCGTCTGCATATTCCAACCCGGCATCCTTCATGGCAGTGCGGAGTCTGTCCACCTGGTCCCCCGGCCTAACCCTGCGTCTCCAGTCACGGAGCATTTCGTCGAAGCCTGACCTTGGGACACTACTGAGGGTCAAATCTGGTCTGTTCAGGTACTTATCTACGGCTGAATGCGCGAAGCCGAGCTGGTAGCCCAGACCCTGGACGTCCTTAGGTGTGAACAGGACGTTGGTCAAGGTCTCAAGCAGCTTGTCTGAAGCATAGTGCTGCTGCCCTTGCCTGCATATCATCAAAACAAAGATGGAGAAGTTAGAAAACAAAACAATTCATCTAGAAGAAAATGAATCAATGGGTAGATTTGAACCCCGTTCAGATACGACGCAGTAAAGCCTAAAGCCCCATTCCGATATGACGGGGTAAACATTAAGCCTCATTCAGATACGACGCAGTAAAGCCTAAAGCCCCAGTTCGATATGACGGGGTAAACATTACGCCTCATTCAGATACGACGCAGTAAAGCCTAAAGCCCCATTTCGATATGACGGGGTAAACATTAAGCCTCATTCAGATACGACGCAGTAAAGCCTAAAGCCCCATTTTGATATGACGGGGTAAACATTAAGCCTCGTTCAGATACGACGCAGTAAAGCCTAAAGCCCCATTTCGATATGACGGGGTAAACATTAAGCCTCATTCAGATACGACGCAGTAAAGCCTAAAGCCCCATTTCGATATGACGTGGTAAACATAAAGCCTCGTTCAGATACGACGCAGTAAAGCCTAAATCCTCATTCCGATATGACGGGGTAAACATTAAGCCTCATTCAGATACGACGCAGTAAAGCCTAAAGCCCCATTTCGATATGACGGGGTAAACATTAAGCCTCGTTCAGATACGACGCAGTAAAGCCTAAAGCCCCATTCCGATATGATGGGGTAAGCATTAAGCCTCACTAATATTTGACGTGGTAAACCTAAAGCCTCATGCATTTATGATGCGTTAAACCTTAAGAACCATTCAGATTCGAGGGGGTAAAACCTAATTAAGCCCCTCTCCGATATAACGTGGTAAACCACAGGTTTTTTTTTAATTATGATATAAGTGTAATTTATTTCATATTTCTATATCTCATAACACCGACCTCAATAAGTACGCGTATGGTCTTTGTTGCACGCAGTTGTCGATCATACACATTCGAAAACGATGTCTTTACTGCTTCATATCTGAACAAACCTTTAGGGTGGGGGTAAAACCTGAATACGCAGCCCTTTTTAAACTAAAGTGGCACACCCTAAGTACGCAACTCACGAAAATTATCCCCTATTTTTTGTTCTCCCTTAAAGGTACCTGAAATTTTGATAACCATTTTCTTTGGGGTTGTAGTCTAGTGGCTAAGTCATTGGGCTGCAGATCACATGGAACATAATTCAAATCCTTGCACCAGTACCAACATTCTCTGGCAAGACATAATCTGTATTTGCCACAGTCTACCCAGATGAGGTAAATGGGTCCCAGGTAGGATAAGTCCTTCGAATTTGCTGTGCCCTGATAAGAATGTGATATCACAACAAACATTCAATATTAGGGTAAATTGGGTGTTACTTACGCGTCAGTGAGGTAAACACCATAATCTGGTTCCGCTGTTGTTGATAGAATTTAGGGAGAGAAAAGACATTGGAAAAATCCATAATTTGGATATGTCCAATTCAATATGAATTTTGTTTTTCTTTCTCATTCACAGTTTATATATTTGTTTGCAATACAGGAAATACTGGAAACAGAATGGGAACGAAAACAAAATGATGGAAAAAGTTGACACAATATTATTTTTATCTTCCTGTCTTAAATTCTCTAAGATGAATCAAATTAATTTTTAAATGAACCAATATCATTGAAAATTACAAAGTACATTAGAAAGTACAAGAAAATAGTGATCATGAATTCTTAAGCCGGTCTTACACGGTCTAACACCAGTTTACAAGGCTACTGATTAGGTGGACGTCTTAGTTGAGGCGTTTTCCTAATCCTTTTCTCCGTCTCCTTTTCCCTTGTTCACAATTTGACTGGGGGGCACGTTTCCCTACCCCGTGCATCCACTGTATCTATCTACACCACTGCATATGGGTACTTACCTTCTATTGAAGTAGTGAGGCTCCGTTCTACTAGTGTTGACGTTCCCTGCTGGATTGAGAGATTGAAAGTCTTCTTTCCATCCTCAAATGGCGAGAACTCGAGCTCGAAGCTCAGGACACTGCTCTCCTCCGCCAAAAGCTTGCCAATCGAGATCTTAAAGTTTTGAAGTTGAAGGAAATGAAAGTTAAAGGCTGGCGCACTGTGTTATAAAAGAGCTTGACCTCACATGGTTGTGAATTCAATTTATCTAGCCAAATTCTTAAATAAAATGCATTTTACTTACACGTGTCTCTCTCCACCCAAGAGTAGACAAGAAGCACCTGAGAGGACGAGATTCTTTGAATGATTTGAACCTTACAAAATTAGTTTTTTGGCTAAAGTCCCGGATAGAATTTTTACAAGCAATTGACAAACTAAATAGCATCAGTTTGGTAGAATTTGTGCATCGAACACTAGAATAATTCACAAATTGTATGAAGCCAAAATAAAAGAAACAAATCGAACAAATTGAGAAAAAATAGCTTTACACTCCTCTTTATCATATTTTTTCCCCTTTCGTTATAGTAAATAATAATAACTACATTCATGCTAATACCCATCCCAGAGGATGCAAAAGGCACCTAAACGTACTATTATTGGCCTTGCTTTAGTCACGGTGCCCTACGTTCTGAAAGCACACATTAACTTAATCAAGCAGTGGATTAATAATAAATTATTCTACGAATTGAAGATTTGTATCACAATTTTGTATTTTTACTCACTGTTTTCGGCTTCTCTATTAAACCATCACTGAAGCAAATCAATAGATCCAGTGTCGTTGATTCTACTGAAAACTTGGTTGCATTCGTTACGGGGCAGAAGGGTTCTGACAACTCTTTTCGGCTCTCTCAATATCCTAAGATAAAACATGGTCAAAGCTCATATTGAATGGAATAATACAAGAGAAACCGCCTCAAAATCATTATAAAACGTTTATCAAGCTCAGTGGCATGTCCCCTTCCAACTCTAATCCAAGTACAACATGAAAATACAATTGTTTTGTAAGACATGTTTAGTATTTTCATTTTTGAGGGAGTATTGATTGTGATATTAAATTCATTGTTTTTGTTTTGTTTTGTTTTCTGAACTGTACATGTACTGAAAACCTTTTTTTTATTTTATAGCTGTATTAGGCTCTTCTAGCACTTGTGCTAGTATCTGGCCCCTTTTACCAACCAATAGTTTCTCTTCTTGTATATTTAGATATCATTGTATGAAATGTATTGCTGTTGGTAAATAAACCAATTCAAATCGAAATCAATTAAACAAATTCAAATCAATCATACCTTTATAGGTCTCCTATAGGGGTGAGTGACGTAAACATGGAGGATGACTTTCCGGGAAGATGGCATGAAAAGAGGCTGGAAGGTTACACATCTGAACTGAACTCCTTGGACGTTGGTGGAAGACAAGGCACAGAGCTGAAGATGGTTTGCAGGGAAAACAACCGTGTCCTTGGAGACGTGGAAATCTTCTGATGAATAAGGAAGCAACCTCCTGCGACTGAACGTTCCTTGATGAATAAAAGAGAGCTTACTGCTATATTAAATCTTTGAATCTCGCTAGAATATTTCAAGAAAATGAAAGGTGAAATCTACTCCGATATAAAGTTGGCTTTAATAACAGCAGCAAAATGAGAAATACAGAACTGTTAAAGTTTGAGCAAACTTCGATTAACATATTAAGAGAATTATGAGCTTTTAAAATTGTAATCTATCAAACACATGTTGACAAGTCTGTGATGTGTCTTACATGGGCTATCCCATTTGTTCTGTATTTACATTTCCTTATTTCTCGATGAAGGAATAGATGTTTGTTGTCTTTCAGGGGTTTTGTAAAAGTACCAACATTGTCATAATAGATGAAAAGGTGATTAGTTCAGCCCTTAAATAATTTATGTCTAGAAAGGGTTAATACCTAGTCCAGTTTGGGTGTACAGGATCATCCCTGAACCATCGCTGCATTGCTTAGGGCCGAAGCAATGTGGAAGCACTACCGTAGCAGGTTCGAGCAGTTCCTGAGTTAGAGAACACTCCACGACCGGAGTGATCAACACCTCACCGTCTCTGAGAGGAATCCGGGCAGCGCCCTCTCTAGGTACTCTCATAGTGACCACAGATCTCATTCCCCTGCGTAATGCCCCGGCAGGGATTGAAACCCGGATATCGAGTTCACGCAGCTCCACTACCCCTCCTCTGGGATCTAGGATGCTGCTCGAGAAGTACTCCACGAAGCCTGGATTAACTTTGATGGCTGTAATGATTAAAAAATGACAAAGGTTAAAAAATGTTACGGGTAAAACTAAACGAAAGTTTAAAAGGCTAAGAAACAGGGGTAGTAGTTTAACTTTGCTGGGATTCTTTATCCAACATCATGAAGTCAATCTACAATTTTGGCAAGCCAACACAAAGCCACTCTGTTCTATATGTTTCATTCACTTTTTTTTTTGGTGGGGGGGGGGGAGAGATATTTGTGATATACGAAGAGAAAATATTGTATATCCTCTCTTGTATTGATTTATAAGAAAATAACAAAAACAATAATTACTTGTAGCTATGCTTTCTGCCGCATCGTTGAAACGGAAAGCTTGGACAATCTCCAAGAGTCTCCCTCGGGTTCCTCCTCTCCTTAGCCATTCTCTGAGCATCTGCAGAACAACGGGATGTACGACGTACGGGGGCAGGGTGACGGTCTTACACATAGCAAGCATGATGTCAGAAGCGCCAATGTGCAGGCGTGGGGCAAGCTGAAGCAAGTCTGACACGGAGCAAATCGTTTTGAAGAGTTCTTCAACAGAGTCATCTAGTAATAATCATTAAATAATCACAAAATAATAACGATAATTATTATCATTGTTATCAGTATTATTATTATTATTATCATTTTAATTTTAATTTTAATCATTTCATTTTAAATATTATCATCTTTATGGTCTATATTATTATAAGCTATTATTATTACTGTCATTATAATTATAATGATTATTATCGTAATTATTATTATTATTATTTTTTTTTTTTTATTATGATTATTTATTTGGGATTTCAAACATAAAATACAAGGTACAATAGAATGGCACATAGGATACAAAGTATGAAAGAATAAAATTGGCTTCCCCTGCTGCACCTCCCGAAGTTGCCGGGAAGAAAAAAAAGGAATGCGAAATTCCTATAACCCGTAAGTCTTTTCTTCCGACTCCAGGAAATGCATCAGGGGGTGCCTAAAATATTATACATAATCATAATTAAAGCTAAAGACCAGTTATGGTCATGCGATTGCATTGTGAAAGAAACGTTGTGAAATCGATCAGAAAAGGTTGTTCATTTAGCATAGATGTACTGCAAGGTTCTGGAATCATCAAAATGATAAGAAATTTGGCCAAGTCTTCATGAAGTTAGAAGCACTGTACACACACGTGTGCGACACGTGCATTTCATATCTCTCAACAGGCAAAAGATACACTAATTTACCAAATATATCAATTAGTAGGCGGTTTCCCGTCAAAATTGTTATCATCATGTAATATTCAAAACATATTCTTCCACATGATTGGAAATAAGAGCTTCCATTTCATTATTTGAAATTTGGGCGTTTCCAATACTGGTCTTTACCTTTAAAAAAAAACAAAAAAACTTATTGATGACAATGCATAAACTTAAACTTAAGCTCGATAAATTGCAATATGTTATCTCAGGTGTCACTGGCATGTCTGTTTAAGTGAAGCAAAAAAGAAAAGTAATAGCAGAAATTGGAATTGAATAATAGTTATTATGTTGCATTACATGTAACAATTTAAACAATTTACAGGTTCTTTTTTAACCCAGGACATCCAATTTTTTGCAAGTGGTCGTGAAAGTTAAGGTACATTTCTTAAGAGTCTCCTCGGTACCAACACACCCACACATCCACCCACACACGCGCTCACACATCCAAGGCAAACCTGTTTGGTTGTCCTGAATATTGTATTCCAGGAGAAGCTCAGCCATTTTATCGCTCCTTTCCTTCCTATCTAAACCAATCCACGAATTATCAACGAGCTGTCTTGCAACCTTCGTCAATGCCGTCAAATCAGGTGGCTCGATGAATGCAGCAATGACGTCGTCCTCCAAGCAGAGAGCTTTTCCTAATTCCCAGGCCAATGGCAAATTCTTCACTGCCCGAGCGACACTCCAAAGCTCCTCCGAAGTTGGCGGTCCTCCAGATTTGTTGATGTCATCAACTGCTTTGTCCTGATCTATAGTAAATAAAAATGAAGCATTTCGCGATTGGAGGCTTTCGGTACCAACATGTAAAATTACTGAAAGGATGTTTATTTATTCTCCCATCATAAGTATCCGTTTATGGGGTGTTCAGAAAAATTGACGAAAGGTAAAGGAAAAGGAAAAGGGGAAAGAGATAACGATGGATTTAAGTCGACAAGACTGTCTGTGGCCTTTAAATTTCGTTTTTGTAAACTAAAACTGAGGTGAAATGGAAAAAGGAAACGAATGGGAAGTAAGCGGTAGAGAAAGAAAAATCAAGGTGCGCATATACCCTGAATCATAGATATTTGAGAGAGACAGTTGCATCACTGAATATCATGTCTAATCAATCGGTTGTTAATATAATATCTGTAATCTGTTTTGGTTTTTTTTTGGCAAGAAGACAATAATACCATTTCCTAAGCAAGAGGATTAAACGAATTAAATCAAAGAATGGAAAATATTGTTTGATAATGATGGGTGTGTTACTTGCCTAAATCCGTAGTCCTGATGATTTCCACATAGTCCGCATCCGTTCTTTTGCTTGGTGGAAGTCTTCTCACAGGTTTGGTTACGGTCTGATTCTTTTCAGGCAAACTTACCTCATCGACAACTAGATACAAAGAAATAGTAACAATTAATGACCATGTTAACAAATATATAATGAAGATACTTCTGATTACATTATCAATTATATAGACATTAATGATAGAATTCAATCATTATAGATTACACGTCAGTCTACACCACCAAACTAATTCTAAAGGCTTGTTCAAATAAAGTGCGGCAAACTGCTGCAGAAAAGGCAACATTTAGCCCTTTGTGTGTGTGTTTGCGTATTCAGTCTGTGTAATAAGATATAGAAATGTAAAGAGTATTACACTTAACGACATGACAAGAACACCCTATGGTGATGCCAAGTCTTATCTAAATGAACATTAAAACGATACATTTTTGTTGGCCATGCAATGCAATTTTTTCTTCAGTCAGGTGTCGGTCTGTATGCTCTCATTGGTGGAATTTAGGTATTAGGGTGGTATTCTGCACTTTGTCATCTTTTGTGTAAGTGAAAGTCTTTTAATTGTTTTAAGAAATTGAAACATAGAGTTGAGAGATAATTGTCTTTCTATTCCGGGCGTTATTAGTTAGTTATGATTAGCGACATTAACTAAAATGAAAGAAAAAGGAAGTTTCCAAAATCAGGTACCAGGCCAAATTCCTCTGTTCTCGATGAAGGGTCAAGTCCCAGAGAAACCACTCCATTCCTCGGACTAGAATGTCAACTCTCGAGGCCCCGTGCCCCAATGCACTTTAATACGCTATACTTCTCGCAAAGAGTATGATGTAGACCTCGTTTTTAGTGTGCCTGTTTACAAAACTGGTAATCTTTCTACAAATCTTTGGGATAGGCTGTATAACCCTTGAAGGTTAACAGAAGAAGAAGAAAAAGAAGAAGAAGAAGAAGAAGAAGAAGAAGAAGAAGAAGAAAGAGAGACAACTATGTCAGATCAGTACAGGCCTACCTTCGGATTTAACTGAATTTGATGCTGTTTGGATGGACTCCCAAACGCGTTTCATCACCTCTATAGCTTCTGGTCCCGAAGTTTGGGATGCTTTCCAACTAGACAGCATCTGGATGTTGGCATCCTTTCTGTTTGCAAACGTTCGATGTTGTATGTGTTCTAGCTCCGTGCGGTTGAATTCCAACTTCTTGCCGATCTCAAAGAACTGCTCTGCTTTGATCTGACTGGCAAAGACAAGCAGCATCTTGTCGGGAACCTCACTGTGACTGATAGTAAAGTGAACTAGTTATTACTTCGCGTCGGGTCGGGTGGTCGCGTTACCCGACCTTTTGTGACAACATCCCCTTTAATTCAAAAAGTTGGGTGGTCATGCTTGTAAAATAAACCCCTCTCATCTAAAAAAAAATAGTGTAATCCAAATTACAAAGCACTTAGTGAAAACCCTACATCAAATCTACGAATTAAAGGTGGCACCATCTTCCAC
Source organism: Strongylocentrotus purpuratus (assembly GCF_000002235.5). Taxonomy (NCBI): domain Eukaryota; kingdom Metazoa; phylum Echinodermata; class Echinoidea; order Camarodonta; family Strongylocentrotidae; genus Strongylocentrotus; species Strongylocentrotus purpuratus. The sequence goes on from NW_022145558.1 coordinate 1,515,749, forward strand.
TTTCATCTTCGTTTCATGCAAGGTCGTATAAGGAACCATCAAACCAGACGATATGACCTAATGATTGTCTATCTATGCATAATCTGTTCACGTACATGGAGTTTCACTGCCATACAACTTTAAATGTCAAATCTTATGGCATCTGTGTCATCATACCAAACTGTTTTTTGGCGGGCCAGGACGCACAATAGTTTTTCGAAATGGTGCGCCAAATACTCTCGCAAAACGAACCATCATATGAATATACTTACCCAGTTGTAGCTGGTTATGATACATGTCGATCAAGACGTTTTTGATAATGACGACACATGGCCGGGAAATTAGAAAAAGAACACAAAATTATGATAAGTTGCGAATCACTCCAAAGACATAATATAGGAAAGAAAGATTTAAACAAATTTAGAAAAAAAAACTTCTACCTGAACCTTTGATAATCACCCTCGCATGATGGCCTGGCCAGACCTTACCTTTGGCGATATAACTATAATGATAAATCGTTCCCGATTCAGAAGATATTATGAGGGCAGTGCCCCTACTGATTTATTTACAGAACCCCAGCTATGTTATTGTTCACGGCTCCGTCTAATAAAGAGTTGCTAATGAAATATATATGGATCAATCGCAAGTCCTCTAATCAATCTCAAGTGTGCAGTCCCCATCTCTTATGTACGTAGTTGCGATTAATATCAACTCTTTATGAGACGGGCTCATGTGTACATAATTATGCAGATCATTAATTGTTAGGTTAGACCAGGCCTTTCTTCAGTTTTTGACATATTATTTCTTTCCTCTTTTCTGACAAACGGCTTCTCCCTTATTTTTTCACATTAAACAAAATGTCCCAAATCCGCAAAGAACAAAACACTGATAGACCATTGACCATAGACCATAGATACTTCATGTGGTTTCCTTGCGGATGTTTTAACATATACTATGATCAGCCAAGAGAGGAAACGTGAACAATAGCAAAAACCAGTCAAAATAGGGATGTAAACAACCACAACATCTTTATTCACTTTTCAAAAATTAAGAAATAATCAGTACAAATACTAGCACTACAAACCTGACAGTGATTGAATGTCTCCTGCGACAATTGCTACAGCTTATATTTTGTCAAAACTAAAGAATACGGATTAAGGTTAGGGGTTGGGTTAGTATTATGCTATATATAGTGTGGTGCAGGGTGGGAAAAAGCTATTCGATTGTAGGAAATTACCGCAGAGCGATTGTCGAAAGAGCAATGAGTTACCAGCATGCAACTAACCTGATATCTCTGTCTGTTTGGCTGGCGTGTCCAAAGATTTCATGAGCGAGAGAAGCGTGTCCTTTGCTTCTCGGCCGGAGGCCTGTCTATTTCTCCATGTCACCAGCATGTCATGGATGGCCTGCTCTCTGTTACGGAACCTCCTATACTCTATGACATCCAACTGTTGTATGGTGAAACCAAGAGCCACTCCCAAATCATAGTACTGGTTTACCGTCATCATCTGAGCTATCGTGATGACATCAATGTCGGGAAGGTCATTGCCGGAGAGCTCTTCCACAGCCCTGAAAAATATGCAGTAAAATCTGATTTGGCAACAGCTGTACAGAGAGACTATGAAGACCGTGTACTATGTGCCCCTTTAACATTGTTTCCTATTGAGTCCCGTGTGTAAAGACAATCTGTCTTTAAAGACCACTTTTCTTTTCTCCCTTGAAAAGTATTTATATACAGGTTCCACTACAGTAACAATCACATATTTCTTGGGGGAGGGGGGGAGGTGGCCGGTTCAATACAAATTTCTTATCAAAATAGGAATAGACTTTGACCATATATTAATGGTTAATCCTTCATAAATCTTTTATTTCTCGGCGTTGACATTCCATATTTCATTTTTAAATGTGAAGAAATGTCAATGAAGTGCAGCTAATGATATTAGGTATGCATGATTGTAGTCCTATTCTTGAGAAGTATCATGAGTATCAAGTATTAAATTAACAAAAAGAAAGTGAATCCTTGAATCAAACATTTCTGACAACGGCATCATAAAAAAACCGAGAGCTTACCGAATAAATGAAGAGGGCTCAGTGGATACTTGGAATGTCGAGTCATCTGCAATAAAAGTAATTCATCATTTAAAAAAGAGAAAAGATGAAATCGGGGATAGATTTTCCTTTTAATAATAATAACATTAACAAAAACAATGATGATAATAATATGTCTTGTTAACCCAATGTAGCGACACCAGTATTAATACTGCTCTCTCTCTTAGGGCTCTGCAATAATATTACCAAATACTACTGTCACATGAGTCTACATGTTAAAAAATGAAAACCACAATCATCATCCCAAAAACAAGAGCAAGAGCAAGAGCAGGAACAAGAGCAGAAACAGGAATATGAACAGGAACAGGAACAGGAACAGGAACGAAAACGGGTAGAACAAACCCACAACTAACAATAACGATGAAAATAGTGATGAGGATATGGTCGTATTTATCAAGGGTAGCGTCATCAGTATTCAGACTTACTTTTAATATCGATTTATTATTTTAGCTCTGCCCTGGAAACTATGTTCAAGGAATGGTTTTGTACTGGGTAGGCATTCACTTTCCCTGGATGGAGAGTGTTAAATATAGATTCATGTCTAGCCAAAGGATATTAGATGAACCTTGGTGACCTTATAGGTATGACATTTAAATTTAGGTACAAATTCAAATTCAAATTGACATTCACATTCATTTTACATTCAAATTTAGATTCAAATAAAAATACAAATACAAATTCAAACTATTTGAAGAGATCTGTTTTCTAATCTTATGCATGCTTTATAAAAAATAAAATTATTGTTGACTGACAAGATTGCCAGAGGCTCACCCACCATAGCAACAAGTAATGTATGCAAAATGAATGCCATCCAGTTTGCATAGCAGGTGAATAAAAAAGCTGTGAACAAAGGGTTCAGGGGAGAAACATCCACATAGACATACATTTTTAAACAGGCCTATTTAGCCACACTCTAATATATATAAATATTTGCTAACGAAGTCTGAAAAAGGGTCCTTTATTAGATGGATCTTCCCTAGTTAGCTCTCAGAATTATGACTTTCATTAATCTCTATCATGAGGTATACAAATTTCCACCCACCTGTGTATCTGATGACGAACGCCAACGATTGAGATTTCCCTAGTCTTCCAGCCTGTGAAATCGTCACGTAAATTACTGAGAATTCTGCATCGTCCTCGCTAGGAGTCATTGATAGCAATAAGTTATGTCTCATGTGGCTGTGAATATCCTTCAGAGAAAGTAGCTGTGGGCAAAAAAATATATAAAAAATATCTGTATTAAAGATCACCCAGGGGAGTTCAGCAAAAGTGGTCTTTACGAGCAGGCAGTCGTTATGGACAGGTTTCTATAATATATGGTTCGATGACAACACAATTCAAGGGGAACCAGAAAAGTGTCCTTAAATGTAATTTATTATTATTATACACATGTGATCGTTCAATGCAGGTTGAAGCTTAAAGCATATTTTACTGTATTTTATTTTATGCAGTTAGCTATGACATTTAAAGGAAACATTTGAAGGGAAAAGAGTCTGTTAAAGGTTTGAAAAAGACGGTTGGGTGCTATCAAAGGGGAACAGATATTACCGAGCATTCATCGATTTTTTTTTCATATGAAAGGGAACAATTAAAGTTTTACATTAAAATGTATCTTTAAGCAACAATGAAAAACAGGACTTCTCATGTGACTATTTTAATAATAATAATAATAATAATGAACATTTGTATAGCGCCTTTTCTACAAGTAGATACAAAGCGCTTAATTAACATATACAATGAACAATTAACAAAATAGAAAGATGCTTAACAACAGACATGTATGTAACAATATAGGAATGAACAAAATAAAGGGTAAGACAGGTAATAGAAGAGCAAGAACAAGTGCTGGTAAGCGGGCATTAGTTAAACAAGTGTGTTTTGAGGTGTTTTTTGAAAGTCATTAGAGAATCAGCAGTTTGTACAAAATTGGGGAGATTGTTCCATGATTTTGGAGCAGTGGCTATGAATGCCCGCTTACCAGCATTGGTTCGACACCTTGGGGTATCTAAAACTGTACGAGTGTTGGATCTTAGGTTGTAACTGGGGTGCCTAACATGAACGAGATCAGTAAGATATGAGGGAGAGAGATAGTGTAACGACTTAAAGACAAGGGTGGAGGTCTTGAAGAGCACTCGCTGTTGAATAGGAAGCCAATGCAGAGAGTTCAACAAGGGCGTGGTGTGTGTGCTCTTTGGTTGTTTGAAGATGAGGCGTGCAGACTGGTTCTGGAGAAGCTGAAGACGGTGAATGTTCTTTGCTGTTGTGCCACTCAACAAACTGTTACAGTAATCAAGACGAGATAAAACTAAGGCACGGACTGCAGCATGAGTGGTACTTTCGTCAAGATATTTTCTAATCCTGCATAAGTTCCGGATATGATATTTGACAGTCCTGACTACATTTGAGACGTGAACATCTGGCAGCATGAGGTTGTCAAAGACGACGCCAAGAATACGCAGCTTCTTTGACGGTTTAATCACAGTCCCATCATGAAGAGTTAGAGTGAAGTTCTGGAGCAATCGTTGATGGACTTTCGAAGCAAAGACTACTAACTCAGTTTTGTCTTGATTAAGTTTCAATTTGTTGGATGTCATCCACCTGTAGACATCTCTCATTGCATCCCGTAGTCTGCATGCAGCATGATCAACAGAGTCCTGGCTAGAAGGGTCGCATTGTATATACACCTGTATATCGTCGGCGTATACATGATAGCCTATGCCATGACTGTAAAGGATATCAGATACAGGTTTCGAGTAGAGCGTAAAGAGCAGCGGGCCCATCACCGATCCTTGCGGGACACCGAACTCCAACCTGGTGTCTAGTGATTTCACTCCTCTGATTCGCACATGTGATAGTCGGTTGCTCAGGTATGATCTAAACCAGTGCAGTGCTGTGCCAGAGACACCATATTCATCCCGAAGCCTTGTCAGCAAGATCGTGTGGTCAAGAGTGTCAAATGCAGATGACATATCTAGCGACAGTAGAATGACGCATTTCCGATCATCCAGAGCACATAGGATATCATTCTGAAGACTCACCAATGCAGTCTCAGTACTGTGATTTTTCCTATATGCAGACTGTTTAGGATCACCAAGGCTGTTGTCTTCCAAGTAGTTGGCTAACTGTGATGAGACGACTCTTTCCATAAGCTTGGCTACAAACCTTATGTTCGAAATGGGCCTGTAGTTTTTCATTCTTTCTTTGTCAAGTCCTGGCTTCTTCAAGACTGGTGTCATAGATGCAACACCTAGAGATGATGGAAAATCGCCTGATGCCAACGATGCGTTGATGATATGCGTCAGCTTTGGCAGCAAAACAGGAAGGTGACGCTTCAGGAGCCACGTTGGAAGAGGATCCAAAGGACATGTCTTGTTGGGTGAGCGTTTGATCAGCCTCTGAACCTCCTCTGATGTGACGAACTGGAACTCCACGAATGAAGGGGCTGAGATTGCCATACCATTTGGATTGTCCAATTCGTCAACGTTTAAGTCATCTATACATCTCCGCAAGTCTCTGATCTTCTCACTGAAGAATGTGCAGAATGTAGAGGCAAGCTCAACTGATGAATCAGCATCTGGGAGAAATCGTTTACTCTTATTCAGAAGATGCTTCAGTTCTCTAAACATGTCCTTTGGAGTACTTTCAGAAAACAGGTCATTGTAGTAGAACCGTTTAGCCCTTGACAGAGCTTCAGCTGCAGCAGCTTTAGCTTCACAGTAGGCCGATCGATCGCTATCGGGATTGACTTTAAGGGATTTACGCCATTTCCGCTCCTGTCTTCTGCGTTCACGTCTTGCAGCATCAACTTCTTCGTTGTACCACTTTGGCCTGTGACGAACTTGCGTGGTGCGGAGACATACAGGCGCATGGATATCCAGGACACGCTCCATGTCTCTGTCAAGATTGAGCACGCAACTGTTTACATCCTCCGCCAAGGGTTGATTGTCAAGGAAACTGGCAAGATCATCGGCAAACAACGTGTGATCAATGTTGCTGAATTTGCGATATTCCTGTGGCCGTTCATCTGTAGATGGTCTTTCACCACGGATCATGCAGCTCACGGCTACATGGTCGGACATGAGGCTCGGATCTGTACGTATGGAACAGAGAAGATTCTCATCTTCCCTCGCAATCACTACATCCAATGTATGGCCGTGTCGATGAGTTGGCTTTGATATGTACTGCTTGAGTCCTGCGGATTTCAGCGTATCTACAACGCGTGCGACATTAGGTCTCTCGGGACAGTCATAATGGACATTCAAATCACCTAAAAGCAGTAGCTTCCCAGGAGTCTGATTCATGTCATCGATGAAGCTGTCAAATTCTTCGAGGAACGTAGATGTTTTCAGACCATTCGTGCTGGATGGTGGTGGACGGTACACAGCAACATAGTTCACCGAACGAGCTTTGTCTGTAATAATGCAGTGCTCAAATGTTGTAAAATGAGGATCAATAGTCACTTGATGTAGTTTCAGATCAGACCTGACCAGAGCACCAACACCTCCGCCACGACCGCCAGTGCGTGGAACATTGGTGAAAGTATAACCAGGTGGTGTTACCTCAGCAATTACAGCGTCATCATTTTCAGTCAGCCATGTCTCTGTGACAAACATTACATCAACTTCGTTGGTGATGACATAGTCTTGAAGAAGAAGAGATTTATGTCTCAGTGAGCGAGCATTCCAGTGACATACATGCTGTAATGTTTCATTTCCGACATTTGCATCAATAACAACATTGGAAGAGTCAATTCCCGTTGACCTCACTAGTTGTTTCCTTCTTGCTCTGTTACCAGCTCGGCAACCTCGATACCTCAGAATGCCATTTTCCTTCAGTAGGGATAGTACATCTGCTGATTGTGTGACCTTAGCACATCTTGAATGTCTCAATGCAATCAGGCTGGACCTTGAATACCGGAGACCATGAATGGGCTTTGTCTCCATTGTTGAAGGGCTTTGATGCACGGTCCAGTGTCTAGACATTTCACGGTTCAGACATAAGACTCTAAAATGGTCAAAGTCTTTGTCAATGTTGCTATTCAAAATGCAGTCCTTTGAACCTCCGCATAATAGGTGCTCTGTACTGTAGCTTAACACTGCTAGCAGTACAAGTGAAAGTGCAGCAAAATCAGTCGAAAACATATCCTAAAATCTCGCTTTAATCATTCATGAAAAACCACTCAAACACTGTCCAGTAGGATGACAAGGTCCCAAAATGAATGTTGATATAAAAATTGAAGGCAATAGTAGTCAGGAAACACATATAGTAACACAAAATCAGGAGAGCATCCTGAGAGTGGCAGCAGTAGTAAACAGCGCCTTCAACTCATTTTCTTTATAATCAAAGTGATATTAATGCAGAAAAATAGAGTGAAACCTGCTTTAGCAACCAACTGTACATTTAAAGACCATATTTCCTGTTTGTTTCCCTTGAATGGCGTTTGTCATTGTGTCCTAAAGAAATATGTACATAAAGACCATCTGCTTTTCTGTCTCCCTTGAACAGTCCTAATACAGTGGAACCTGTACATACAAACTATTCAAAGGACACAAGAAAAGTGGTCTACAATGGCAGATGGTCTTAACAGATAGGTTGCTTTAGGACAGGTTTCAATAAGAAATAAATTTATGGGAAACACCACATATGGTCGTTATAGGCAGGAAGGCTTTCTATACAGGTTTTACTGTTTTACTGTTTTACTGTTTTGGCAGATGTGTTTTCATACCTCAGTGTTGCTCATCTTGCCTTCACCATCACAAGTCACTGAAATGTCACCGGATTTAGCTTCGATAGAGATCGGAAAGGAGCGATGTGCATTGTGGTATGAACTCTGCTTCTCTTCCCTTTGTACTTCCTATTTAAAAAAAAAGAAGCAGAACACAAGAATTCACCTACAGCTGAATCGTATCTATAAACTCTTTTAGGACAGGGATATAGCTACGGAGACAGATCTTTCGCCAAAGCGGCACCCGTTCTCTGGAACTCACTTCCTCTTATCTGAGGAAATTGGATTCCGTTAAACAATTCTGGAAACAGCTGGAAATGTATCTGTTTATCTAAAATTGGACTTTCTCTACCCCTAGATTTAATTAATTGTTTCCGATGCGGTTTGTTATAAAAACATATATATATATAATAAATATTATTTTTGAAGGGCTAAACTTGTCACACATTGTTCTTCAATTGGGCAACAGCAGTCCGTTAATGAAATATATATATATATATATATATATATATATATATATTCTATTTCAGTTTCTACTATAGTTATATGTAATATATGTAATATCTACAATCTACATGTATGTACCCAATGTATCTATATGCATTTTTATAATTATGGTGGGCCAATTACATTTGCTCCGCTGACAATTGGTCCAGGATATATCCAAAAGTCTGGAAGCCCATGTGTAGGAGAGTCACACTCTTTGCAACCTAGTTTGTACTGTCGCAAGGGTAGGGTGTAAATCTGTTTTTTAGTGTGCTTGCAAATGGCAGCAATACACAAGTGGTAATCTCTTATACAGATCCTAGTGACAGGCTGTATAGACCCTTTTAAACATTATAAGAAAATGGGTAAGAAAAAAGGGTAAAATGGGGTTGCCCATATAGGTCACAGGTGAATCTTCAGTGCAAACTTATATGGGCCCATATGGGAATTCCAAAGAGGGGACTATATAGGAACCCCCACCTTCTGATGCCCATATGGGATAGTGCACATCATGTCCACAATTTTCCCAAACAAGATGGGCCCTGAGACGAACCCATATGGGCCACCTGGGAGGGTCCACATGTGTCCATACGAATCTTGGGTGGAATATCATATATGGAGTCTATATATGGGCAGACCCATGTGGGACCCATATTGAAACCCAAGGTACATGTGACCCATATGAGCATGCTCCCTGGGAAGAGATCTAAAGGGAGTGAGAGAGAATAAAAGTGAACTGAGTTGAACCGAACTCTTTCTAACCATTTCTATGCCCGGGATATCTGCATTCAGGTGGAGATGAACATCAAACTCTTTGCCTCGTTCAATCTTGTCCGGTACGTATGGGGTACACATGAATTGAAGCTGGATGATCTGTTGCTCAAGAGGGATAAGAACCCACCACTCGGCACAGTGATCGATGTGCAACTCAAGATGTCTCTCCAAGATTTTGCAGTACGGCAATTTGTCAGGTGCAGCAGATGATTTTGTCCTCGAAACTCTTGGTAAACCTATGATTAAAGCCACAATGTCAAGTATTCTTTAATAAGCATTTAAGCAACACGAAGCTAGGCATAGCCCTATTATGAAAAAAAATTCCTGTTTGAAAGGATGATGAATTTAAAGATAAAGTTAAGTACTAGTCATACAATTACATTGTGAAAGAAACTGTCTGAAAGCAACTGGAAAAGGTAGTTTATGATGTTTATAAAAACTAATGTGCCTTGTGACGTTTTTCATTGATTTACATGAAAAGAAATTGACTCAGTTTTCCATAAGATTACATGCACCACACACAGACAATGTGTACACGGTATTAAACACAGGTGTTTGGACCAAACGTTATAGCTATTTATTACAATATTTTGAATAAGAAAGCATTTTAATAGCAATCATTTTCAGGAAACATTTCTACTTAGGTATTGTTCCAAATGACTTGGTATAAAGACCAGGATCCATTGGGTAACCATGAGGAAAAGAATAGTTTAAAGTACTGTAGTTTTGTATAAAAGAAGACTTCAATAATATTCATTGAAAGAATAGACCATTAATAAACCAAATAACCTACCCTTTCTTGTATCCCAAATATGTGAGACGATGTCTGGTATCACGTCCTCAGGGTTGATGAATAAGGTGGAATGCGGTATCATGATCTTAACAGGCTGGTGGAAGACCATGTTTGGAGGGTCACATCTGATCCCGTATGCTGCCATTGATGTATCATCTTGGATGTCAACACTGGGGAGGTCTCTCACAAGGGTGAGAGTGATCTTGCAGGATTCATTCTGTTCGACAGCCCCAGGTGGGATAGACATTGCAATGCCATGATGTTCCAGTTTGAGCTCTTTACCGTCACATCCCACCTGAACAGAGACGTCGTTGATCACTGGAGGCGCCGTCTTGCCAGCTGCAAATAATGATAATCAAAGAGAGAGTGAAAATGATAAGGGTTTAAAGATAAATTTGAGTACCTTTCCATGGAATAAAACTATCCAGAAGCAATGGGGAGAGGTCGACTATGTTTAACATAAGAATCAATGAAGGTTTTGGAGTGATCAAAATGAAAAGCAAAACACTATATCTGTGTGTGGGTTTAGGGAACTGCAAAATGCAAAAACGTGGCTTAAAAGTTTGGTCCAAAATTTTAAAGTATTTCTCGTCATACTTCAAATATGAGGGCATTTGCAGAGCAATACTTTTCAGGGAATATTTCAACTATATATGTTCCCCCAAAATGACATAAAGAAAACACACACAAAACATGGGAAAGATTACAACTTATTCTTTATCTTCACCAGAACCTAACTTTCTCCTATGTGGCCACAAAATAAAAATAAAAGTCCCCTTAAGCATTATGGAAATTTAGTATAAAAACTGATCACCGCGTCATTCATTTCTCTCTTAAATATGAAATTTGTACTTCTGAAAATAAATTTGGCAATTGCCCTGAATAAAAGTTTTCTTGTTCACATCTTGTTTTCATAATGCACCCGTGTCAATAAAAAAAATTGGAAAACCTTATGAATTATATATCTATCATTACTTGTTTATGATAATCTATGTCTCATTATTTATTTATCAAAGAGTGTTACCTCGATAAGCTTTGATGATGTCCATGGCAGGAGACCTGGGAATTTATGCAAATGACAAAAAAAAATTGATATTAACTTCAGAATATTCTTGTGCAAGCAAAGGGATTTGATTAAATATTCACAGATCTTTTACCAATGGAGAAGTCCCACTTTCTGCAATTCAGGATCATCACTGCTAAAGTAATGGAGGTGATTCACAACTACTTTTTGTTTGCCCTCTTGAAAAGAATTCTTCCACCTGTGTACAATAGAATATACTGTTAGCGCATAAATGAATATTAACCACATACATTCATGAACACATATCCAGTATTGAAGTGGTTTATTATATAGTTTTACAATATCTACTCATTAGTTTATAATAAAAATTTTAAGACATGGTCAGGACAAAATGGGACATATCAAATGTATGGGACAATTAACTTTCAAGCGCTTTTTTCACACATTTTTTCAAATAAAGACTCAACTTTCTGAAGAAAATAAGCATTAGAATTTTAAACAGAATTCGGCATAATTTATATTTCCAATTGCCAAAATTTATCTGACTAAATTTCTTTAAAATATTTTCAGTGAAGTTACTGAACATTTGTGTAATCCTTTTTGTATACTAGTATTCATATTTGGTTAAATTCAATTTGAACAATTTTTAATGAATGTGTCCCCAGGTGGAATTGCCGTTTCATCCGCATAATTTAATTCAAAACCTGGTAGCAACCATATTAATACTATTGAACTCGGCTGGAAACCCAAATCCAAGTTTAAAAAAGCCACGTTAATCATTTTCATTTAAAAGAAGAGATAATAATAACCAGGCGCGTACGCAGGATTTTTTCAAGGGGGGGGGGGGGGGGGGGGTTTAACATTTATAAATCGGACCGAAAATTTCGCAACGACTCAGCCAGCCGCTGAATAAGCGGGGGGGGGGGGGGGTAAGAGGACACTTTTTTTTTTTTTTTTGGTCTCGAAATTTGAAAATTTGACATTTTGCTCCGTTGGGGGGGGGGGGTAAGGTCAGCTTTTTTAGGTCAACTATGGGAATTTTTTTTTTTTTTTTTTTTTTTTTAATAAAAAAAAAAAATAATAGAGAAATTTAGGAGGGGATTTACACACAAAAAATAACCAAAGGGGGGGGGGGGGTTTAACCCCCCCAAACACCCCCCCTGTGTACGCGCCTGATAATAACTGTATTTTATAAAGCACTTTACCATTTACAATGTACCTGACTAAAGTTGTTACAGTATGATCAACCAGTCCCTGTATTCTATAATGATTCTGCACTTTACAGTGCACTCTCCACTCCCTGGGGAGCCTTTTAGCCAGTCATACTTTTGTACTAGTGTGCGCATGCTAATCAAATCACATTGGCGTTCACATCCTGGCAGGTACACATTTAATACCTTGGTGGAGAGGGCATTGTAGATAAACATGCCTTGCCCAAGGACATGCATGTCATGCAGAAAATATAAAGAACAGACGACCTTTGGAATTCAAATTCGAGTAATTAGAATACTTGACTATGACACCGTTTCTATGACACCGTTTCTATATTTGTTCCAAATGACCATGTTAATATAATGCTTCCCTACCTTGAGAATATCATCTGGCGAATGATTTCATCCTTGGCATAGTGGACTGGTAGGTTGCCTTGGTTATCTTTGATGTCCGGCTTTGCTCCGTGGTCCAAGAGATAGAAGACCAGGGCCTTCTTGGGAGACAATTCATTCTGATAGAACTCTTCTGAGATCTAGAACAATTATCAATAGAAACGATTGTTCAAACTTCGGGAGGCCTTTATGTTTCTGAAGACTCATCCACAGGTTCATCATTCTGAACATTTGTTGTGTTTTTCCGATGGTTCGTTTGATTATAATTCTGAAATTGAAATAAGTATTATTATTATTACTCCAAAGGTTTGTCATTCCGAACATGAAATAAGGTTCGTTTTTTCAAAGTTTCAATTCTATGATACAAAATTCTTTGTCTTTTTTGCAATAATGAACTCTTTTCATTTTTTGGAATTATGAATCCTTTGTAGTTTTCATAATTATGAATCCTATCGCATTTTTCAGAAATAAGAAACTTTTTTTTAAAAGCTCTAGAGAAGCAAATGTTCATATGCTCCATTTTTGTAATTTTCCTTAAAAGACTCATTCATTGTTAAATTGCTATGCTAACTCATGTGGGAATGGCATGATTCCATTTCATAATTGTAAGTAAGCTGTAGGAAATTACTACACATCAATTTTCGGTGGAGCAAGTGTCGTACAATCCCAGAGACAGTGCGTTCTAGAGTTCATCATCTTACCTTTTGGAGTACTGGTGTGGCTTCAACTTGACTGTCCTTCCGACCGGAAAGTCTGATGGCTTCATGAAGACAAGTCTGTCCGTCGATGGACTGAATGTTGAGGTCGGCGCCATGAGAAACTAATATCTCGATGATGGAGGTGTAGCCATTTTGTGTGGCTAAATGAACTGATGTGCAGCCTTTCCCAGCACGTTGCCCAATAACCTATGTAAAAAAAAAAGCCTCCAGAATTCAGAATCTACAAAAAAAAAAATGGCTTTTTATTTTTTAAAAAGGAGAAAATTCAGGCTTTGTTGGGCATATAAGCAGTCTATTTTCTGATTTTTCATATTTAAATCACCACATAGACTTACACATACACAGATTCTAACATTTAACCAATTATTATAAAGTAAAACCTGGCTATCAAGGTCACCAATGGGAGACAAACAAAAAGTGGTCACTGTTGACAGTTGGCCTTTGTAGAGAGGTTCTCAAACACACATTTCTTTCTCGAGGGAGGCAAAATAAACTGCCACGATACAAAGGTGGCTTTCATAGACAGGTGGCCACTAAGACAGCTTTGACTTACATGTATATGTACTGGTACAAAATAGGTTTTGAGAAGTCCTCGTGGAATCATTTCAACCTTCTTCATGATTCAGACAATCTATATACCTTCACAAGAAAGTTTTAACAGGATTATTAAGGCTAAAAAATGGCTAACACTTTTCAATTTATATTGGTATGATTTTAAAACTTGCAAGAATATTGATAATCAGTATGATATTTTTTCATATGAAATCTATAGGAATACTAAATTAAATACCTTCTTCTCATCTTCTGTTAAACCCTCAGTATCTGCATGGCCAGTTGGGGAAGAAAGGTGTTTCTGCCCTTCAGCACACAACGTATCTGGACTCGTCCAATGCCCTTGGTCTTGTTCTGCAGCGAGTTGCAACGCAGTCTGACCAGGTTTACTCAGATTCACTTCAGCTCCGTGTTCTAATAGATATCTTGTGACATCGGAATGTCCATTTGCAGCAGACAAATGTAATGCAGATGATCCCTTCTTGGTAACCTTGCTTACATCTGCAAGTTGCTGAAGAAGACACTTCATGACATCGATGTGACCGTTCTGAGCTGCAATGTGCAAAGCAGTCCAACCGTCATGGTCGGTCGCATCCACATCGGCTCCGTGGCTGAGCAAGCTATTTGTGATTTCGAGATGACCATTCTGCACTCCGACATGTAGGGCTGTAGAACCTTTCTCCTTGGTGGCTCCGTTGACCTCTGCTCCTCGCCTAAGCAAATGCTCAGTAACGTCACAATGGCCAACAAATGCAGCAACGTGCAAAGGTGAGATATCATCAACGACTCCTTTGGCTACTTCAGCTCCCTGTCCAAGTAGATAATCTACAATATAAAGATGACCCATTTGAGCGGCAATGTGAAGAGCAGTCCAGCCAACATTGTTGCTTTCGTTCACGTCAGCTCCTTGACTGATCAGATACCGAACAACTGCTAAACTGCCACCTTCTACAGCATATTGTAATGATGTGCGACTAACTGTTCTGCAGCCTTGACTTACAAGAAGATCTTGAATGTCAAGATCAGATATCATACATGGCAGATGCACAATAACCATTCCACCTTGAGCTGTCTTATCCTCATCGCCATCTTGATATTTGCTTCTACCAAGATCACCTTCTGGAGCTCCTCTAAAGACAGTAAGAGAATCAATTAGTCTGCTAACTGCTTGAACTACACGACCCTGCACACATCGCACAACATCATAGTGACCATACTGTCCATCAAATTGTAAGATGACAGAGTTCGACACGCCTCTCTTATTTAGTTCAGAGCCTTGGCTAAGCAGATACTTCGTAATGCCGATCCGACGAGTAAATAAAGCATAATGCAGAGCTGTGGTTCCATTTGCGTTGCCATTATCTGCCTCAACTCCATGGCCGATTAGGGATTTTACGATATCTAAATGGCCAGAATTTGATGCAAAATGTATGGCAGTCAATCCAAGGTCATCTACTTTATTCATATCGGCCCCTTTACTGATCAGATATTCCACGACATCCAAGTTCCCTTTCTCTGAGGCACTATGCAAGGCACACCTACCAAAGGCATTGCTAGAATTCACATCAGCTCTTTGACTAAGCAAATATTTTGTCATATCAAGATGGCCATTACTTGCTGCAATATGTAAGGCTGTCCAACCAAAAGAACCGGCTTTATCCAGCTCGGCTCCTTGACTGACTTGATCTTTCATGGCATCAAGATCGCCCCTCTCTGCAGCGGTATGAAACTCCGTCCAATGAATTATATTTGATGTGGCCAGCTCAGCATGCTGACTAAGCAAGGCACTTGAAACACGAACACGACCAGCAGCTGCGGCAAGGTATAAGGCTGACCATCCTTTGTCACTAGCCTTACCAACATCAGCTCCTTGACCGATTAATTCTGTGACAACATCAAGATGTCCTCCAGCAGCAGCTAGTTTTAATGGGGACAAACCATCATTGTCATCTTTATTCACTTCAGCTCCTTGACTTATCAGACATTTGGTGACATCAAGATGACCATTCAGTGCAGCTAGCTGTAATGCAGTCTTACCGTCATTATCAACTTTATTCACCTCGGCTCCTCTACCGATCAGTTCTTGGATGAGGTCAAGTTGTCCATTCTGCGCAGCACTGTTCAGTGCACTCTGCAAATCTTCGACACGTACGGCCATCTTGTTCATTTCCCTCCTTACTGTCTCTGTGGATCAGACTTTTGGTGTTGTCTTTACGACTGACCCCCTTTTTGAAAATCTTCTTCCACATTCCTAGTGAAACCTAAGGGTCTCTCTCCTGGCTACAAGTTCATGAATTTATCAAAATCTTTTAGGGCTGTTTTAATTTTTTTCCTACATGCTGTATCTTCTCATTTTTCTGCCCCATTCCTAGTGAAAGCTAGGAGATGACAGCAGTGTATCACCTAAACACCTAGAAAAAAGGGAACATGTTTAAATTTTCGCAAATTCGGTCACTGGTGACTGGTCACTGGTGAGGTACATATTTTTTTAATTGGATGGAAGGACATATCTTGAAGTATCTCAGTCCAAAAAGACTGAGATAACCACTGACAGATTTTTAGAACTTTAGAGGGCGCTATTTATATCATGCGTGATCACTGGAGCGTGAAATTTAGCTAGGTTATGTGCATTGATAAAATTAAATACTGTAGAAGTTTGAAACAAAACGGAATTGGTATGAGAGAAGGACGGCAGTTTACGGTTTTTAGGGGTCATTTAAAGCGATGTTTGGCAGAGTCGATTTAGGATTTTAATTTTCAAGTCAATGGTCTTTGCCAGGCTGCCAATCATCTCTAAACATGTCACTCATTTGAGTCTTTTAGGAACAATCCAAAAGTCCGATCTTTCACTTTAATCATATGTGTGGTGCTGTATTGCTTTCAATAAATGTACAATGTAGAATTGTTTATTTTAGATGTGATCAAAAGTCCACAACTAGTTTTCGATTTTTATCTATATTTAGTTCTTGTTTTTTTTTGTTACGTATTCTATATTTTATAAAGCACTTTTAATTACCAGTTACAACGTAGACCACTCGACTATGACATAATTTCTACATTTCTTCCAAATGCCCATGTTGATTTAATCCTTCCCTACCTTGAAAATATTATCTGGCGAATGATTTCATCCTTGGCATAGTGGACTGGTACGTTGCCTTGTATTGTTAGACAGGTGGTCTTTGTAGACAGGTAGTCACTAAAGCAGGTTTGACTGCAATTGTATAATGTAACACAGGATTCTCTTGCAAAGCAGTTTTGATGTACTGAAGAGACCACTATGTATATATAAACTTTTGAACGAATAAAGATATATATATATATTTCTAACAACCAGTTTTTCCATCAATCAAAGGTCACATCTCACTCTCTTTTTTAGTTTATTCGGTTCGTTGGTCTCATTATAATGAATTCATGATCCCCCTTGATACGCAATACTCAATTTGGAAATTCCTTTGAAAATAAGTACAAGCATTTACTGTCCGATTATGTTTAAGTTAAATGCAATTTAGTATGTAACTGTCAATGACCTGAAATTAATAGAATATTTTGTATTCTTTGTAATGGATGTATCAACTTGTCAAGCCACATTGGCTTTTACTGATACACCCTATTTCATTTTCCAACACAATTTGCATTTAAATGTAGCTACTTTGTTTCACATTTTTAGGTCGATTTTTATAATTATGTACATTGTAAATGTTTACAACCTTGGGTTTTTCAATACTGAACTTGAAATAAAATGGATCAATCAATCAATCAATCAATCAGATGTAACAGTATTCATTGTCACTATTCCATGATAACTATTCCGATCTGTCTTTGACCTTTAATACCTATACATGACTTTAAATTACAAGATAAACATCAGAAGTGAATCCTACTCCCTTCAGAAGCTGGGAATACACCTATCATGCATCAGCATGGTACATTTGACTCAAAAGGTTTATGCAAATCGCCTAACATTGCCCAAATGTTGAAAATCACGAATCATCACCATTACAATCAACATGACCATCAACAACAACAGCAAATCTTCCCCTACGACAACTACCCCCTACGACAACTGCCCCTACCACAACTACCCCTTAATAGGGCAACTACCCTATAGGACGACTACCCCATACAACTACCCCTGCGACAACCATCCTCTAGGATACCTAATCCCCTGGACAACTATCCTAGGGGTAGTTGTCTAGGGGTAGTTGTCCTGGGGTAGTTGGCCTAGGGGGTAGTTGTCCCCCGGTATTTGTCCGGGTTAGTCATCCTAGAGGGTGGTTGCCCTAAGGGGTGGTTGTCCTAGAGAGTAGTTGACTGGGGGTGGTTATCCGGGGGTGGATGTCCAGGAGGTAGGAGTCCGGACACGGTTTATGATATATAATCAGGATAAGCGTTTCTGTAATATATACACAGATTGTATGTAACTCTCTTCCAACGAGCTTATATAGTGGCTATTGCTTGGATCAACCAAATGTAGAGGTAACGAGTAAAAAATGATAAATTTATTGTACTCACTGTTTGCCTAGATCCTGCTAAATGCGAAATGAATCGTGGAATGAGGCGTCGAGTCCTTTCCTCAGAAATATTTATCCAATTATAGCCGACTTAAAAGGACTCACACATATTCTAGTACACAGTTCAAATAAAAGGAACTGGCAACAAGTGACATGAGAGGTCTCTTCTAGAACGTGTTATATAGGTGGCTATAATGTTTCTTTCGCAAGATAAGAGGAGAGTTTGTCTATGGTTCATGAATCCGTGTGTGAAAGATGCCAAAATATGTAGTGTGTCGAAGTAAATGATCTAGAAATCAAACTAATGCAGATTCTATTTGCAGAAATGTGCTTCGTTCCATCAGATTTCCATGTAGAAGTGATGGATAACCAGTATGAAATGAAAGACAGGCTACGTGAGTCTGTATTTCAACGTCTGTTGACATGGCATTGAGCAGGTACCCAGTGCAATGAGTCAGTTACATCATGTGCTCCAAAAAACGAAACCAGAGGCAAATACAAATAACTAGAGCTAATAAACCAAACAAAAGAATACATATCTCTTGCTCAGTGAGTCGGTCCTGATGGGCATTGTGACGCAAATAGTATCGTGTGATAAAGTGGACTGGGCATTCTGAACAACAAGTGGAAACCTTAGTCTGTTCCCAGACAGAGAATAAACTACTTTAAATGACGATGGGAGGGGGGGGGGACTTCAATATATATCAATTGCCATTGCATCTGAGTACTTTTCCCGAAATTCAATTACTTAAATCTACTACACTAGCGAATCTAGACAAGTCAAGAAAATGCCAGCATTTGGTTTCCCAGTAACTATTTGATTATGTTTTGAATCTTTACAAACGAGTTTCGTTTTAGTATGATTTGTATACATGTGTTTATTTATTAGTACCTAAATCTCAGGGAATTTATGCTAAAATTAGTAACATAAGAATCAACGATAATTGCCCTACAATATTTGAGAAAACCTTCATGAAATTCGAATGGAGCAGAAACAAAAGTATCGAAGCGCAATGAGGCCTTACTTTGTCTCTTCTTTGTCATTTTTGTTTCTAGCCAAGGTGGCTGTGAGTGTTCGTGAAGGGGAACGCATTGCTGTGGTGTGTGTGTGTGTGTGTGTGTATGTGTTATTTTGGATGTGTGAGGTGGTGCTTTGCTTGGGGTTGGGCAGTAAGGGAGGGGGGGTTATAATTTGTTTCATATTAAAACTGATTTCATTCCACACATACAAACGATCGTGATTTGTGAATTGTACACGTAATAGAATTATGTTATTATGGTGAAAAAGAATTATATTTTGAAGAATTATTTGTATTGGTCTAGTATTGAATGAAAATAAGAATACAAATTACGGAAAAGCAAAAAAAAAAGAGAAGGTGTGGGTGGGTGCGTGGGTAGTTTGTACAGGAATGTTGTTTGCTCTTCCAAACACACCAAGCAAACAATCAGCGAATCCAGACGTCCTTTTGACATTCTTTTCAAGATGGAGATTCCTGCAAAACTTATTATTTATATTAGTATACCAATGATAATGTGGGTAATTATTTTCTTGACTTGTATCATGAGTGTGAATCAAATTAAGATAGTGCTTAAAATAGATCATTGGTATGAACGTCATGGTCCTATTGACCACGTTGACGTGAAAGAGGGATTATTTTGATATTCTTAAAAATGACTATAGGCAAGAGATAACTGTCATTATTACATCATGTAGGAAGGAGGCTCTCTATGTTAAGTTGAAGACAAAATCATCACCCGACATTTGACAATTCTACAATTAACCTTGCTTGCAGAACTTTCTTCTCTAAATTAAAAACATTGTGTTATGGAACTGATTGTGTGTGAAGTTTTGTTTGTTGTTCTTCTTCTTATTTTATACTATGTAAATGTTATAGGCCCGAATTCACAAAGGAGGTTTGTCGACAAACCGAGGTTTATGTATGTCATATGACGCGTTTTGACGCGTTTTTTACAAACCTGGTTTGTAAATAACAAAAGGAGGTTTGTCGAAACAAAAGAAGGTTTGTCGACAAACCTCCTTTGTGAATTCGGGCCTATGGGTTTACTCATCGACCCTGGATCTTTTTTAACAGAGAGATAGAGATAGACAAAAGAGTGGCTTTGCCTGGAAACCACACACATCTATCATGCCTCAGTATCGTAGGTGAATAAGATATTTCATCCGGCCGGGCTTGTAACAAGGGTAACAGAATACAGAAAATCACATTTGAAAGGAACTTTCTGAAAGGAAACGTACCTCGATTAAAATCATTTGTAATGATTTTCACGCTGGTAGGTTTTCATGACAAACAAATCATTTTATGAAAACTGATTTTAACCTTGAGGAGTGTGGGTGCCTAGAAGCTCAAAAACATGCTTGTCGAAAGGATTCTTTAGAGTAAATTTACAATTGAAAACTATTTGAAGTGTAAGCATGGCCCAATTTGAGTATTACTTCGTTCCGCTTTGATACAGACATTCCCCGCCAAAATAATATACGAGAAAACTCAGACAGACATAATGAAGTAAAAATGGAAACAATGTTTATAACACTTTGATTGATTGATTGATTGATTCTATTTCATTTCATGTAACAATTGCTTGCACAATAAAGAACATAATTGACAAAGTAAGATCAAAATTATGAAATTAAACAGGAACCTACTGGAAAGCATAGTTTGTTTTTGTAGGTTCCCAAGAATAAATATAATATGAACATTATTTTCATAAATCTGTTATCAATACAAAGTTTTGGTATTACGGTGATGAATTTGGTTCATATGAACATATTGGAAGCATATGCGATTTTACAATATTCAATGATCGTTTTCGCGGTTAAGGCCCGGTCACACAGAGGGCACGCATGGGGGACGCACGGCCAGCGCACTGGAAATTTGCAATTTTGGCCAGTGCGTTGTCGTTCGCTAGGTGAGCGTCGTCATTTGTTACTCGTTCGTCGAGCGCGATGGACCAACGCTATGCGCTCGCCGTCATTCGCTGTGTGCGTCGGGATTTTTTGAGCATGCTCAAAAGTATGCGCGGAGCTCGACGCATGAATGTACATGCCAGAAGGACGCCAGACACGCGCAGGGCGCGTTAGACCAGCGCCAGACATACGCGGAGCACACGCCCTGTGTACGCACAGCGCGCTAGCCACACGTTGTGCATTTTGTGTCAGCTCGCTAGCTTTTCCGAAATCATGACAAAAATTAGGCACACGGCCTTTTCCGATTTCCAGTGCGCAGGCCGTGCGTCGTCTATGTGTGACCACCTCTGTTGAGAACGCAGTGCATGCGTGGACCATTCGTCCAGCGCGCTAACAACACGCTGTGCATTCGTGGAAGTTTTTAATATGTGCGCTCTGTGTACGGTGTGTATGCGCCCTGTATGCGCTCAGCGCGCTAGCAACACGCTATGCATTTGGTCTCAGCTCGCTGTAGCTTCGACAAAAGTTGTGCGCACGACAACGCACTGGCCGAAATCGCAAATTTTCAATGCGCCGGCCGTGCGTCCCCCATGCGTCGTTTGTGTGTGACCGGGCCTTTACCATCGAGTCTAAAGTGATGAAATTGTAGATAATAAACTCTTTATGTTGTTTAGCGCCCTCTCAAGACTGATATTACTTTGGCTCTAAAACAATGTTTCATGACTACGATCGACCGATTTGCTATTACCATTTGGAAATTATATATAAAAACTGCATTTTCTGAGATTTTCATTGTCGCAGCTACCATGGAATGGCCTTAGGCACTATTTGAAATATTTGAAATTTAGCGAGAGCACCGGTAAATTTTTGGATTATTCAATTTTTCGAAAGCAGAAGTGTTTTAGGGGCTAAATTTTGGGTCGATTTTTATAATTATGTACATTGTAAATGTTTACAACCTGTTTTTTTTTTAATACTGAATTTGAAATAAAATGGACCAATCAATCAATCAATCAGATGTTACAGTATTCATTTTCACTATTCCATGATAAATATTCCGATCTGTATTTGACCTTTACTACCTATACATGACATTAAATACTAGATAACCATCATAGGTGAATCATACTCCCTGAGAAGCTGGGAATACACCTAGAATGGATCACCATGGTATATTGGACTCAAAAGGTTTATGCAAATCGCCTAACATTGCCCGAATGTTGAAAATTTCTCTTACGACATGAGATCACGAATCATCACCATTACAATCAACATGACCATCAACAACAACTGTACAGCAAATCTTCCCCTACGACAACTACCCCCTACGACAACTGCCCCTACCACAACTACCCCTTAGGGCAACTACCCTATAGGACGACTACCTCCGGGACAACTACCCATTGACAACTACCCCCCAGACAACTACCCCCTAGGACAACTAACCATTAGGGCAACCACCCTCTAGGACGACTACCCCATACAACTACCCCCTGCGACAACCATCCTCTAGGATACTTACTCCCCTAGACAACTATCCTAGGGGTAGTTGTCTGGGGGGTAGTTGTCCTGGGGTAGTTGGCCGAGGGGGTAGTTGTCCGGCGGTAGTTGTCCGGGTTAGTCATCCTAGAGGGTGGTTGCCCTAGGGGGTAGTTGACTGGGGGTGGTTATACGGGGGTTGGATGTCCAGGGGGTAGGGGTCCGGATACGGTTTATGATATATAATTAGGATAAGGGTTTCTGTAATATATACATAGATTGTATGTAACTACATTCCGACGAGATAATAAAGTGACTATTGCTTGGATCAACCAAATTTAGAATTAACGAGTCGAAAATGATATATTAATTGTACTCACTGTTTGCCTAGATCCTGCTAAATGCGAAATGAATCGTGGAATGAGGCGTCGAGTCCTTTCCTCAGAAATATTTATCCAATTATAACCGACTTAAAAGGACTCACACGTAAGCTTACACAGTTCAAATAAAAGTAACAGGCAACAAGTAACATGAGAGGTCTCTTCTAGAACGTGTTATAAATGTGTTTATAATGCCTCTTTCACAAGATAAGAGGAGAGTTTGTCTCTGGTTCATGAATCCGGTGTGACAGATGACAAAACATGCAGTGTGTCGAAGAAAATGATCTAAAAATCAATATAATGCCGATTCACTAAAATGTGCTTCGTTCCATTAGATTTCCATGTAGAAGGGAAGGATAACCCTAAAGAAATGAAAGACATATAGGCTGCATGAGTCTGTAATTCAACGTCTGGTGAAATGGCATTAGGTAGGTACCTGAGCAAGTCGGTTGAATCATGTGGTTCAAAACGAACCAGAAGAAAATACATCTAACTAGAGCTAATCGACCAAACAAAAAAGATACATATCTCTTGCTCAGTGAGTCGGTCCTGATGGGCAATGTGACGCTAGTAATATCACGTGACAAAGTGGCCTGGGCATTCTGCTCAACAAGTGGAAACCTTAGTCTGTTACCAGACAGAAGAGAAACTACTTTAAATGACGATGGGGGCGGGCGAGAAGGGACTTCAATATACATCAACTGCCATTGCATCTGAGTACTTTTCCCCACAATGCAATCATCTTAAATCTACTACACTAGTGAATAATGTAAACATGATATTTATTTGTGGCGGGGGGGGGGGTAAAGCCAGGCTTTTGTTACCGGGTAAATATTTAATTATGTTTTCAATCTGATATTCGCGTTTTGTTTTATCATGATTGTTACACATTTATTAGTATCTAAATCTAAGGAAATTTGTACTACAATTATTAGAACTTAAAGATAAAGTTGAGTTCTGGTCATGCGACTGCATTGTGAAAGAAACGATGAGGAATCGATCAGAAAAGGTTGATCAAGTAGCATATACGTTTAGGTGTGTACTGCAAGGTTCTAGAGTCATCACAATGATTACAAATTTGGCCCAGCTTCGGTGAAGTAACAAGCAATGTACAAGGAAAGATGTATATTGGACTACAGAAACATGTGGACTAAAAATCGGGCGTTATTTTTAAGCGGATATTTGTCATATTTAGAATAAAAGAGCCAGGCATTTTAGGAAACATTTTTTCGCTAATTTCTTCCACACTTGCATTATAAAAATGATAAAGCTCGCAAGTTTTGTTTTATCTCTCCCCAGAACTCAGCCTTTTCTTTGAACTTAACGAAAACTGCCCGACAATGTTTGTAAAAGCATTCACATAATTCAAATGAAGCCATGAGATAATTATGTCATTATTATATCATGTAGAAAAGATGCTCTCTATGTAAAGTTGAAGATTCTATCATCACCCGACATTTGACGATTCTACAAGTAACCTCACAGCCTAACGAATGTTCTTCTCGTTATTAAAAACATTGTTATGGAACCGATTGTGTGTGAAGTATGTTTTGGTTCTTCTTCTTAGTTTATATTATGTATCCTATACGGGTTTGCTCATGGACCCTGAATTTTGTAATACACAGAGAGAAAAAGAGAGAGAGACAAAAGAGTGACTTTGCCTGGAATTCACACAAATCTATGTCTGATTCCATTATTCATATCGTGGTATACGGACTGGCATACTGTTATTATCATGTCAAGTATCGTAGGTGAATAAGATATTTCATACGACTGGGCTTGTATCAAAGGTGACAGAAGAAAGAAAAAGCACTTTTGAAAGGAACGTTCTGAAAAGAAACGTACCTTGATTTAAATCATTTGAAATGAAGTTCACGCTGGTAGGTGGTACTTTAAAAAAAAAGTTTATGAACACTGGTTGTAACCCGAGGAGCGTGGGACTTAGAAGCTCAAAAACATGTTTACCGAATGTATACTTTAGAGCATAATTAGAATGGAAAACTATATTTGAAATGTAAGCATGTCCGACTTTGGGTATTTCACTTCGTTCTACTTTGATAGAAACATCCCTTGCTAAAATGAGAAACGACAAAAATTAGACAGACATATATATTAGCTGAAGTGTAAAAAATAATAACCAGATTTTGGCTTCGGTTTATGACACTTTACCTGATTTTAAGTCCACCATTCTTAACGAGATTTCACATTATCATAATTTAATTCAGGAAATAAGTAAAAACCCTTCAATCTAAATCAGAACTTCATTCCTACTTATAGCTAAGGTATACTATGATTGAGTCCAAGAGGGCATTTGACCGTTAAGCTGGTGTTGAATAGATTGAGAATTGGACAGAAATGTTTGTTTTCTTCTCGCAGCGTTCTAAATTTGTAGAAAAGAATAACAGAACTAGACATTTATGCACACATGTCAGGTATATGGTGAAAAACAGAAAAGTTTGTATTTCAATAATTCACTCGTTGACACTTCAAATGATCACATTAAATTCCTCCGTCCCCCAAACAAATATATTACAGATATGTGTACGAATTCTAAAATAAGATACCAACTACATTCAAGCTTTGTAAAATACATCCTAACGTATAGACCGATGTGTACTACTAAGCCGATGATGTTACGAATCCGGTATAGGTTGGTGTAGAAAACTAGATAATTTTTTTTTAGACATCAAATTATAACAAATTCACTAGATATTGCTTAATATTACAAGTAGATTTGGCTCCGAGATCCCCTGTGTTTGGCAACCCAGGCTTACAAAATTTCAAGAGAAAGAAAAGGACGGAAAAGGCACGAAAAGCGTTCTTTAAAATCCCGCCCTAGCCATACGGGTTATAATTGTGCAGTAGTAGACAAGATTATTTTTACTTATTTTTTCTTTTTTATATATACTTTCGACGGCATTATGGGGGGTAAAGCATGGCATCCATGCTAAAATGATCTAGAAATCAATCTAATGCAGATTCCCCTTTCACTAATGTGTTTCGTTCCATCAGATTTCCATTTATTTCTACCTTCATATAAAAACAATTATAGATCATTACAATATTATACATTTAACAAAACAAAAAAGCAACCATTCATGTGAACTGTATCAAAAGACTAAATTTACCAGTCGAAAATGAGAAAAGGGGAACTAATATAAGGACAAAAGGCTTGTAAAATAAGTTCCCTATGTAGCAGCGACAGATAACCCTTATGAAATAAAAGACATATATATATATATATATATATATATATATATATATATAACTTTATTTTAATTTCAACTTAAAAGAGTTTAAACTGGGGGCATTTTTCATGCTAACATCAAGAATGGCCCAAAGCTTCGGGCCTGCGTAAATAAACATGGATTTAGCAAGTATAGTTCGTCAGATTGGCGCGTGGGGTATTTGTGTATATTTTTATTTTAATGAAAATTGAATTCGTAGCGTTTGATTATTTAACTGGTACATAAACTGACCGAGGCTATAACGATATAACTCATTTATCTTCAACCTATTTTTTTTAACAAAACATCAGTTTGGAAGTGTTACAGAAAACACGCAAAGCTTTTTTTGTTGAAGTATTATTCTATGAAGATAAGAAATGTGTGTATTACCCCATGAAATAATGCCATAATTTAAATAGGGCAAAATTAATGTCGAGTAAATCATTAGCAGGGAGGAGGTTGGCAAAAAACACGTAACCTTATTTACAATCCCTATATTGCGAGAAATTGTGCGGCAAATGCTATAAATATGAACTTTCCACGAGAGTTTATCGTCGATTATCATATATATCTTATATACAATATACTGACTATTTGCCTAGATCCTGCTAAATGCGAAATGAATCGTGGAATGAAGCTTCAAGTCCTCTCCTCAGAAATATATAATTATAGCCGAGCTGAAAGGATTCACAATAATCTTCCACAGTTCAAACAAATGTAACTAGCAACACGTGACATGAGAAGTCTCTTCTAGAACGTGTTATGAAGGCGTTAACAATGTCTCTTTCGCAATATAAGAGGAGAGTTTGTCTCTGGGTCATGAATCCGTGTGTGACAGATGCCAAATCATGCAGTGTGTCGTGGAAAATGATCTAGAAATCAATCTAATGCCGATTCTCTTTTCACTAAAATGTGCTTCGTTCCATCGAATTTCCATGTAGAAGTGACGGATAATCCAAATGAAATGAAAGACGTAGGTTGCATGAGTCTGTAATTCAACGTCTGGTGAAGTGGCACCTGGCAGGTAGCTGTGCAAGTCAGTTGGATCGTGTGGTCCAAAAATGAAGCCAGAGGAAAATCGAGCTAATCGACCAAACAAAAAGGATACATGTCTCTTGCTCAGTGAGTCGATCCTGATGGGCATTGTGACGCAAGTAATATCACGTGATAAAGTGGCCTGGGCATTCCGCTCAACAAGTGGAAACCTTAGTCTGTTGCCAGACAGAAAAGAAACTACTTTAAATGACGATGGGGAGGGGGGGGGGGAGAAGGGACTTTAATATATATATATATATATATATATATATATATATATATATATATATACATATATATATATATTTCATTCTTCTTTCGACAGCATTATGGGGGTAAAGCATTTCATCCATGCTAAAATGATCTAGAAATCAACCAATGCAGATTCCCCTTTCACTAATATGCTTCGTTCCGTCAGATTTCCATTTATTTCCATCTTCATATAAAAACTATTATACATCATTAAAATATTATACATTAAACAAAACAAAAAAAGCAATCATACATGTGAACTGTATCAAAGAGACCAAATTTACCAGCCAGAAATGAGAAAAGGGGGAGTAATAAAGGACAAAGGCCTTGTCAAATAAGTTCCCTATGTAAAAGTCACGGATAACCCGTATTAAATGAAAGACATAGGCTGCATGAGTCTGTATTTTAACCTCTGGTGAAATGGCATTTGGCAGGTACTTGATGCAAGTCAGTTGGATCATGAAGTTCAAAAACGGAACCAGAGGAATATACATATCTCTTGCTCAGTGAGTCGGTCCTGATAGGCATTGTGACGAAAATAGTATCATTTGATAGAGTGGCCTGGGCATTCTGCTCAACAAGTGGAAACCTTAGTCTGTTACCAGACAGAAAAGAAACTACTTTAAATGACGATTGGGAGGGGGGAGAAGGGACTTCAATATAAATCAATTGCCATTGCATCTGAGTACTTTTCCCCCACAATGCTATCTCTTAAGTTTACTACAATAGCGAATAATGTAAACATGCTATTTATTTTTTAAGGGGTTAAGGATACGCCAGGCTTTTGTTACCCGTTAACTATTTAATTATGTTTTCAATTTTGATATTCGCGTTTCGTTTTGTCATGATTTTTTATACAAGTTCAAGTTCAAGTTTTATTTCCACATGCGGTTCATAAAAAAACAAGTATACATACATGTTCAGACATATAAAAAAAAAGTACACAATTAACATTTATACTACAATTAAGAACTTAAAGATAAAATTGAGTTCTGGTAATGCGATTGCATTGTGAAAGAAACGGTGAGGAATCGGAAAAAGGTTGATCAAGTAGCATATACGTCTAGGTGTGTATTGCTAGGTTCTGGAGTCATCACAATGATAACAAATTTTGGCCCAGTTGTGGTAGTAACAAGCACTGTACAAAGAAAGATTTCTATTGGACTACAGAAACATGTGGAATAAAAATCGGGCGTCATTTTTAACTGAGCTGATACTTGTCATATTAAGAATAGAAGAGCCATGCTTTTCAGTAAACGTTTTTTTTTCTTCTGATTTCTTCCACATTTGCATTATAAGAATGATAAAGCTCACAAGTTTTGTTTTATCTCTCCCCAGAACTCAACCTTGTTTTTTTTTTTTTTGTTACACCTTAACGATGATTGCCTGACAATGTTTGTGAGAACATTCCTTATATTCAAATCAAGCCATGAAATAATTATGTCATTATTACATCATGTAGAAAAGAGGCTATCTGTGTAAAGTTGAAGATTCTATCATCACCCGACATTTGACGATTCTACAAGTAACCTTGCTCGCAGCCTAACGAATTTTAATCTCTGTATTAAAAACATTGTTATGGAACCGATTGTGTGTGTAGTATGTTTTGGTTCTGCTTCTCAGTTTATATTATGTATTCTGTATGGGTTTACTCATGGACCCTGGATGTTTTAATAGAGAGAGAGAAAGGGAGAGAGAGACAAAAGACTGACTTTGCCTGAAAACCACACAAATCTATGTCTGATCCCCATTAGTCATATCATGATATTCGGACCGGCATACTCTTATTATCATGTCAAGTATCGTAGGTGAATAAGATATTTCATACGCCGACTGGGCTTGTATCAAAGGTGCCAGAAGAAAGAAAAAGCACTTTTGAAAGGAACGTTCTGAAAAGAAACGTACCTTGTTTGAAATCATTTGTAATGATTTCACGCTGGTAGGTTTTCATGAAAAAAAAATCATTTTATGATCACCGATTGTTACCTTGAGGAGCGTGGGGGCTTAGAAGCTCAAAAACATGTTTGTCAAATGGATTCTTTTAGAGTAAATTTACAATGGAAAAATATCTGAAGTGTAAGCCTGTCCAAATTTGGGTATTACTTCGTTCCGCTTTGATACAGACATTCCTCGCTTCTGTTTATGACATTTTACTTGATATTCAGGTCCACCATCCTTAACAAGTTTTGACATTTATATATGTATTATAATTTAAATAAGGAAATAAGTGGAAACCCTCAAAAATTAATACCGAATTACATTCATGCATTTAGCTATGGTATGCTATACTTGAACCTAAGAGGGCTTTTGACCGTTAAGCTGGTGTTGAATAGATTGCGAAATCCCGAATTTTACAGATTTTTGTTTTCTTTCGCAGCGTTCTACATTAGTTAACGAATATCAGAAATAGACCAGCAAAGTATATCTAGGCATACATATCATGTTTATGGTGAAAAACACACAGGTCCTTTTGAACACATTGGACTCATCTGTCCCCGGTACAAAATATGTGTACTTATGAAGATTTTGTTTTTGTGCAATTGATATATAGGCTCTGGCATACTCTAAAGTAAGATACCAACGACCACTAAGCTATTTATCATACACCCTAGCCTATAGTCATATTTGGATTACTAGATATTGCTTTATAATACAAATAGATTTGGGTGAAAGATCAGATGAACAAGTCACGACACGCTCTGTGGGACAACTGGCTTTCCATACTAATATGATCATGCAGGGTATAAAATGGGATCTAAAATGCCCCACACCCCCTCCCCCTTGACAGATTTTCAAAATTCGGCTTCGAGATTATGAGATACCCTGCGTTTAGTCACCCAGGCTTGCACGATTTCGAGGTGGAAAAAAGAACGGAAAGGGGACGAAAAGCGTTCTGCAAAATGACGCCAAAACGCAATGCTTGTTATATTATTGTGCGGAAACCCAGTAGTAGACCAGCTAAGACACAATATTTAAAAAAAAAATTAACGGCATTTTGGGGGTAACGCATGACATCCTTGCTAAAACTCTGGCGAAAATACTAAAGAATAACATTGGGGTAGGTGCCACGCGCATTTTCTGCTCAGAATCCAATTCTTTTGCTCAAAATGTGAAAGAATGTCCTAAACTAATGATTGTTTAATTCTTTTATTTACCTAATAGGCCTATGCATTATTTGAAAATTACCTTTCACTTAATATTCTTTTCATTTTGAGTTTGAAGTAACAGACCTCTTTGATATACATTTAAAAGTTGGATGTTCCACACATGATGTATGGCCTAATAAAAGATGAAAGTGGCGTTATTTAAAAAAAAATAACACCATAAAGTTGCCATTAAAACACTTGTTCTTGATTAAACAAATAGTAATCATACATATACATACATATATATATATATATATATATATATATATATATATATTTATATAGATAGAGGTTGAAAAGTTTCAACTTTATCAGTAAGTGTTGTAAAGTTTGTTTTACCCCAAGGTTCATCAGCAACTAAATATTCTTTCATTCACCCTTAATAGGGTATTATTATGTCTCTTGTGTATTCTTACTGACTGCACATGAGTGTATTTAACAGTGCCTTGTGTCAAATATATATATATAGTTGCTGATAAGCATTCGGATTGAACAGACTGTACAACACTTACTAATAAAGTTGAACCTTTTCAACCTCTATAGGTACATTAGTTGAGCACTGTCAGATATTACAATTTTACTAAAAATGGCTTATATATGAATATATATACTTCTTTTTTTTCTCACCCAAGAACAAGTAAAAGGAAACGATAATGACAAATTGATAACATAACAAGATACGCTTTCGTATGCGAGTTTGTATTTCATTTTTATTCTCTCTCTCTCTCTCTCTTTACTTTATTCCCTTACTTTCTCCCCTCTCTCTTTCTCTCTTCATCTCTTCCCCTTTCTCTCTCTCTCTCTCTCTCTCTCTTGGTCCTTCTCCATCTTTCAACGTTTATTTACACCACATCCTTTCTCTCCTGATCACACTCTCCCATCCTATGAAAAGCGCTTTGCCCTCTCTCTTTCTCTCCTCCTCCCCCCTCTCTCTCTCTCTCTCTCTTCCCCTTCTCTCCCCCTCTCTCTCTCTCTCTCTCTCTTGGTCCTTCTCCATCTTTCAACGTTTATTTACACCACGTCCTTTCTCTCCTGATCACACTCTCCCATCCTGTGAAGAGCGCTTTGCCCTCTTTCTTTCTCTCCTCCTCCCCTCTCTCTCTCTCTTGGTCCTTCTCCATCTTTCAACGTTTATTTCCACCACATCCTTTCTCTCCTGATCACGCTCTCCCATCCTGTGAAAAGCGCTTTGCCCTCTTTCTTTCTCTCCTCCTCCCCTCTCTCTCTCTCTCTTGGTCCTTCTCCATCTTTCAACGTTTATTCACACCACATCCTTTCTCTCCTGATCACGCTCTCCCATCCTGTGAAAAGCGCTTTGCCCTCTTTCTTTCTCTCCTCCTCCCCTCTCTCTCTCTCTCTCTCTCTCTCTTGGTCCTTCTCCATCTTTCAACGTTTATTTACACCACATCCTTTCTCTCCTGATCACGCTCTCCCATCCTGTGAAAAGCGCTTTGCCCTCTTTCTTTCTCTCCTCCTCCCCTCTCTCTCTCTCTCTCTCTCTCTCTCTTGGTCCTTCTCCATCTTTCAACGTTTATTCACACCACATCCTTTCTCTCCTGATCACGCTCTCCCATCCTGTGAAAAGCGCTTTGCCCTCTTTCTTTCTCTCCTCCTCCCCTCTCTCTCTCTCTCTCTTGGTCCTTCTCCATCTTTCAACGTTTATTTACACCACATCCTTTCTCTCCTGATCACGCTCTCCCATCCTGTGAAAAGCGCTTTGCCCTCTTTCTTTCTCTCCTCCTCCCCTCTCTCTCTCTCTCTCTCTCTCTCTCTTGGTCCTTCTCCATCTTTCAACGTTTATTTACACCACATCCTTTCTCTCCTGATCACGCTCTCCCATCCTGTGAAAAGCGTTTTGCCCTCTTTCTTTCTCTCCTCCTCCCCTCTCTCTCTCTCTTGGTCCTTCTCCATCTTTCAACGTTTATTCACACCACATCCTTTCTCTCCTGATCACGCTCTCCCATCCTGTGAAAAGCGCTTTGCCCTCTTTCTTTCTTCATGTTGCCCACCTCTTATCAGACTATCCGACTTATTCAAGTTTACGTGAATAAAGCTCTGAAGTGATAATTCAAAATAAAAACTGTTTTATTCAATTTCTTGCAATATATCCGCTTGTACCTTTTTAAAAAAACAAAACAAACTTATTCTGAATTTAATTTTTGTTAGGGCTCATAATACTAAACTTACCTACATTTTCAAATAAACAGTAAGCATAATGTTCGGGTTTTCACCCGGAATGCCATGTTTATGTTTATACTGCAATCGATGTACTTTTTGTTGTTGTTCCGTTTCAAATGCAACAATCATTTTCAGAATGTAAATACGTTTGTGACGATGTACATTTTGATATTATCGTATTATGTATTCTTCCTGTATTATGTATATATGTACAAAGACTGTAAAACCAGTAAAAAAAAAAAGAATTTCCTGAAAGAGACCATATAAATTTCAATTCAATTCAATTTAATTCAATTAAAAACCTATAAATTCAATCAGTTCTATATCGAACTTTCTATGTTATACATATGCATAGGCGAAGATCCGGGGGGATGGCATATGTTATCATCCCCCTAGGTTATGCATATGTTTATGATACAATGCTCACCGTAAAGGCTTTCATATTGCATAAATCCCAGCAATATGATATGAGTCTATACGCAGACAAAACAATATATAAATCATACTCAAAGGCCCATTCTCAAATATTATAATTGTTAGCAATAAACAGAAATTGATAAAAGACAACCCCTCCCCAAAATGCGTACATTCCAAGAGTTCGATCTTGGCTGACATGTTGAAACTTGACTACATGTTATTTGCTCTTTATCGATGCATTCTTAAAATGGATGCCTTGGCAAAGCCTTAGTTTTATTAAAGATTGCTTGACTTAGGCGGCCGCTGTACATAGATATTTTACAAAATATAAAAAAACATCTCAACTCAACAAACATAAAATCCATTTAACCATGGATGTATAAGGTGTACGTCATACCAAAGATAACCAAATAATTTGCGTATCACATGATGAAACAATAGTTTAAAGCAAATTATATCCATTTGAAATATATCCTGTAAGACTGACTGCTTCGATTATTGTCTCTACAGTTACTGATGAAATAGTTACAAGTTTTGTTTGTTCTTGCAACAAATCCATATTTCGCAAGTCCTATTGTTAAACTCGTCACATGTATTCTTTATTTCCACTTTATTCACAAACCAAAAATATACACTCTCTTATATATTTGCATAAAATAAAGTCCGATATAAAAACGTTTGTAGAAAGACATGTATAAATGCAATGTGATTCCTTGGCTGACAACAATTACACATGTAAATATATTTACATAGTGAACACATTCTGGATATCAATAATACGTTACAGCAGTCCTGCAAATCCATGAACATTGGCAATTCACATATGTAACAAAAAGAGGAATTCACAGGCTTTCAGATGATTTCAGATTTTCACAAGGCATTTAAAAAGCGTGTAAGAACAACAATATTTTCAGTACAGCTCGAACAAAGGGAATACACCTCTCACAACGTAACACACGTTGCAAGATTCCACTTAACCTTCCCATATATAGGTGTACTGCACACAAACTGGCAAATCATTACAACTCAGGTAATAATGGAAACGATCATTACAATAAAGACATAAATGGAAAGAAATTTACAGAGTATATATTTATGAGATGTAATGGTAAAAACACTGTACAGGAGCGATGGATGTTTGAAATAAAACTTGAACGAATTGTCACTGTATATAAGAATATACCTTTGACAATTTATAAGATATCACATATGTCTATGTTCTATTCAGATCTACTGATCATATAAAAATATAAACATAACTACATTGCATCAGTGTGATAGGAGATAGACGTGCATTATAATAATAATAAACTAAATCGACAATAATCCTGTAAATCGAGTGATGTGTTCCATCAAACGCCATCTCCAAAACCAATTGATAAAGGTTTCTCTCTGCATTACTACGCCCTGTTTTACTTTTTCTCTCTGTATTACTCTGTCTTACTGCGACGACTGTTGTATTCATGTCTCAAGGAAGTCTAGATTACATGTATGCACGATCTGTTCATGATTTAGTTTAATACAATAATATTACTACAATTAGATAGGAATTAGTAATTCCCATCTCAGTTCATCTCACAGTTTTATTGTACAAAGTATATATACATATAACTATATTGTGAACCATTTATATGCCTGCCTTTTTTACTGTATGAAATCCTACTCATGTTTGCAATAAATGAATGATTTAATATAAAATCCGTACATTCCAAGCGTTTGATCTTGGCTACCAGGTGTTAACTTGACGACATCTTATTTGCTCTTTATCAACGCATACTCAAAATGGATGCCTTAGCAAAGCCTTAGTTCTATAAAAGATTGCTTGACTTAGGCTGCCGCTGTACATATATATTTTACAAAATATAACAAAAACATCTGAACGCAACAAACATAAAATCCATATAACCATGGATGTATAAGGTGTACGTCATACCAAAGATAACCAAATAATTTGCGTATCACATGAAGAAACAATAGTTTAAAGCAAATAATTATATCCATTAAACATATGTTCTGTAAGACTTACTGCTTCGATAAATACATGGAATTATTGTATCTACAGTTACTGATGAAATAGTTACAAGTTTTGTTTGTTCTTGCAACAAATCCATATTTCGCAAGTCCTGCTGTTAAACTCGTCACATATATTCTTTATTTCCACTTTATTCACAAACCAAAAGTATACACTCTCATATATATTTGCCAAATAAAGTCCGATATAAAAACGTTTGTAGAAAGACATGAATGAATGCAATGTGATTCCTTAGCTGACAACATTATACACATGTAAATATATTTACATAGTCAACACATTCCGGATATCAATAACACGTTACAGCAGTCCTGCAAATCCATAAACATTGAAAATACACATGTGTAACAAAAAGAGGAATTCACAGGCTTTCAGATGATTTCAGATTTTCACAAGGCAATTAAAAAGCCTGTAAGAACAACAATATTTTCAGTACAGCTCGAACAAAGAGAATACACCTCTCACAGCGTAACACACGTTGCAAGATTCCACTTAACTTTCCCATATTTAGGTGTACTGCACACAAACTGGCAAATCATTACAACTCAGGTAATAATGGAAACGATCACTACAATATAGACATGAATGGAAAGAAATTAGTATACATTATACATTACATGTATTGGTAAAAACACTGTACAGGAGCGATGGATGTTTGCAATAAAACTTGAAAGAATTGTCACTGCATATATAAGAATAAACCTTTGACAATTCATAAGATATCATATGAGTCTATGTCCTATTTAGATCTACTGATCATATACAAATATAAACATAACTGCATTGCATCATTGTGATGGGAGATACAAGATACAAGAAATTTGGTTTCCATTGGCGTTACAGTAATATTCAAGAAAATCCATAATTAAAATAAATAAGTACATTACGTTTATAGAATGAATGAAAGAAGAATAAATACATGCAAAAGATATTGAAGCAACAAAAATGGTCATTGGTACTTCAAATCATGGGTTTCAAAATTTAGCCTTGGTCATTGGTATTTCAAATCATAATAGTTTCAGTATTAATTAATTTCCGACGCAGAAATTTAACGTTTAACCTGTGAGTTGAATTAGACACGCATTATAGTGATAATAAAACAATACGCCAATAATCCTGTAAATCGAGAGATGTGTTCCATCGTACGCCGTCTCCCAAACCAATTGATGAAGATTTCTCTCTGCTTAACTACTCCCTGTATTATTATGTATAGCACATCAAAAATTATTACAACAAACACATGTTATTTGATGATTGTAAATGATCAAGCTTTATGAAAGCTTCAAAAAACAAAAAACAGAATTGAAATCGGTCAATGCGTTGTGATTTTATACCATTTTTTTGATATCGCAAAATTACCGAAAAACCTGCCAGAAATGGTCAAATTGGCAATAATGGCATAATTCGACAAGGTTGACAACTGAATTCATCACTTTCTTGGACACAAATAATAAATTAAATTATCAGACACTAAAATATCATCATTGTGGTAAAAAATACAAAAAAGAAAATTCATATATCTATTACCGTTTTGAAAACAGAAGCCAACAAAATAAGTCATTTTTGCCATTTTTGCGAATCTGCAGATATAAAAAAGTTGTGAAAATAACTAGATATGCAGATATAAAAGAGTTGTGAAAATAACTAAGTTCGCCTAATTAATATGCGCATATGTAATCAAATCAAAACCGAACATGATACATCAGTGAAATCTATGTATATCAGACAGGTATGGAAATATATTTCATTTGAAAAAAAAAAAAAAAAAATCATGAATATTCATCAAATATTAGGTCATTTCAGCTAATTACATATTAGCGCACTCATTATGCAAATTAGGAAATTCAAACTGTTCATTTTGGGGGCATTTCTAAAATCATATATTCATAGATCATATTTACACCAAATATATACCTTAAATTCCAAATAATTTTGCAATGCCAATAAAATATGACGATGGAAATTACTTGGATCACCGTCACAGCTATTTCCTCATGTGTTTCACAAATAATTCAGAAAAACCGATCATATGATAAATATTTGTAGATTTTCAGCTACATCACAGTATATTTGTCTATTTAAAAGATGGCATATTTGAGGATTTATGACGATTTTCCGAGAAACCATTCAACAGACCATAACATTCCACAGGGACTGAATTTTAGAGTAACAAAAACTTTGGTGACCCCAATACAGTTGTGGCTACCTTGAGTGTAAATAAAAAAATGATTCAATGAGTGAAATATATGAGGATATTACATTTTTGTAGGGGAGTTTTATACATTGAGGTGCATTTTCACCACGCAGAATAGCAGCGCGAGTCAATGGGCGATCAGCGGGCCATGTCACACATGGCTGAAAAGACAATATTCTAATTCAATAATTAACATATTTCCCACATGCCTATAACAATGAAACTACACAGAATTGTACTTAAAGGTATGCTTGAAATATATGTGAAATAAAAAAAATTAAAAAAAATTCTACCAACTGACTGCTGTTGTGTGTGTGTGTGTGTGTGTGTGTGTGTTCGCGGGGCAGGCTGTTTGCACAGGCAGTGTGATCACCCTAGTATTATTATGTCCTACTGCGACGACTGTTGTATTCATGTCTCAAAAAAAGTCTAGATTACATGTAGGCCTATGCAAAATCTGTTCATGATTTAGTTTAATAAAATAAAATTACTACAATGAAATCAAAATTACTAATTCCTATCTCCTAGGACCTAAGACATAAATGACTGACCTAGAGTGCCACGAACATGACCATGATTAATTGAATATCAAGAATAGTAAACAAAATAAGCTTTCTAATTTCTCTCTCTTACGACAGGAATAAATTTTACATGCATGTCAAAAAGCAGATTTAAATATATGCAAGATCTGATCATGATCACAAATATGACAACGAGATCAAGATGACTCATTCCTCTTTCTTACTACATCCATAACTGTTGCATGCATGCCACAAACTATAGTAGAT
Source organism: Strongylocentrotus purpuratus (assembly GCF_000002235.5). Lineage (NCBI taxonomy): Eukaryota > Metazoa > Echinodermata > Echinoidea > Camarodonta > Strongylocentrotidae > Strongylocentrotus > Strongylocentrotus purpuratus. The sequence goes on from NW_022145558.1 coordinate 1,554,079, forward strand.
CATATCAAAGATACGGTCATGGTTTGTCGGATATATTTGTTCTGAGAAATGATATAATGAAAATATTACTTAAGAGAGATATAAATAAATAATAGAACGACATTTATGGTGCATGTTATATATCTTGCATTACACTTTAAACATAGAATGAATTTTTTGAGAACACATTGAGTAGACAAATCGTAATCATGTCAGAGTTTAATCACATACTCCTTAAAATATATTCATACTTTATATTAAACAATGCTTTTTCCGTCAAACCTAGTATTATGTTCATGCAATAAGACATATTCTCAGGCTAACAACCGTGTAACAACACTTCAGTGATGTGTTAGCCATACATGGCAGGCAGTTCAGGATATAGATATTAATAATGTAATATTAAAATATTTTCTATTTACATCTGACGAAATATTTATTTATTTATTTTATTTTATTTTATTTCTAATCTTTTGACAGGGAAGCCCATTCACCAACAAGTAGTGGTCTTCCATGGGGCCCTGCATGAACATATTTACATCGTTTATAACATTTATACAGAACAGTTACAAAAATAATACTCGTTTGCAAAATAAACATAATCATTAACCTAGTAAACAGTAATGTCAATAGGAAAATATTAATTAAGTCGCAATTATGTGAATAAGTCATGTAAATATTACAGAACATGCACGTAGTGTATGTACGGCTGAGCCATTCACAAATTACAACTTTGTTTAAACAATCTCTTAAATGAATAGACAGAGGAAGCCGTTCTCAATGAATTATCCAGCTTATTCCATTCAAATATGGAAGAAACAATTGGGCTACACTTATAACAATCAGTGTGAAATCTAGGCACACGTAAACATCCACTGTCTATTTGCCTTGTATGATGCTCATGTACATCATTAGGATTGATTAAGCCTACCTGAAGGTAAGAAGGTGCTAAGTTATGAACGCATTTATATATCATCATAACGCGACTTAAATCAAACCGCTTGTCTAGTGTCATCCATTTAAGACTTGTGAACAAATCAGCCGACGGTGTGTCATATGTCTTGTTCAATATTATTCTTGCGGCCCTCTTTTGAATTTTTTGCAGCTTAGTTGTATGAGAATGAAATCGGTTCGACCATACAACAGAGCAGTAATCTAATCGTGGCAACACTAGACTGTTATAAAGTAACTTTAAGGATTTTTGAGGCAAAAAACTCTTTGCTCTCTTTATCATGCTAATGTTTTTCTGGGTAAGTTTACTTACGTTTTCGATTTGTTTAGACCCTTTCAATTCTTCATCTATCAAAAGTCCTAAGCATTTGGTGAATTGAACTCTTTTGATAAAATTGCCGTTTAATGAAATGGTGAAAGATTAAATTTTCTTGAGATTAGCAGGAGAGCCTATTAACATGACACAAGTTTTTTCAGTGTTAAGAACAAGACGATTTTCCTTAATCCATGCCATGACTCTGTTTAACGCAACAGTTAATTTTTCTTCCACAACAGTTGCATCATTTGCACTGACGGTAAGTGTCGTATCGTCAACATACATATCTATGATACCTTCAGGAGTACATTCAGGTAGACTATTAACATATATTGAAAATAAAAGGGGACCAAGAATTGAACCTTGTGGCACACCTAATTTGATGGTTGATGGATGCGACTTGGCTCCTTTGAATTTGGTCACTTGTTGTCGATCCCCTAAATATGATTTGAACCAATAAATAGTCCTATTACTACAACCTATACAAGCTAGTTTATGTAGAAGTAGCTCATGGTCAACAGTATCAAAAGCCTTACGAAGATCTTTTTTGATATCTAAATATCAAAAACGAAAAACAAATAAGAGGATAGTTGGCAACAAATTTATTCCCAAATTCAGAATTGATGTAGACTGTAGAATACTTTAAACCACTAGTTGACAACTGGTAATGTTATCACCGACTATCGGATGTAAAACAATGGTCATAACTTCGTAGAGTTAGTAGATAGTTGTAACAGAAAGGAAAGAGACGGGGTACATTTCAGGACAGGTGGGATCCGACAGACATGTTTAGTGATGCTAAGTGCTATCAAGATTCCCCAGGAAATTTGTCATAACATCTGACTTACCTTAAAGGGACTTGGTAACATTGTTCAGATGTCAGATAGTGGTGCTAAGGTAGTGACTTCAATGCTAGATGTACAATTAAAGATAATCTGAAAATTTGAGTGAAAACGAACCATTATTCATGGTACATATTGGGAAAAACTGATCTGATCGATTCCTTTACTCTCCCAACTATATTATTACAATTTAATTACATTTTAGGTGAATGTAAATCGTCATAAAGCAATTAATGGCTTTACATTCTATATCAGACAGTTAAGTGTTGACAGATTTTTTATAGCCTGTTTTATCTATTTTTTTTCATGGAAAAACGATTGGGAAAATTCAAAAATGGTTGGGAGAATTCAATGTTAATCACTGTTAGAGGGTGTCGTACATCGACGCCTTCAGAGAAAACTATAGATATCTTCGTGGTATGAGAATTTGTTCAGGAATTTTTGAATGTCAGAGGGTTAGTATAGTAGAAGGAATATAGTAAGTAACATTTTATACAAAAATTTAGCAATTTTTCTCATCAACCTTCAACAATGTTTAATACCGAGTCACTTTAAATTCCTTTGAACAAATTATTTTGTAATAAATATCATCTCAATCAAAGAGAATACAAATAAAACCATCGTTGTCTGCTATTCTGAAAAATGTTTAATTTAACTTTTTCCCCTCTACAAAGATTAAAAGGCTGTATCAGACTGTGCTTAATGCAGGCTGTGCTTAATGCATAATTTGCACGCTTTTTTAAGGTTAAGTAGTTTGATTCAGCCGGTGCATCAATCCCCCGGAATATTTTTACAGAATGTGTATATTATTATTTTTTTTAAAGTTTATATTATTATTGCAACTGCAGATTTTAATTTTGTTGTTACTGTTAAAATAACACATTATTATTCTTTTAATATCTTTTTCCAATTTTTACAAATTTAGTGAAATAGTAGGATTTCTTTGTGCACCAGTAACGTGAAAAGCTATCAGAGATTTCCTTAACATCAGATCTATTTCATATATTTCCTCCATAAACCCTCTAAATGAAAATTATTAAAAATACTCTTCAGCTCGGTGAAACTTCCACCCGACTTGTTTTTCCATACAGAAAGGCACTCTCTCATCGCTGGCTTAGAGTTACTACCGTGCTGCTTCAAGATACGTGATGCCTCGTTGTAGTCAATACCGAGTCCCACGGACAGTTCATTGTATTTATCGTAAGGGATGTGGGCTGTAAGAATATTCAGTTGTCCATCCGATACCGCGTCACTATATATGACAATGATTTAAACAATAAGGAATTATTATGAAAAGTATTTCTCAACTCACTGTGAATTTCTGCTGGGTCGTATTGTTATAATGTCCGTGAGCAGCTCTTATTTACATTAGTTGGAAGTGGTTTGCCAATTCCATTGCGTTGTCATGGGAGACTTCGTCAATTTATATTTCAATTCTCGTTACGTTTTTGGTAGATACCCCTCTGTAAGCTTTCAAGTCGTTTTTAACATTCATCCTCCAAGCATTAAGAATATCAAATTCTTCATAGCTGCAATGAGCTCTTCGACTACTAAATGTCTGGATTCATCAAGTTTTATGAAAAAATAGTTATTGATGAATTATTTTGTATTATTAGTAGTAGTATTATCATTTATATGTACATTTTGTTTTGTTGGGGGGGGGGTATACTAAGTTTCGGCCTATCCTATCAATGAGATATTAATTAAGAATGATCTAAAAGCCATAATTTTACCATTTAGCGGTTACGAAAGAAATCTAACCTGGTTTGAGAAGTGGAAACTTCATCGGCTACTGCTGTTGCTTCTTGAGGAGGAATGGCGACTGATGTGGATACCAAGGATAATGAGGAAGCGGAATTTGTGTTTCCTAGTGATGTCTTGGCTGTTGCTGATGGTTAAAATGGGAAATTGTCTGAACTTCGTAAAAATATTTGTTCATTACGTTCATGTAATTGGTTGTAGAATTATGTTACATTGTAAATTGAATTACGATTCGATCACACAAATATTAATTTGTCATTGATTAAATCTTGTTACCTCATTTTATTATTATTTCATACAATCTGCTAAGGATCAACATGCAATGTATGTTGGTGAGATTAAGTTTGAAGTTGAAAAAAACTAATGTAGGCGAATTCCTTACATCTAAATTTAGGGTCTTTCTTAGAAGAGGAGAGGGATGGAAATAGTAAGAACAAAATATATGCTAAACAAGAAGTGTAAAGCCTACAGAGACGAAATTATCAGGTTTTTTGTTAAAGTTCATGTCTGCCCATGACACTCATAATGTCCGTTCATGACAAAGAGTTTCACACTTATAACGAAAGTTGGAGTTTGGTTTAGGATTCGATCGATGTGACAAATAAATCAACCTCCCTCATTAATATTTGCAGCTGAAATTAAATGTCAATGACAGCTAGTTTACATAAAACAGACAAAATACAGCAGCAGTCAAGATTCCCGTTTCTATTTCATCCGTTAGTGACAAAGAATTTTTCATGTATTATTTAGTAGAGGATTACCAAGTTTTATCAAATTTTAACACATCCGATTAGTGATAACTTTTACATTTAAACATTTTTTTTTTAGCATGGTTAATGTAATAATGCTTGCGGCCTATAGTAAAAGTGAAACACGTGACCTCCCTTACTTGAGTCAAACAAAACAGATGAGCTAATTTTCTTTTTTTAACTCACGAGAAGCAAGGAAATGTGTCTTGAACATTATTACCATTGGACGCTTAGACTGTATCACTTCCAGATTCACCAGCAGGTCATCTGCTTTCCCGATAAAGTTCAATTTGAAGTAGACAGTATGCTTACTCTTTTCGAGGAAGGTTGCATCCACAATCTGTCGTTGGATATAATTGAGTGTTTATATTAGCACAATATACAGGAAAAGAGGATTAAAATAAAATTTGAATACATTTGTAGGGGAGTACACATGAGGTTATTACATACGATGAACAAGTTAAGATAACATTAAATGCATCTTCTATATAGAATACAAGGTGGTGGAACTATGGAGGATAGGATCACAGATATATTTGTCTCCTTGAAGGTGGTGAAAACAATCAAAATTCCAAACGCCTTCACATATTAAACTGGTAGGCTTTTCAGGATTTAAGCTACAAGTTTACGCTAATTATAACCCGAATTGGTTTTCTCAACGCAAACTAAGTCGTCTAGCTACTGCAAATAGATCCTGTGAACAATCTAATGAAACTTAATTGTATTGGGTTTTCACCTACTTTGCTAAGAACATAAACAAGATGAGATTCACGGCGTAACGGTAGGTTAGGAATTTAAGCGTGACCGATTGTTTTATTTTATTTGGGCAAGTTTACGATTGCAAATTCCTACCCAATAAACTTTTTTTTTTAAAGTTCTTCCATATCTAATATTGTTCAGTATGTACTATTTAGTAACTTGCTCATTCAGCGCATTAATACAAAAGTGCACAGATCTGCCAATGTTACGACGCTACGCTGCCCTACTAAACTGTATCTCTCAAGAAAAATGCTACCTAGTAATGTGTTTAAGTCAAATGAAGTGGTGGTTCTTGAAATGCTGGTATCTCCCAGATTACATATACGGTCTTTCATATCAGAACTTATATCAGATCTTAATTGTCATCTTACTAGGTAATATATGAATATTTATTCACAATCAGGTACATGGTGTGTAAGCAATAAAGAATAAACTGATTCATTATACTTCAGATATCATACAGTCAAGACCAGTTTGAACCCAAGAGCCACAACATCTAATACGGAAAGGGGAAGGTGTGTGTGTGTGTGTGTGTGTGGGGGGGGGGGGCTCTCACCTTTCTACATGTGTCATTTTCATTCAGTTGGCAAGTGATTTCCATATCTTTGCGTTTGACATTCATCTCATCATCATCATCTTTAGCGGGTTGATACTCTGCTTTCTCTCCGATTTCATGAACATCTCTCTGTGACAAGGCAATATGACAAGACGATGTTTATTTATACAAATTTCAGACTTGAGAATACGCAGAAGTTGCATGTATCATCGTTCAAACTGGCACAAAATATATTTTTCTAAATAGTTTTTAGCTTCGAAGGATGGCATAACGGCAACACTTTGAATCATTTATAGAGGTATTGACACGCAACTTCCAGAATAATTTATCATTCACTAGGCCAATAGTGAATTCAATATGAATAATTTTAACATTCCATCAGTTTACTGTTTTAACCATGTTGAGTTAGAAATGGGATGGAATAGAAAGGAAAGTGATCGTGTTCTTTCGGTTGTCCTTTAGATCACTACTTGATATTGTAAGGAGAGAGGTAGGGAAAATTAAGCGAGGTATTATTTAGTGAGTGCAGGTAGGCTGGATGAACCAGGCCATGACGCTCCTCTCATTATTAGCCTGGTTAAGTTCACCATTCTTTTATGGACTACCTACATATAGTGAAAGCGCAAAGTTAAAGAATATTACACATATCACCATGCAAAACATAACTTTTGAAGATTATTTGAATCCCTTTAATTTGTAGTCATTACAAACAGCATGGATCTAGTTTTACGTCTTTCATGTTAATGGAAATGGAGCCGATCCTATCAGTGCATCATTATTCACTTAGTGGGCAATTGGTGAACATTAATGTATGTGTGTTTTAATGAAAAAAATAGTAGATATTTAATTGACATTACTTAATATGACAGATATTTATGCCATACCCAAGAGTTTCCATGAGGTTTGTTGGCCATACGAAACTCCAGCGGCATTTCCCTACACTGTGGCATAATCTTTGGAAGAAAAGGCATGAAGGACATTTGTTTGCTTTTCATGTAGAACAGATTTGTAATGAAGGCCGGAAATACTATTGTAAAGTGCTCCAGTAAAAACTCCACATGGTTGCATGTAACCAGACAGGTTCTTGAAGTTTGTACAATGCGATCAGCTTCTCCTTCTGTAAATAAAAAATGAAATGAATTGAATACAAAAACATTAGTAGTAGTAGTAGTTGTTGTTGTGGTAGTAGTATGATTACATTTAGTTCTTTCTTCAATATCAGTGGAAACATTACTTGTTTTTTTGGTAAGCTTTCACTCGCTGAGCTACAAGCTTCTTCAGACCTTTGTATTTCTTTCCACTGTTTGTAAAGAAACAAGGAATTTTCAAGCTACATCACCGATCAGATGAACCTCTTTGTTGATTTAGTGGAAGTCAAGGTTGTAGTGATTTGCCACTCGCTACCAAGATGTAAATTGGTACCTTGCAATTACTGGGGTAATAATAATCGTAGGGTTATAAGGATAAGTAGCATTAATGCTGATGATTCTTGCGTGAGTGAAATTGATATTATTATCATTATTATTATTAGTAGTAGTACTAGTACTAGTAGAAGTAGTATTATTATAATCATCAGTATCATTATTATTATTATATTTACTACTACTGTAAATATTCACCCTGTTCTAGATCCTAGTCGAATTATCATTCTGTCTATCTATGATCCTTTACCCCACCCAGTTGTTAAATGGGTATCTGCTCAGATGATTTCAGTTTGCATGCCTGTTAAATGACCACTGGCTGGAATGCTCTCCATTTAGTTGGAGGGTATGTGGTATTATTACAACTGAAAATTAAACTATTTTCTTCTGATTTCGACATGTCAATGAACTTTCTGTTTCTTGATCACATTGCCTTACCGTGATTCCAGAAGTACAATACGACCTGCACTTTTGTCGGATCAATGAGGTTAGCACAATGAGGAATCTTCAATCTGACAGGTTTCTCTGATACAAATTGTAATCCTGAAGGAAGACACTGGAAGCCATAGGTAAGAACCGTCTCATCGGGTCTCAGAGTGATTGCAGATGGAATGTTTTTGAGAACATCTAAAGTGATCGTTTCACTAGAACCCTCTTGCAGCGCACCGGGAGGGATGGAAAGAGTGAACCCGAATGGCGGGATCTGTAGCTCTCCTCCAGTATGGTCAAAGATCCCTTCACAATGGTATTTGTCTACGGTTAAAATCAAATTCATTGCAAAAGACGATCTGACAGATTAGAAGAAGGTGTAAAGGCTACGAGCCATTAAATCCCACGCATGGACCCCCACATTCCTTCAAATACTCTCACGTTATGTCCCTCATTACTACACATTTCCCTTTTTTGTAATATATGTTCAGCACGTATAAAAAATGCATGACAATATTTATATCTGGAGTTACAAATTAAATGAGATAACTGTTCTTGTTTTTACAATGCACCCACGTCAATCAAAATCAAAATGAAAACCTTATTAATCATATATTTGTCATTATTTGTTTATGATAATGTATGTTAAATTATTTATTTAAAATAGAGTGTTACCTCGATGAGCTCTGATGATGTCCATGGCAGGAGACCTGAGAATTTATGCAAATGACAACAAAGAAAAGTGATATTAACATATTGTTTCAACCTTCAAGATATGCTTGGGCAAGAAAAAGGTGTTTGATCAAATATCCACAGATCTTTTACCCATGGAGAGGTCTTACGTTCTGCATTTAAGAATAGTCATTGCTAAAGTAATGAAGGTGCTTCATATATGACTACTTTCTGTTTTCCTTCTAGGAAAGAATACTTCCACCTGTGTACAATATAATAAACTGTTGGTGCATAAATGAATAAATACTTTCATGAACACATATTCAGCGTTCATCTCAATGCTTTAAAAAAAGTATTTTTTGAATAGTTTTACAATATCTACAAACTCGTTTATATAATCATCAGGAATACTGACATTTAAGACATGGCCAGGACAAAACGGGACATATGTTATGTATGGGACAATTAGCGTTCTTAAACGCATTTTTGCACACACTTTTGTCAATAAAGACTCAACTATCTAAAGAAAAAAAAAATCAAACAAAAGTCAGCACAACTAATATTTCAACTTGCCAACAAAATATCTGACTAAAATTTTAAATAAATTACTGCACTTTTGAGTATTACTCTTTATTCTAGTGTTCATATTGGCTGAATTCAATTTGAACACTTTTTAATGGATCTGCCGAGGTGAAATTGCCCTATTTAATCCGCGTTTGATAATAAACCTTGGTACCAACCGTAGATATACCTCGGCTGGAAACCCAAATCCAAATTTAAGAAAGCCAAGTTAATAATTTTCATTTGTTTTTTAAATAATAAACACACTTTACCAGTAAGAGTGTATCTGACTAAAGTTTTTTTAAACAGTATTATCAACTAGTCACTGGGCACTTTGCAGTGCACACTCCACTCCCTGTGGAGCCTTTTAGCCAGTTACACTGTTGTTTGGTCGTGCGCAAGCTAATCAAATCACATAGGCGTTCACATCCTAGCAGGTACACATTTACTACTTGGATGGAGTGGAGCATTGTATATAACAAATGCCCAAGGACATACATGTCATGCAGAGAATCTAAAGAACCCACGACCTTTGGCATTTTAAGTCGAGTGTTTAAATCACTTGACTATTACACCGCTTCTATATTTGTTCCAAATTAATATAATACTCCCTCACCTTGAGAATATCATCTGGCGAATGACTTCATCCTTGGCATAGTGGACTGGTAGGTTGCCTTGGTTATCCTTGATGTCCGGCTTTGCTCCATGATCCAAGAGATAGAAGACCAGGGCCTTCCTGGGAGACAATTCATTCTGATAGAACTCTTCTGAGATCTAAAAGAATTATCAATAGAAACGGTTGTCTAAACTTTGGGAGGCCTTTGTGTTTTAGAAGATTTATCCACAGATTCATAATTCCGAACATTTTGTTCTGTTTTTTGCTCATGGTTCGTTTACGTTTATAATTCCAAAAGTTAAAAAGGTATCATTACTCCAAAGGTTGTTAATCCGCAAAATGGAATAAGGTTCGTTATTCCAAAGGGTCTGTAATTCTAAAAAGTGTTACAGAATTGTTGTCATTTTTGCAATTATGAGCTTAATTTTATTTTCAGACTTACAAATCCTCTTTAGTTTTCAGAATTATATGAATCCTATTTCATTTTTCAAGAATAAGACCTCTTTTTTGTAATGTAGTTTTAGAGACTTATTCATTGTTAAATTGCTATGCTCACTCATGTGTGAATGGTATGATTCCAATTGCATAATTGTAGTAAGCGATTTGGTTAGTGTAGTAAATTACTGCACAGCAATTTTCGCTGGAGCAAGTGTCGTACAATCCCAGGAATAGTGTGTTCTTGAGTTCATCATCTTACCTTTTGGAGTGCTGACGTTGCTTCAACTTTGCTGTCCTCCCGACCTGAAAGACTGATGGCTTCGTGAAGACAGGTCTGTCCGTCTATGGACTGGATGTTGAGATCGGCGCCATGAGAAACTAATGTCTCGATGATGGAGGTGTAGCCATTTTGCGTGGCTAAATGAACTGCTGTGCAGCCTTTCTGGGGATGTTGCCAAACAACCTGGGTAAAACAACAGCCTCAAGAAATCAAAATCTAAAAACAAAATCAGGCTTTATTATGCATATAAGCAGTTTCTTTTCTAGTTTTTCATATGTTTAATCACCATATAGATATACATATACTCAGATATTCAAATGTAAGCGATTATTAAACAGTCAAACCTGCATGTTAAGGTCACCCATGGGAAACAAGAACAGTGGCCACTGTAGACAGGTCCTCAAACACACATTTCTTTCTCGAGGGAAGCAAAATAAACGGCCACCTTACAAAGGTGCTTTCATAGAGAGGTAGCCACTAAGACATGTTTGACTTACATGTCTATGCACTTGTACAATATAGGTTTTGAGAAATCCTTGTGGAATCATTTTAACCTTTTTCATAATTCAGACAATCAGGATTATAACGGCTGGAGACTGGCTAACCCTTTTTGATTTATAGTGGTATGGTTTTGATAATTTTTGTTCATATGAAATTATAGGAATACAAAATCAAATACCTTCTTCTCATCTCCAGTTAAACCCTCAGTATCTGCACGGCCATTTGAAGAAGAAGGGTGTTTCTGCCCTTCAGCACACCACGTATCTGTACTCGTCCCATGCACTTGGTCTTGTTCTGCAGCGAGTTGCAACGTAGTCTGATCGGGTTTAATCAGATTTACTTCAGCTCCGTGCTCCAATAGATATCTTGTGACATCGGTATGTCCATTTGCAGCAGACAAATGCAATGCAGATGATCCCTTCTTGGTAACCTTGCTAACATCTGCAAGTTGGTGAAGTAGATACTTCATGACATCGATGTGGCCATTCTGAGCAGCAATGTGCAAGGGAGTTCAACCGTCATTGTCTGTCGCATTAATGTCGGCTCCGTGGTTGAGCAAGCCTTTCGTGATATCGATATGGCCATTCTGCACTCCGACATGTAGGGCTGTAGAACCTTTCTCCTTGGTGGCTCCGTTGACATCTGCTTCTCGCCTAAGCAAATGCTCGGTAACGTCGCCACGGCCAATGAATGCAGCAACATGTAAAGGAGAGATACCATCAGCATCCCCTTTTGCTACTTCAGCTCCTTGTCCAAGTAGATAATCTACAACATCAAGATGACCCATTTGCGCAGCAAAGTGAAGAGCAGTCCAGCCAACATTGTTGCTTTCGTTCACATCAGCTCCTTGACTGATCAGATACCGAACAACTGCAAGACAGCCACCTTCTGTAGCATATTGTAATGATGTGCGACCAACTGTTCTGCTTCCTTGACTTTCAAGAAGATTTTGATAGTCAAAATTAGACCCTGTAAGTGGCATTCGCACAATAGCCATTCCCCCTTATAATGTCTTATCCTTATCGCCATCTTGATATTTGCGTCTACCAAGACCACTTTCTGGAGCACCTCTAAAGACAGTGAGAGAATCAACAAGTCTGCTAACTGCACGATCTACATGACTCTGCATACATCGCACAACATCATAGTGACCATACTGTCCATCAAATTGTAATACGACAGAGTCACATACACTTCTCTTATTCAGTTCAGAGCCTTGGCTTATCAGATACTTCGTAATGTCGATCTGACCAGCATATAAAGCAAAATGGAGGGCAGTTATTCCATCTGCGTCGCAATTACCTGCCTCAACTCCATGAACGATTAGAGATTTGACGATATCTAAATGACCAGACGCTGATGCAAAATGTAGGGCAGTCACTCCGTATTCATTTCCTTTATTCATATCGGCCCCTTCACTGATCAAATATTCCACGACATCCAAGTTCCCTTTCTCTGAGGCATTATGCAAAGCACACCCACCAAAGTCATTGCTAGAATTCACATCAGCTCCTTGACTTAGCAAATATTTTGTCAAGGTGTCCATTACTTGCTGCAATGTGTAAGGCTGTCCAACCAAAAGAACCAGCTTTCTCCAGCTCGGCTCCTTGACTGACCTGATCTTTCATGGCATCAAGATCGCCTCTCTCTGCAGCGGAATGCAACTCCGTCCAATGAATTATATTTGATTTGGCCAGCTCAGCTTGCTGAGTAAGCAAGGCACTTGAAACATGAACATGACCAGCAGCTGCGGCAAGGTATAATGCTGACCATCCCTTTTTATTAGCCTTATCAACATCAGCTCCATGACTGATCAGATATTCGGTGACATGAAGATGACCATTCTGTGCTGCCGAATGTAAAGGGGTACAGCCATCCAGATTGCCCTTATTTACCTCGGCTCCTTGACTGAGGAGAAATTCGATCACATGAAGATGACCATTCTGTGCTGCCGAATGTAAAGGGGTCCGGCCATCATTTATGCTCTTATTCACCTCAGCTCCTTGACTGATCAGTTCTTTGACAACATCAAAATGACCATTCTGCGAAGATAGATATATTGCAGTCCGACCATTATTTGTGCTGTTATTCACCACAGCACCTTTACTAATCAATTCTTTGACGACATCAAGATGACCATTCTGTGAAGCTAGATGCAATGCAGTCACACCGTCATTTGTGCTGCTATTCACGTTAGCACCTTGACTGGTCAACTCTTTGACAACATCTAGATGATCACCATGTGAAGCTCGATATAATGCAGTCCAACCATCATTTGAGCTGTTATTCACCACAGCTCCTTGACTGATCAATTCTTTGACGACATTAAGATGGCCACCATGTGAAGCCAGATGTAATGCAGTCGAACCGTCATTTGTGCTGCTATTCACGTTAGCACCTTGACTGATCAATTCTTTGACGACATCAAGATGACCATTCTGCGAAGCTAGATGTAATGCAGCCAAACTGTCATTTGTGCTGTTATTCACCACAGCACCTTGACTGATCAACTCCTTGACAACATCTAGATGACCATTCTGTGAAGCCAGATGTAATACCGTCACACCGTCATCTGTGCTGATATTTACGTTAGCACCTTGACTGGTCAACTCTTTGACGACATTAAGATGGCCACAATGTGACGCTCGATATAATGCAGTCCAACCATCATTTGAGCTGTTATTCACCACAGCTCCTTGACTGATCAATTCTTTGACGACATTTAGATGGCCACCATGTGAAGCCAGATGTAATGCAGTCGAACCGTCATTTGTGCTGCTATTCACGTTAGCACCTTGACTGATCAATTCTTTGACGACATCAAGATGACCATTCTGCGAAGCTAGATGTAATGCAGCCAAACTGTCATTTGTGCTGTTATTCACCACAGCACCTTGACTGATCAACTCCTTGACAACATCTAGATGACCATTCTGTGAAGCCAGATGTAATACCGTCAAACCGTCATTTGTGCTGCTATTCACGTTAGCGCCTTGACTGATCAACTCTTTGACAACATAAAGATGACCACAATGTGACGCTCGATATAATGCACTCCAACCGTCATTTGTGCTGTTATTCACCTCAGCACCTTGACTTATCAACACTTTGACGACATCCAGATGACCATTCTTCGAAGCCAGATGTAATGCAGTCAAACCGTCATTCATGCTGCTATTCACGTTAGCACCTTGACTGATCAACTCTTTGAAAACGTAAAGATGACCATTCTGTGAAGCTAGATGTAATGCAGCCAAACTGTCATTTGTGCTGTTATTCACCACAGCACCTTGACTGATAAACTCCTTGACAACATCTAGATGACCATTCTGTGAAGCCAGATGTAATACCGTCACACCGTCATCTGTGCTGATATTCACGTTAGCACCTTGACTGGTCAACTCTTTGACGACATTAAGATGGCCACAATGTGACGCTCGATATAATGCAGTCCAACCATCATTTGAGCTGTTATTCACCACAGCTCCTTGACTGATCAATTCTTTGACGACATTTAGATGGCCACCATGTGAAGCCAGATGTAATGCAGTCACACCGTTATTTGTGCTGTTATTCACCACAGCACCTTGACTGATCAACTCTTTGACAACATCTAGATGACCACCATGTGAAGCTCGATATAATGCAGTCCAGCCATTACTTGTGCTGTTATTCACCACAGCACCTTTACTGATCAATTCTTTGACGACATCAAGATGACCATTCTGTGAAGCCAGATGTAATACCGTCACACCGTCATCTGTGTTGAAATTCACGTTAGCACCTTGACTGGTCAACTCTTTGACGACATTAAGATGGCCACAATGTGACGCTCGATATAATGCAGTCCAACCATCATTTGAGCTGTTATTTACCACGCCTCCTTGACTGAGGAGATATTCGATCACATGAAGATGACCATTCTGTGCTGCCGAATGTAAAGGGGTCCGGCCATCATTTATGCTCTTATTTACCTCAGCTCCTTGACTGATCAGTTCTTTGACAACATCTAGATGACCACCATGTGAAGCTCGATATAATGCAGTCCAGCCATTATTTGTGCTGTTATTCACCACAGCACCTTTACTGATCAATTCTTTGACGACATCAAGATGACCATTCTGTGAAGCCAGATGTAATACCGTCACACCGTCATCTGTGCTGATATTCACGTTAGCACCTTGACTGGTCAACTCTTTGACGACATTAAGATGGCCACAATGTGACGCTCGATATAATGCAGTCCAACCATCATTTGAGCTGTTATTCACCACAGCTCCTTGACTGATCAATTCTTTGACGACATTAAGATGGCCACCATGTGAAGCCAGATGTAATGCAGTCGAACCGTCATTTGTGCTGCTATTCACGTTAGCACCTTGACTGATCAATTCTTTGACGACATCAAGATGACCATTCTGCGAAGCTAGATGTAATGCAGCCAAACTGTCATTTGTGCTGTTATTCACCACAGCACCTTGACTGATCAACTCTTTGACAACATAAAGATGGCCACAATGTGACGCTCGATATAATGCAGTTCAACCGTCATTTGTGCTGTTATTCACCTCAGCACCTTGACTAATCAACTCTTTGACGACATCCAGATGACCATTATTCGAAGCCAGATGTAATGCAGTCACACCGTTATTTGTGCTGTTATTCACCACAGCCCCTTGACTAATCAACTCTTTGACGACATTTAGATGACCATTCTGCGAAGCTAGATGAAATGCAGTCACACCGTCAATTGTGCGGCTATTTACCTCACAACCTTGACTGATCAATTTTTTGACGACATCAAGATGGCCACAATGTGAAGCTAGGTGTAATGCAGTCAAACCGTCATTTGTGCTGTTATTTACCACAGCACCTTGACTGATTAGTTCTATGACGACATCAAGATTACCACAACATGAAGCTAGATGTAATGCAGTCACACCGTCATCTGTGCTCATATTCACCACAGCACCTTGACTGATCAGTTCTTTGACGACATCAAGATGACCATTTTGTAAAGCCAGATGTAATGCAGTCAAACCTTCATTTGTGCTGCTATTCACCGCAGCACCTCGACTGATCAAATCTTTGACGACATGAAGATGACCATTCAGCGAAGCTAGATGTAATGCAGACCAACCGTCATTTGTGCTGTTATTCACCGCAGCACCTTGACTGATCAAATCTTTGACGACATCAAGATGACCATTCTGCGAAGCTAGATGTAATGCAGTCAAACCGTCATTTGTGCTGTTATTGAACACAGCACCTTCACTGATCAACTCTTTGACGACACCACGATGGCCACAATGTGAAGCTAGATGTAATGCAGTCACACCGTCATCTGTGCTGTTATTCACCCAAGCACATTGACTGATCAGTTCTTTGACGACATCAAGATGATCATTATGTGAAGCTAGATGTAATGCAGTCACACCGTCATCTGTGCTGTTATTCACCTCAGCACCTTGACTGATCAGTTCTTTGACGACATCAAGACGACCATTCTTCGAAGCTAGATGTAATACCGTTGCACCGTCATCTGTGGTGTTATTCACCTCAGCACCTTGACTGATCAGTTTTCTGACGACCTTTAGATGACCATTCTGCGAAGCTAGATGTAATGCAGTCCAGCCATTATTTGTGCTGGTATTCACCATAGCATCTTGACTAATCAACTCTTTGACGACATCAAGATGATGATTCTGTGAAGCCAGATGTAATGCAGTCCAACCGTCATTTTCAACTTTATTTATCACAGCACCTTCACTGATAAGTTCTTTGACGACTTTAAGATGACCATTCTGTGAAGCCAGATGTAATGCCGTCAAACCTTCATTTGTGCTGTTTTTCACCACAGCACCTTGACTGATCAGTTCTTTGACGACATTAAGATGACCATTCTGTGAAACCAGATGTAATGCAGTCACATCGTCATTTGTGCTGTTATTTACCGCAGCACCTCGACTGATCAACTCTTTGACGACACCACGATGACCATTCTGTGAAGCCAGATGTAATGCAGTCACACCCTCATTTGTGCTGTTATTCACCACAGCACCTTGACTGATCAATTCTTTGACGACATTAAGACGACCATTCTGTGAAGCCAGATATAATGCAGTCCAACCGTCATTTGTGCTGTTATTGACCACAGCACCTTCACTGATCAACTCTTTGACGACACCAAGATGGCCACAATGTGTAGCTAGATGCAATGCAGTCACACCGTCATATGTGCTGTTATTCACCAAAGCACATTGACTGATCAGTTCTTTGACGACATCAAGACGACCATTCTGCGAAGCTAGATGTAATACTGTCGCACCGTCATCTGTGGTGTTATTCACCTCAGCACCTTGACTGATCAGTTCTCTGACGACATTAAGATGACCATTCTGCGAAGCTAGATGTAATGCAGTCCAGCCATTATTTGTGCTGTTATTCACCACAGCACCTTGACTGATCAATTCTTTGACGACATCAAGACGACCATTCTGTGAAGCCAGATATAATGCAGTCCAACCGTCATTTGTACTGTTATTGACCACAGCACCTTCACTGATCAACTCTTTGACGACACCAAGATGGCCACAATGTGTAGCTAGATGTAATGCAGTCACACCGTCATATGTGCTGTTATTCACCAAAGCACATTGACTGATCAGTTCTTTGACGACATCAAGACGACCATTCTGCGAAGCTAGATGTAATACTGTCGCACCGTCATCTGTGGTGTTATTCACCTCAGCACCTTGACTGATCAGTTCTCTGACGACATTAAGATGACCATTCTGCGAAGCTAGATGTAATGCAGTCTAGCCATTATTTGTGCTGTTATTCACCACAGCACCTTGACTGATCAACTCTTTGACGACATCAATATGACCATTCTGTGAAGCCAGATGTAATGTACTCCAATCGTCATTTTCAACTTTATTCACGACAGCACCTTTACTGATCAATTCTTTGACGACATCAAGATGACCATTCTGTGAAGCTATATGTAATGCCGTCACACCATCATCTGTGCTGTTATTCACCTGGTCACCTTGACTTATCAGTTCTTTGACGATATCAAGATGGCCACCATATGCAGCTAGAAATAATGCAGTGAAACAGTCATTTGAGCTGATATTCATCACAGCGCCTTGACGGATCAATTCTTTGACGACATCACGGTGGCCACCATGTGAAACTAGATGTAATGCAGTCAAACCGTCATTTGTGCTGTAATTCACCTTAACACCTTGACTGATCAATTCTTTGACGACATCAAAATGACCATTCTCTACAGCTTGATGTAATGCAGTCCACCCATGATTTTTACTGTAATTCATCTCGGCGCCTCTCCCGATCAGTTTTTGGATGGGGTCAAGTCGTTCATTCTGCACAGCACTACGTAGTACACTCTGCAAATCATGATCACTGTAATCTTGTTTATTTCCCTCCATACTGTCACTGGCGTATTGAAAGGGAGGCTTCAAACCTTGGTTATTTGTAATTCGGTACCATGGTGATTTACAAGTGTTGCTAAAATTAAAAGATTTTCTGGTTTTTGTCCTTCTGCACCTCAACAAGCTGTTGCTCATAGCGCCACTTCATACTGTCTCTGTGGATTAGACTTTTAGCGTAGCACTTTTTTTTGGGGGGGGGTTGGGGGGTTGGGTGTCTCTCTCCTGGCTTTTGAAGTATTGTACAAGTTAATGAATCCATCAAAATCCTTGAGAGCTGTTTTTCATTTTTTTTCACTTCTTGCTGTATCTTTTCATTTTTGCCACATTCCTAGAGGAAGCTGGAAGCTGAGACATCAGTTTATCACCGAAACACCTACAAAAATGAACATGTTTAAATATTTTTTACATTGATACATACAATTGCTTTTTATGTAGTGCAAAATCCAAACAAATATTGCTCAACTTACATTGCATGACAAATTAATGCTAAAGACAAATAAAAAACAAAAAAAGGAAAAGAAATAGACATAACAGTCAGGTATTAAAAAAAAGATGTGTCTTAAGTTCTCCTTAAACGAGTCGATCGATGTGAAAGTGCGGACAAAAGATTTCGAGTTGAGACGTATTAACCTATGTAGTATATAATCATTTAAATAGTGGGGCTGATATTAAGATCGGGTTGGTGTGTCCAAAAGAATGGATAGATAATTGGGTGAAGAGTTATTAAAGCATTCATAGACTACTGGTGAATTAGGTGTTTAGAAGTAAAGTAACCACATATCCGATGACAGTGAATTTTACCTGAATTTTTATTATTCATTTCACTAATCTAAACATATTGATGTAAGAAAAATGCAGTAATTAAAATTAATCACTACCACCTAAAATCTAACCGATTGATCAAATAACCAATAAAGATGAAAGTCGTGATGATACGCAAAACAATCCTGAAATAAAATTGGTCAAAAACTGTCATTTTTATGTTAAAGATAAAGTTGAGTTCTGGTCATGCGATTGCATTGTGACAGAAAAGGTGTGGAATGGATCAGAAAAAGTTGATCATGTAGCATGTAAGTATTGGTGTGTACTGCAAGGTTTTGGAGTCATCAAAATCATAATAAATTTGGCCCAGTCTTGGTAAAGTAACAAGCACTGTACACAGAAAGATGTGTATGGGACTACACAAATGGTGTCGGGGCTACTAATTTTGATTTCCTTATCTTTCTATGCTCATTACTCAGCCAGTATACATTTTCTACCAAAATTGTTTGGAAAATTACATTTATTTGTAAATTTCTTTTTTTTACCAGAACTCAAGTTTATCTTTAAGCGAAGATTTTAATGGTAAACATTCATATAAATTCAAGAAGCCTTCAAAAATAATTAATCAGTTTAATTCACTTTTGTCACCTCTTGAATTGAACTTCGGTTTCATGGCAGGATCTGAAACTTGGTTTGATTTAAATACAATTTGTATAGGATTTTGACAACTATTCTCTGGTTCATATTTGTAGACAAGATAAAATTGCAGGTACAGTGTAGAATTGCTGAGTAATGCAGGAATGTAATTTATAATATATTAAGAAATGACTTATGTCATGTATTACAAGGAATTATAAAATGACATTGATTTTAACAAAATCAGTCACAATAACAAATCCATTGTTGTAGCATGGTTAAATCGGCTAATAAATAATGATATACTAGATTTTTACTGATAAAACAAATAACATACAATAATTATTGGGAAGTGAAAAGAGCGGAATTTACCTAATGGGTGGCTTTAGTATAAATGTGCTAAATTACAGTTTACAAAGCTAAACTAATGAATTATTAGAATTTCTTTCAACATGTAACCATTGATAACAAAAACAACTCGTATATCAGTAACTGAACTTCTTTTATTGATAATATCTATACCAATACACTTCTATAAAAACAAATTCAAAAATTCAAAATGGCATAATTTATGAGGATCTTTCTGATCACCGACAGATATTTGCTCTTGTTCTTTTAATTGTTATTATTTATTGTTGTTTTAGTTTATAGGCGTTTGTCATTCAGAAGTGAATATTTACGCCTATTCTCTTAGGATTTTTTCCCCTTTAGAATTAGATTTACTTATTTTAATAATTAGCTTGGATAAATTGGATTTTTAAAAGTTAAACTGTTTATGTTGAAGAATTCAGTGGCTGGCAAAGAAAAAGGCATATCGGCTATATAGGACGCCCAAGGACCAGCTCGGACACGGTACATTGTCACAAGCTTCTCAACTCAGCCTATAATGCTGAGCCTAGGCCCTCCGACGTCCACCAATAAGTATAGTCGTCTTCACCGCGTTTCTTCAAAATATTTGTCCGAAAACCAATAAGAAAAAGAACATATACTGTTACACATGAAGATTCTAAAAGTTAATATAGGCAGTTCTCTCTTCTATTATATATATATGTTTTCCTTTTCACTTTTCTTCTTCTTTATGTAGATCTATCACTCACTGTAACAAAGCGAAACATCTTGGGCTCAAATATTTATGTGCGGTCAGGCGCGCCGGGAGCAGTTTGGGATTGGCATCACCACCACTCTTACACGTTACATGCAGGCCCAGCGGAACGTTTTTCAAAGTGGAGTATTATTTTTTTTTATTTAAGTTTTATTTCCACATTAACTGCATATGAAAAAAATTTACAAAGTAAGGCATATACAAGGTAACAAAACATGTACATAATATTCGATTGATACAACAGTAATCAAAACGATTTAATGGCAAGTCATTAAATACTAACAATTATCTGCAGCAATGAGGAGGAAACCTTGGAAGCATTATGCTTGTAATTAAGGTTCCCTTTACATAATACATTTGTTTCATAATATATAAAACAAAAAACAAAACAAAAGAACAAAAACGGATGTGTGGTGCAGCCAGCCAACAAGTGTTGATAATACCGATGGTCTCTATCATGATGACCTTAAACATTTTCATACTGGGGTAGAAGTTTATGTTTCATGTGATATTTAAAAGTAATTAAACTTGGCAGCTGTTTGAGCGAAATGTCTAAGGAGTTCCAGTACACAGGACCAGTATAAATCAAAGTTGTCTTTTTTTAGTAAAGCTCTCAGTTGTGTAAGTGAAAAAAGGAAGACTGTCGGGTTGGATAATTATGAAGTTGTTGATTCTTTTGGAATGTCGACGTGATGGCATGAGGAAGTTCGTTAGAATTTAATCGAAACATAAAACAGCCTAAAAAGAAATTATAAAGGTCATGAACTTTCAATATTTTATTTTCTAAAAATAAACTATTAGTGTGGCTAAACCTATTAGTGTGGCAGATTATTCGTATGACGCGTTTTTGAAGTATCAACAATTTGTCCAACTGGTAATTAAACGAATTTCCCCAAGCAAGTATGCCATAGTTAAGGTAAGGCAAGATAAGCGTCGGGTACAAACTTTTCAAAATATGCTTAGGAAAAGACATTTTTAACCCTAAAAAGGCCGGGCTATTTGAGGTCTTAGTACGGCCGGGGGGGGGGCATTATGGCCCCACCCCCTTAAGATCTCGGCCGCGAAAATTTGCACGCATGTCAAGTGAAGTGTATAGAATAATATGATAATTTCAATTTTTTGAAAAATTCCCTCATTTGCATAGTCATGGTAATTTATGCAAATAAAGTCATACAAAACATATTTTTACCCATAAATCATATATTATTCATATTTATGCATTATTTTTTTACTACATACATTAGACCATTCTGAATAACAATGCGACAATTTTTTTTGGAAGAGCCAGCTTATTCCTTATGTTATCCCTTGTTTTGATAATTTCTAATGTTTGTCATTGCTTTTTTAACTCAAGTATTTCATTGTTTTTGTTGTTTTATTTCATGTCTTACTACAATTCAACTATTTTGACTCCCATAAGAATCACCTAAACTTTAAACAAGACCCAATAACCCATATTTGATCTGTTTTTAGGAAAAATTACTTTTCGATATGTTTTGTACACAAATCACGAAAATGAGCGATTTTCGGGCTGACATGCAAAGACAAAAGGTCACGTGACCTTGTAACCGTAGGTCCGATTTTCAAAAAAATTCTTTTAAAAGTTGCGCAAGACTCGAAAGAAAAAAGTGAGCGAGCGGCAGGGCGCCATCTATATGCGGTCCCGAGCAATCGGAAAAATCGTGGAGGGGGGGGGCATAATGGCCCCCCGGCCTTATTAGGGTTAATTTATTGATTATTCCAATGTTCCTTGATAGAGTTTTACTTAAATATAAGTTGTGTTCTTTCCAAGAAAGTTTATTGTTAATGATAAAACCAAGGAATTTTGACGAATCAACTAAGTTTATAATTGTTTCATTGATGTAAACATTGCCAGGCAATCCCGAAATAGAGTTGCTGAAGAGCATACATTGAGTTTTATTTAAGTTCAAGGAAAGTTTGTTGGCACAAATCCACTCTTCAACAAGTTTCATTTCAAGATTTACGGTTTCAAGTAGTGTATTTGGGTTTTTGTGTTAGAAAAACACAGTAGAATCATCAGCAAATAATATAAACGACAAAACATTGGAGATTTGAAAGTCATTCATATAAAATATAAATAGAAGAGGCCCTGAAGGGATCCTTGTGGCACTCCACAAATAATCTGTTGAAAGGCTGAGTCTGCTCTATTTATGGTTACGTATTGTTTCCTACCCCTGAGGTAGCTTTCGAACCACTCCAAGGCCCTTCCACGTATACCGACAGGGGGCTGAGCCCCCGGAAGCTCAGGGTTTTAATATTTAACTACGGTCAGATGAGCATCTTGGAGCCACCTTAGGGCCCTTGGTGAGGTCCAGGGGGCCAATGGCGGATCCAGGGGGGGGGGGGGGTGCCGGGGGGCCCGACCTCCCCCCCTTGAGAAAAAAATCATGTAAAATCACGCGATTTTTACCTTTTTGGGGGTTGGGCCCCCCCCCCTGGGGCTCAAGGGGGGGAGGGGGTGCAAATTTTAAAATTTTCGAGGACCAAAAAAAAAAAAGTGCTCACTACCCCCCCCCCCCCCCTCCCACTGAGCGACTTTTCGGCTGGTTGAGTCGTTGCGATTTTTTTTTGGGACTCCAAAAAAAAAAAAAAAAAGTGTCCGCTTACCCCCCCCCCCCCCCCTCCCCCCCCCCCCCCCCCCCCCCCCCCCCCCCCCCCCCCCCCCCCCACTGAGCGACTTTTCGGCCGGCGCGATTTTCAAATTTTCGGGAGCAAAAAAAAAAAAAGTTGGGCCCCCTCCCCTAAGAAATCCTGGATCCGCGCCTGCAGGGGGCAGAGCCCCCGGAAGCTCAGGGTTTTAATATTTAACTACGGTCAGATGAGCATCCTGGAGCCGCCTTAGGGCCCTTGGTGGGGTCCCCCGGAAGCTCAGGGGTTTAAGGTATTTCATTATCATATTGCTCCGATTGTCTCATTTTCGCTCGCTGGAACATTGCCAGCACAAACTACTGACCTCTACCTCCTGGACGGATCATCGCCTATTCCCATTCACTATACGTTACGTACTAAAAGGCTGAATTGTCTGACCGTTCATGAATATTCATGTTTTTGCTTACCTCGGCAAAATGTTTGCTTTTACTAAATGGAAAAATTACGGTGGGGGGTTGGATAAAATGGACATAATGAACCAGGCAGAAGTGATCTATGATAATTCAGATGTGCTATTCGTTTAAACAAAAAAAGAATTGTTAACGATTTTGTTTGGTACAATTCCATAGGCTAACATGTATGGCTGCTGACTCTGACGACAGGGGGCGTTGTGAAATGAGACTAAACGGAGCTATATGGGTCATATGAGCATACAGGGGCCGCCTTAGGACCCTTGGTGGGGTCCAGGGGCAGAGCCCCCGTAAGCTCTGGGGTTAAGGCATTTAATTGCGGTTATATGAGCATATTTTGATACCTCATTTGTGACATTGGCAGGTTACTTATCTTTTGCTCTGTAACATACTTTTTTCAAGGTTTGAGCCCCCGAGCCCAGCCGTTTTGAAGACCATGACGTAAAGGCTTCTAAATAAGCATATTTTTCGCCCGACTGTAAATTTGGGAATTTCTAATTTTCCAAATAAAGGATAAAAAGGTATGACAACAAATTGAGAAAAAACCCGGAAAATCCTGTAATTTCAGTAACATCTGTAAATTACTGGTAGCGAATAAGAAATAACCCCCCCCCCCCCCCCCATCAATACGCCAGCGTTCAGGGGCTCATGTCTTCTCAGAAGTGACAGATCTAGGCCCCCCCCCCCCCTGGGAAAAAAAACACGTTACTTTTACCTCTTTTTGGAGATGCTCCCCCCCCCCCCCTTGGCGCTCAAGGGGGGGGGGGGGGTGGGGGGGGGGTGATTTTTTCAAATTTTCGATGGACAAACAAAAAAAGTGCTCACCACCCCCCCCCCCCCCCCCAAAAAAAAAGAAGCAAAATATGTCCACGTTATGCGCGTATCGCTATTATTAAAACCTCCATTGATAAATATAGGTGGCATGCGCAATGTTTAGGAAATTTAATTCATGTTAACTTTCCTTTTCTTTGAATGGAATTTTATATGCGAATTAATTCAGGTTTTTATTATTGTTATGTTCTTTTGAGTTAAAAATACAAGCCATCTTTACTCTTTTACTGTTTTTTTTGGGGGGGAAATGCGTTTTGCCCCCCCCCCCCACACTTTTTGGGTTGGGGGAGGGGGCAACTGCCCCCCACCCGCCACCCACTTCTGGCGCCTCTGTGTGCGGTACAAGGTGGTTAGTAGGGGTACAGGTGTACCGGGTGTACCCTTTTAGTTCTAACAGGGTTGAAATTTAAAGAATAAAAGATTCGTCTTTACGAGATTTTATGGCCTGGAGTGAACTCAAAGAATCAGAAAAAATAACTGCCCCGGAGTAGAGTCCTGGGAGTTGTAATAACCATGTTAGGGCAAGTACAGTTGCGGCCATCTCTGCTCTTTAAGAAGATGTGGAATTAGCTAGCCTTTTAGTTTGAGAAACATCATATTAAGGTACATGAAATGCAGCAGCAGCAGAGTCTTTATCCGGTGCTCTTGATCCATCTGTATAAACGTGTAAATAATTATCGTTCTTTTAAAAATAGTTGTAACTCAAGGACAAAACACTTCATAAGAGATTTATTGATAATGAAATTCTATTGCCATTTAAAGAAAATTGGAAACTATTGATTGGTTAAGTGCTGATGGTTGCACTAACATAACAAAGGGTATAATACTTTTCAGATGAATTTAATGATAGTGATGTATGATTTCCCTTCAAGGACTGTTTGCAGCAAAAAAAAATTGCCTCAATTTAAGAAATCTTGGATTACTTGCATATTTCATGTCTCAACCCAGATTCGTTCTTTGTTAAACCTACATCTGTTCATGAACTAATTCAAATGTCTTCTTCCATCAAAACTTCAAAGACGAATGGACTGGATGGTAAATCTCCCCAAAGTTCTAAGAGACTGTATCTACTATACTGTGGTTCCATTGTATGATAATTTCAGAATGTCTGTACTGGTACAAAACCCGACAAATCGAAATAGCCAAAATTGTTCCATTGTATGCACTCCTCTCCATTTTTGCAAAGTTACTTGAAAAACGAGGTTATAAACCGCCTCGTGAATTCCGTGGGGAAAAAATATTTGAATTCCTAAACGGTTTGGTTTTACAAGAATTGTTCTATTTCGCTGAGTGTAATATGTTTTTCTGATTACATTTTACACGTAACTATGGTAAATCTTGTTGTAGAGGTTGCAATTGAGGTTTCAAAAGCACTTGAAACCCTTAACCACCACATCCATCTTAAGAAATTAAACTTGTATGGAATAACAGATTTACCTTAACAATGGTTCCATAGTTACCTAAAAAGGAAACAGAATGTGGTATCAAATCTACAAAGTTAAATTTAAATCTAGGTGTACCACACGGTTCTGTGTTAGGGCCCCGTTTAAATCTTGTATATGTGTGTGATATTGTTAACTCTTCTAATTTTCTGAATGTTTCACTCTGTGCTGATGACACTGCTGTTTCATATTCTCACAAAATATAAACTCTTGGGCCTAAATGAATAAAGAATTACATAACTTAAATGACTGGTTCAAATATAACAAGCTATTTGTTATGCATTATTCCATTCTAAAAAGAAAGATGTGCAATGAGACTGATAACAAACAGTTACTTTCGTATTCATAGTCTACCACAATTTGTTAAACTACAAATATTTCCATTGTTTGAAATTGTAAAACTGAACAAAAAATTGTTTACGTTGAAGCAAATCGCATCGGTTTTCTCCCAATGTTACGTGATATGTTTAGAACAATTCTTGATTCGATAGATATCATACTCATACACGTGATAATCTGTCTGCTTCCATCACTCGTTCAACCATAGTATCCCTTTTTTATTCGCTTTACAGTACGTGTACATAAACTTTCTACTTTCTTGTTTGAGATCTTTATTTAAATGTTCCATATTCGAATAGATACACGTAACTATATTATATATATATATATATCACATTGTTTAAAGGTATCAATCAACCCTAGCCTTAGCTTATTTTAATATTATAGGCTATCATTGTAGAGGATATAAATTACACAATGTATCATAATGAGATTGTAATAATTATGATGATGATAATATCAATAATAATTTTAATAATAATTAAAATATCATTAATAATGATAATAAATAATAACAATAATGATATTACCTTATAACAATTAAAGCTAACTAATATAATAATATATAATAATAAAATAACAATAATGATATTCATTATAACAAATAGTAATGCATATATATATATATATATATATATATATAACTTGATAGTACAATAAGGCCTATAAACAAAGCCACAGTACAGTCAAACCTTCTTCTATTCAACTCGATCGACGAGATCAACAAAGCGTTAGTATGTATATGTATATACATTTATGTGCAGAGTGCAAGAACATAAAACATACATTTAGAAAGGGTTTACAGGAACAGGGCTAGAGTGGAGTGCATGGCAGTGCAGAGTGGGTGTGTTTTGTATATTAAACCCTTCGCCATTTTAGTTTACCTCCTTTTACGTTGGCCAAGTACTCGTGCATCTTTGGAATTGGCCTGCATTATGTTGAGTTGTAATAAATAAAACTCGATTCAGTTCGATCAAATACTGTTTTTAAACTCACCAATATATCCTTCATGAAAGTTACCGCAGTTCACACAGTTCAACAGCACCAAACAAACTTCCCCGTTTACATGGTTAAGGCCGAACGGGTAGGGATGGACTGATCCCCAGGAAAAATGCAACGAACCGTAAGGTTGAGTTATTAAATATTATGGCGTTGCCATGGCTGTAGTCATGGTTCTCTCTTGTTCCTCCAAGCCGTATGTGTTTGTGTGCGTGTGTGTGCATGCGTGTGCGTCTGTGTTTGGTTTATGAAACATATGCAGTGCGTATCAAGTAAGTGTACCCAACTTTGAGAGCTATTATTATGGAAAAGTCATACTCAATGCGATATTGAAATTAGAAGTAACCTTTTTCCAGATTCATATTTTTTCTGCCACGGACGACTGAGCGCCGGAGGGTTTTTAAAAGTGCCTTAAAAATAGGTTCCTTGTACAAATCAAGTTTGGGCTGATGTACCTAATGTGAAGCAGGCTATATGCATGTTTTTCTTTGGTTTTTCTTTTTGCTTTATATACTTCACAGTGCTTCATTGTATAAAAGTGATTTAATGTATCCAATCTCTCACAGGATCTTGATTGAATCACAGGATAACCTTAACTCATATTTTAAAGTTGATACTCTAAGACAATCCTAAATACTGAGATAATTACATAAATAGAAAGCTTTTAACCCCCATAATAACACCAAATGGTGTCCACCCGACAAAACAAGTTTAGAATAATGAATTTATTCGAGTAAACTCTACCAAAATATCTAAGTCTGAAACCCGGAAGTGCACGTAGAGTCGGGCCTCTATCCGTGACGTCACGAACGGGACTCGTGGGCTCAGTGAGGGTGAATGGCAGTGATATCCCTACGTAAATGCTATCCTGTCAGAACTTTGATTTGCTGTTGTTAAGGAGTATATTCGATGGATTTTCTGTTTTTATTCGAATGAAGAATAACGAAGCAACATTTTCCAGTCGCTGATTTCTTTTTATATCCCCATATTCACCTGTTTGGTAGAGATTTAAGACGAGTTTACTGCTTAGGAATTAAAGTTAAATCGTGCACGTATGAATAGGCGGATGCATTATATTGTCATCAGATAAGGTACAGGAGCAGTTTTGTAAAACGAATAGGTCTAGAACTATGATAGTACTTATCATAGATGTGTGTGACTGCCTCAAAAAAGGATACAGTACCAGTTAAACATTTTATGTTGTAAAATATCAAACTTGAACGATATCATGCAAGCGCGCTTCCTCTATAATATTTTGGCGAGTACGTGATGCGGCTCTTGCATGAACGTTCGTGAAGCGAGCAGAATCGGGAGGTAAGACCAAGCCGCTGCTCTAGGCGCTGCTTGCTTGTGATGGAACGTACGTGCGCTAGTTATATGTTTATCGGCAATTGCAAGAGAATGAAAGCGACGTTGCCATGCAGCTAAGAAAAACAACTAACAAAGACTTGCTCCTGACTACCGGTGTCAGAATTGGTAGATGAAGGATCTTCAGGGCCAAGGAAGGCGAAAGACATGGGAAAAAGGAAGAAGAAACCATCGGGAGATCGCTGTAGTGTATGGTAATGAACTGTGCATGGGTAGACAGCTACTGTTCACTCCGTGCCTGGGCCGATTTCAACACCAAAACAAAAATTACATGGTGAAAATATTGACTAATAGCACATCGTTGGCATGTATATGTCATAATTTTTAAAAGGGGAATTGATATTAATACTATGAAGTACTCGGGGAAGGTAAAGAACTGTACATAGAATTATGATTTATTAGACTTTTCAGCCTTTGAAACAAAAATATGCAGAAAATCGTATCGCTCTGCACATGTTTGCTATGGAACATCCGGGTACCTTAATATACTCTTTCCCGGACGTGAGGTCATAAATAGTAGACCAGCGCCGTGACTGATTTTCTATGCAAAGAGAGGCGGATATTTTCGACATTTCAATTGAGGATTTCGAGTAGACAGAATTTTTGTGTGATATACTAAGTAATTGAAAAACTTAAAAACAACATATACTTGCCGTAGGTAACAAATTAAGGGACATTTATTTGCTTAGAGTATCAACTTTAAATAGCCTAATAAACTTCTTTTCTCGTGATATCTAAGATCTCTCTGCTCACTACATCTATAACACCATTATTTTCAAGCACATAAGGAGCATGAGGTATCTGTTTTTAGCAGCACACGAATAATCTTAAATAACTGAAAAGGTTTAGTAAACGCAATAAAGAACACATGCTGATATTTTTGTAATAATTGATTAAGTTAAAACTGTCATGAAAAAATTGCATCCCATGTAAAATTTGTCCATGGAGGTTGGGGTGCAAGAGACCCTATGATTGTGTCCTCGTAAAGAGAATTTGACAATCAGCCTTTTCTTAATCTAAGATGAGGTCGTCAGCTTTTCTATTTAAATGCAATCAGAAGTCAGCAGTTGTTGTCGGAATGAAATAACAATATTGTTCATTTATCATATATTGTATACCCGTCGGGGCAGTTTTGGCAGCCGATTTTTGAAAAAGTTGTATGCTGCTTATTATTATTATTATTATTATTATTTTTTTATTTTTTTTCTAGCATACTGCGATCTTTATTCATTGATGGTGTCATCGTATATCTCTAAGCATAGAAGGCTCGAAACAATATACGCTTTAAACATGAATGCAACTACTTATATTTCTGATCCTGGGACTTGGATAGCCAAACCATGATTTTCAGGACCCCTTTCCCATCATTTTTTCTCCAGGTAGTTTGTACACAGCGTCGGAGAATGTGTGGGGCCGCGCGTTGTCCTGGTAGAAGAAGAACTGGTACCTAACCAGACGTTTCAATCCATGAAGGGATGGTCTTCTGTAGGATGGAGTGGGAGCCTTGCTGGTCTAGTATACCCTTCTCTTTGTATGCAAACTTCCAACTCGCCTTTAAATACAACCCCAACCAATCGAAAACAATCGGGTAGCTGATAGTGGAAGAGCTCAACAGGCGGGTCCAAGAAAAATACCCAACAAGTGAGCCTGATTCTTCCGTAGGCATTGTCATACATTGACTTGCAGTCACTACCTCCACAAGTTGACCAGCCGGATGCCCATGATGTGCTGTGATTTGATTTTATTTTATTTTATTTATTGGTTTCTGCATCTTTTTTTTTTTTTTCATCATACATTTTCATGAACACAATATAGTGTGATACAATATTTCAAGTGTATATAATTTTATACAGATAATAAACGAAATTAAACAAATATATTGCATGCATAATTAACATACATTAGATGCAGGAGGGTTACATAAATAAGCAAAGTAGCTTGACGTGCCCGCAGCCCTCAACCTAGATACAACAATACAAATCAAAATAAAAAAAAGAGTGACTTGCAGAAAAGAAAAGGAAAGGGGAGAGCAGGAGCGTCAGTAATAATACAATAAATCTCATACATCTGCTGATTGAATGCAGGTTCATTCATGAATGGATAAATGATGCTAGGTCATGGACGATTACACATCATTGTTGAATATACAGTCAATGTACACACGAACATGAATACAGTAGAATTACACACGACATGATCAATACTTAGACAATAACATAGTTTTAACTGCCTTTGTAAAAGAATACAATGTCCTAATATTTCTTATTACAACGGGCAGAGAGTTCCAGATGTCTGGGGCGGCGTGTCTAAAGGCCCGGTCACACAGGGAGGACGCATGGGGAACGCACGGCCAGCGCATTGGAAATGTGCAATTTGGGCCAGTGCGTTGTCGTTCGCTAGGCGTGCGTCATCATTCGTTACTCGTTCGTCGAGCGCGCTGGACCAACGCTGGACCAGCGCTATGCATGCGTCGTCATTCGCTGTGTGCGTCGGGATTTTTTGAGCATGCTCAAAAACGTGCGCCGAGCTCGACGCAAGAATATACACGCCAAAGGAACGCCAGACATGCGCCGGAGCGCGCTAGACCAGCGCCAGACATGCGTGGAGCGCGCTAGACCAGCGCCAGACAAACGCGGAGCACACGCCCTGTATACGCACAGCGCGCTAGCTACACGCCGTGCATTTTGTGTCAGCTCGCTAGCTTTTCCAAAATTATGACAAAAGTTAGGCACACGTTCTTTTCCGATTTCCAATGCGCTGGCCGTGCGTCGTAGAACGCGGTGCATGCGTGGACCATTCGTCCAGCGCGCTAGCAACACGCTGTGCATTCGTGGAAGTTGTTTTCATGTGCGCTCTGTGTGCGCCCTGTGTGCGCCCTGTATACGCCCTGTATGCGTCCA
Organism: Strongylocentrotus purpuratus; assembly: GCF_000002235.5. Classification (NCBI taxonomy): domain Eukaryota; kingdom Metazoa; phylum Echinodermata; class Echinoidea; order Camarodonta; family Strongylocentrotidae; genus Strongylocentrotus; species Strongylocentrotus purpuratus. The sequence continues at coordinate 1,585,826 of NW_022145558.1, forward strand.
GCGCGCTATGCATTTGGTGTCAGCTAGCTGTATAGCTTCGACAAAAGTTGGGCGCACGACAACGCACTGGCCAAAATTGCAAATTTTCCATGCGGCGGCCGTGCGTCCCCCATGCGTCCCCTCTGTGTGACCGGGCCTTAATGGATTTCAGAGCCAATGCGGTTTTTGGATTTCTTAAATGGGATTGTTCAGTTTGCCTTGTAGGGTGAGAGTGGATTGTTTTATTCAAATTAAGCAATGGGGGAAAGTATGAAGGAAGTAGACCATTTTGTAAAGGCCCGGTCACACAGGGAGGACGCATGGAGAACGCACGGCCAGCGCATGGGAAATTTGCAATTTTGGCCAGTGCGTTGTCGTGCGCCCAACTTTTGACACCAAATGCATAGCGTGCTGCTAGCGCGCTGAACGCAGACAGGGCGCATACAGTACGCATACAGACCGTACCCAGAGCGCACATGATAACAACTTCCACGAATGCACAGCGTGTTGCTAGCGCGCTGGACGAATGGTCCACGCATGCACCGCGTTCTACGATGCATGGCCAGCGCATTGGAAATCGGAAAAGGCCGTGTGCCTAACTTTTGTCAAGATTTTGAAAAAGCTAGCGAGCTGACACAAAATGCACAGCGTGTAGCTAGCGCGCTGTGCGTATTCAGGGCGTGTGCCCCGCGTATGTCTGGCGCTGGTCTAGCGCGCTCAACGCACGTCTGGCGTGCCTTTGGCGTGTACATTCATGCGTCGAGCTCCGCGCACACTTTTGAGCATGCTAAAAAAAACCCGACGCACACAGCGAATGACGACGAATGCATAGCGCTGGTCCAGCGTTGGCCCAGCGCCCTCGACGAACGAGTAACGCATGATGACGCACGCCTAGCGAACGACAACGCACTGGCCCAAATTGCAAATTTCCAATGCGCTGGCCGTGCGTTCCCCATGCGTCCTCCCTGTGTGACCGGGCCCTAAGCGAAGCATGAAAAGTGCAATTTGTAGAATATTTATATCATCAGCTTTTAGAGTTTTTAGTTTTGATGGTCGCTGCCAGGAGCATGTTCTTTGATGAAAATCTCTATGATTCGAAACACAATCAAATTAAACTTAAAAAAATAAAAACAAATACCATAAAATGTGTATCTCATGGAAAACCAATATGGACAAAAGCAAAGCATTAACACATATGAATTTCCATGACAAAGAGATAGGAAAACAAAGAGGCGATTTGGTGTTCCGAAAATGCTGGTGCGTCTCTAATTTTCTCTGTGTTAGTCAACGAATGCTTAATATCTATTAGTCAGTACATTTGGAACCTTCATCAGTACAAACAAGGGTCAGAATTTGTAAAATGCCGAAATGATAAAACATGCTGGCACAATTGACTAAATCCGTGAACTCTTCCTTCCACTGGGAAATAATATAGGGTGAGGGGGTTAGGTTGCCATTTTAAATTTATGACTGCCTCCTGAAGCGCTTCACATTTATTAAACTGAAGTTAACTTGAAGGCTGATGTCGATCTATATAAAGTTATAACAAACCTCTTTCATCTGAAAAAGAATTGGCCCTTAAAGGTACTATGTCCCATTTGCAGGCCAAAACAAATGAAAAGGTTAAATTCCATTTGAAAGATAATACTAATTTAGAACTTCCCTTAAAGAAAAAAAAACATGAAAAACACTGCTAAAATGGTTCTATTTCTGATTTTAAAAAAAATAAAAAATGTCGGCGGCCATCTTGAAAAATAGCCCGACTGTCAGGGAAAATGTACCGAGTGGCCATTTTGAAGAAGAAAAAAAAAGGGTCTCCTCCTTCCTATTTTTCGAAAAAACCAGGACGTTAAACATGTTTTTTAATTATTTGGCCTAAAGGGCTGAGCACGCGCTCCATGGTTTACAGGGAAATTAAAACGCCTATGTAATAACTAGAAATTTAATTCGTCATGGGGACGAATTAGGTGGTCTGTCTTCAATTCCTATGTTCATGCTCATCTTTAATTCAATATTTACTATATTGAAAAAGGGAGAAGTTATATAGACATGTAAAGAATGATGATCATGATGATGATCATGATGATGATGATCTTGATAGTAATGGTGATGACGATGATGATGATCATGGTGATGTTAATGATCATCATTAACAGACCATGATGACATCTGATTAAAAATTGAGGGTACATTTAGATAGCGTATAGTCTCAGCTACAACATACTCAAAAATCAACAAAAATCAAGCTGAAATAACGGCGATATTGCTCGCAAAAGACATGAATATAGAATCCAGATTTGAGAAAAAATCATCTCCCATAAGGATTACACGTGAAAAGTAATGGATCAAGTGATAATAGGGTAATAATAAAGTAAACATGGTTGTTTATTACATTATTTGCGATTCTACGTGTTTTAATATTCAAAGGAGAAGGTACAGTGAAAGGTCAAAAAGAACAAAAAGTGAAGAAAAAAAATTGTTGGAGACGCCCGGACTCGAACCAGGGACCTCGAGGTCGGAAGTCAAGTGCGTTACCGATATACCAAAATATTTCCCATAGAGATTACACGTAAACGGAAAATGGAATTATCAAATCCCACTTTGCAAGTGAGATATGAGCATGATCCCGGCATCTGATCGAAAAATAAAGGCATACTTGTGATAGCTTATTGTCTCAGCTACAACATACTCAAAGCTCAGCGAAAACAAAGCTAAAACGACGGAGATATTGCTCGCAAAAGACGAGAATGTAGAATCCAGTTTTGAGAAAAAGTCATGTCCCATAGAGAATACACGCAAAATGTGAAAAATTGACATGCCTCCTTTAATCGCAAAAATACGCCATGATACCATTGTCAAAATGAAATATCGTGTTCACTGCATTTGTAGAGGATAATCTCAGGTAGAACATATCAAAATTTGAAAGAAAATTGATCAATATTTACAGAGATACAATCAATTTTCCTAAAATCTGCTGACGTCATAATATGAAAATTGAAATTTTGAGTTCGGAGGCCATTATGATGACGTCATGAGTTAATTGAAGGTCAAATGAGACATGAAATCACATCTCCAACTCATGCTTTTTCCAACCATGATATTAAAGTTGGGGGTCAATTGATTATCTGAAGAGCTATTTTGATTTTTAAAATGGCATGTTTTTGATCAAATTTGCATTATATTTCCCATAGCAGCACGCGCGGATTTTGAACTTTGACGCGCGCTCACGGCCTTATGAAAGGTCAAGATTGACTGAAATTAATGTAAATTGTCATTTAGGGTAAGAAGAATCTAAATCATGTAAACATTTTAAATTTGATCTTTTCCGCGCGTTGTGAGCGCGCGCAACGCGCGCGGGGACATGTACGGACGGAAAATTTTGAAATGCTTAAAATGACATGATTCGTACTCTCGTTTAAGTGATTTTGAGCATTTTTAAATTTTGACGCGCACGTACGCGCGCGTCGTGACGTTTATGTGACATTTGATGACATGACCTGTTGACCCTTGACCTGAAATATATGTGATATGAATATGAATGACCTTTGCTAATGCATCATGAAGATATGATGGATAACGTGACTTCACAAAATTGCGCCTGGATGACGTCACGATGACCTGATGACCTTGAAAAGGTTACTGTCAGGTCTTATGACAATGACTTATTAATGTGATAAAATCGAATAAAATTGACTAAATTCAACTTGAGTTATCCTAGGCACAAAAAATTGTAGGAAATAAAAATAAATAATAATAATAAAGAAAGAAAATTCTGACGAAAACAATAGGTGATCTGTCGTTGACAGACCACCTAAAAAGGAGAAGCTTTATATTCATGCCAAGAGAAGTGGTACACAACGAGATTAGAACAAATTCACCAAAGCAGGAAAGCAGATCGATCGTAACATTAGAAGCGCCCACAGACAACATGTCTCTTCAATCCTCGAGGGTAACAACCCGAAAGCTTTCTTGAGGTACGTTAAATCAAGACGGACAGACAACACCGGTGTCCAGATGCTTAAGGTAGAAGGCAACCTAATCTCCGAAGATCTGGAGAAAGCTGAAGGTCTTGCCAACCAATTCCAAAGTGTATTTACCCCCAAGTTACCGTCATCGCTCCCTGACCTTTCACCCAGCCATTTTCCTGATATGCCTCCCATCCGGGTTGACGTTGAAGGTGTAAAGAAGCTACTACTTAACATCAATGTATCCAAGGCCATTGGCCCGGACCGGATCCAGAACCAAGCTCTCAAAATTGCAGCAGAAGAACTGGCTCCCATCTTGCAGTTCATCTGTCAACAGTCGCTCGATTCTGGCGATCTCCCACTGGACTGGAGCCACTTTTTAAGAAGGGCTCTACCACTGACCCAGCAAACTACCGCCCTATTTTACTTACGAGTACTTGTTGTAAACTACTGGAACATATTATTGATAGTAACCTCATGAGCCACCTCAGCAAACTCGATATTCTTGCCGAAAATCAGCACGCATTTAGGAGACACAGATCATGTGAATCTCAACTTATTTTGACAATTAACGACCTGGCAAAGAACCTGGATGAAAAAGCCACCATAGATTTGATAACATTTGACTTCTCTAAAGCCTTTGATGTCATCCCCCACCAGAAGTAGATTATTATGGAATCCGTTCAGATAACTTAAGATGGGTGACAAATTTCCTTACAAAACGACTACAACGCGTATGTGTAAATGGAAAACATTCCGACTGGAAGCCAGTTCTAAGTGGATTCCCGCAAGGCACTGTGCTTGGTCCCCACTTGTTCTTGCTCTTCATGAATGACATTCACGACAAATTCAAAAGCACCACCAAGCTATTTGCAGATGATTGCATGCTGTACCGTCCAGTGAGATCAGTAAACAACGTGGACATCCTGCAACAAGACCTTGATGCAATGGTGGAGTGGTCTCAGAAATGGGGCATGAAATTCAACCCCAAAAAGTGTGAATCAATGCGTGTCACCAGGAAGAAGAAACCGGGTAAATCTTCATATACCCTCCTTGGAGTCACCGTGGAAGAATGTAAGCAGACAAAGTACCTATGGTGTTGTGATCCAGAACGACCTCCGATGGAATGGCCAAACTCACCTCGCAACAACAAAAGCAATAGGGGTATTGAGTTTTTTAAGACGCAACTTTCATCACTGCTCACCTTCCATACAGGAGAAACTCTACCTCACCCTCGTTAGGCCACACTTAGATTACGCAGTTGCTGCTTGGGACCCATACACAGCTAAGAACATTTCTTCTATCGAACGAGTCCAGAGGCAGGCAGTCCGTTTTGTCACAAGCACATATCAGAGATAAGCAAGCGTCACCAACCTTCTAAATTCTCTTAAGTGGAACTCTCTCCAAGACAGACGCGAAGCTCACCGCCTATAAAGCTGTTTTCACAAAATGTTACATGGCCAGCTGGTCATAGATGCCCGAACGGCCGAACCCACATTAAACCTAAACCAGATCGAAGCAGACGCGGGCACTCAAGTCAGTTTGAAATACCATTAACCAGATTAGATGTATATAAAAACTCATTTTTTCCACGCACAACCAGAGCATAGACTAACCTGGATTCGACATTAGTATCCCTGACTGACTCAGCAAAGTTTAAAGTAGCACTCCTTCCGAAATCTCCCTAAGTCCACCCTCTGACACCACGACCTCCAGTTTAAATTCCACTAGGAATCTTTTGGAGGAACAACAACCAAGTACCAAGTGTGTGGGTGTGTGTGTGTTAATTTTTGGGCTTATCTAACATATACATTGCTAAAAGTTATCTGGACCGACAAAAACATCGCCATCAGCTCCAAGATCAGACTGATGCGCTCCCTGGTCATATCCATATTTTTGTATGCATGTGAAACGTGGACCATAACAGCAGACAATTGGAAGAAGGGTATAGGCACTGGAGATGAGATGTTTCTGCAAACTCCTCGGTATCTCGTAAAGAGATCACATAACCAATGAAGTGGTGAAAACCAGAATTGAAAACACCATCGGGCCGTTTGAAGACCTCCTGATTTCAGTAAAAAGACGCAAACTGAAGTGGTACGGGCACATCACACGATCATCAGGACTGGCCAAGTCTATCCTACATGGAACAGTACAGGAAGGGAGACGAAGAGGCAGACATAAGAAACGATGGGAAGACAACATCAAAGAATGGACTGGCCTTGACTGGAACATCATACGGCGGAAAGCTGAGAACCGCGAGGAATGGAGGAAGCTGGTTGTAAAATATACAGCGGTGCCCCCGACGGTCAGCCAAACTACGGGACAGATGAGATGAGACACATTGCTTATCAAATACGTATACCCAACGTTTATAACTCGTTTTTCTCCCTGTAGGACTTGGTCACTGTCCGTTTCTGATTTTGTATGTCTTTACTTTTCTCTCTTTGGGTATAAATAATTTAGTTGTTAACTATATATATATATATATATACAGGGCGTATCATAATAAAGGATATTGAAGTTTAATGACGATTTATATGAAAACTACTGATTTCATAATCAAGCACTTATGTCTGTTGTAAAGGACAGAATGTCCTCTTTTTAATAACACCCCAATCATACTTCTACTGTCACAGTTGACTGAATAACAAAGCATTGCTGTCCACCATGTGAAAGGTGCACCGTGACAAGTTAGCATTCACAGATAAATTCTAAAGATTAGTGCTTGTGTCAGCCCAGACATATTGAAATGCTGAACAATGAGTGGATTATGTGTCTAAGAAGGAAATGTTATCAAACTTGGCACAGTGCACCTTTCACATGGTGGACAGCAATGCTTTGTTATTCAGTCAACTGTGACAGTAGTAGTATGATCGGGGTGTCATTAAAAAGAGGACATTCTGTCCTTTACAACAGACATAAAATGCTTGATTATGAAATCAGTAGTTTTCATATAAATCGTCATTAAACTTCAATATCCTTTATTATGATACGCCCTGTATATATATATGTTTGTTTTACATTTCGTCTCTGGATCCCTCTTCATATCTCTCTCTTTGATTACTCCTTTTGTCGTCCTCTGCAGCTAGCTCCTCTTAATACACCTCCTTTTCACTCCCCCTGAATATCCCTTCGATATCCTCCTCCTTTTAATTTCTTCCTCTTCTTCCTCCTCCTCCTCCTCCTACTCCTCAGGAGCAGCAGTTAAACATAAAAAGGCCGTTGGAGGGGGAGGGGTGGGGTTGTGGTAATGGCATTCAGTTTTATACACGTGCCTCGTAATTTTGTTGGGGGATCTAGAGGAGCCCCCCTCCCCCTACACCCTCTAGAACCGCTTATGTTCCTCGATCCTCTCCTCCTTCCCCTCTAATTCATCCCCTCTCCTGCCATGGTTCCTTATTCGCCTCTCTTTTACATTATACTGCATTTGCGTTCATTTGATTTGTCTCTGTCTCTGACCCAATCAAGGGTACCCTCGAAGAGTGACAATATAAAAAAAGGGATGGAATAACAATGGTATAGGGAACAAATACTGTAAAAACCATGGTACAGAAAAAAGACAAAAGAATATGGAAAGAGAGAGAGAGAGGGGGGGTGGGAAGAAAAGAAAAGATAGAGAGAGAGCTAGAGAGTGAGAGGCAAGCTAACAATACACATATACATAATCACGATTACATATCAAATTAGATAATAAACCCATGCCGTTACCATAAGAAAACAAAATGGCATTAAAATTACAAATTTCTCCTTCTATGTATTTATTTATGTACATACTTTTTCTTTTAATGGGAATCTCAGTTAATATAATACAGATCGTCATAACATATTGAAAGTCAATGTGTACTATTTGTTTACTGAATATACATGAGCTAGGATGGTTACAATCAGTATTTAAAGACAATAGTCAGACACTTAGAAGTTATCTAGGAATCCTGCGTTCAAGTTTAGCATATAGAACGAGAAACTCATATCATAATTAAAGGGGTCTTGGTCTGGTGGATATGTCACCGGGATGTTGATATCATAGTTTGCGGTTTGAATCCCGCTGTGGTGCCGATGTCCTTTGGCAAACATTAATCTACATTTGCCACTTTCCAGTCAGGTCTAGTTGGCCACTTGGTAGGAATTCATTCCTTGAATGCTTCTAGCACCTTAGGGCAGCTTGGCTAGAGCCAGGTAAACAATAATATTTTGTGGGCACCTTGAGCATCCCCTGGGATAGATAAGTGTGCAATATAAGCGTAGCTATTATTATTATTATTATGCTGAAAGAAAACTTATTTATTCATTTACTGATTATACTACAAATGAAAATGGAACAAGATGTCACAAATCTTAACAAAAATGTTACACACTTGGCAGCTGGTTTCTTCTTTTTTCTTCTTCTTGTAATCTTCAAAGGGCTATGCAGTCTATGTGAAGATTTTATTTAAACGAGAATCTTATAGTAAAAGTTCATACATAACATACATGTATTTACATCATGAAAATAAATTCTGAATTACCCTACAAACAAGAATCAAACTCAGTCAAAAAACAAACAGTGAGAACACCAAACTAATCTAATTGAGAACCTAAAAATAAATGGGGCTGAACAGAAGGACTCTAAAAAAAAGACATTGACGAGAAGAAGTCCGGAAGTGCTCTGATTTATTTGCTTTTACAAATATATTCAAATACATTCATATGAAAGAGCAAGTACCAAATAGAAGAACAGAGGATGACAGAATCGAGAAAATTGAAGAACGGGGTTATTTACTACACATAATGATATAAACATGGTGTATACAAAACTCACTAACAGATTTCAATGTTGGCTTCGTAGATGTATTCAATTGTAGTACAAGTTGTTTCATATAAGATAAAAAAAAAAAAAAAAAATGTTTTCGTCATTGGTTCTGATATTGACAATTTAACAGAATCTACTATTCAAAATGCACAAATATCAAATCTATTGGAGCATTGCATAAAAACCAAAGAAAAACTTGCGTACCGAATATAATACGGTGGTATTTACTACACATAATGATATAAACATGGTCTATATAAAACTCACTAACAGATTTCAATGTTGGCTGCGTAGATGTATTCAATTGTAGTACAAGTTGTTTCATATAAGATAAACAAATAAAAAAATGTTTTCGTCATTGGTTCTGATATTGACAATTTAACAGAATCTACTATTCAAAATGCACAAATATCAAATCTATTGGAGCATTGCATAAAAACCAAAGAAAAACTTGCGTACCGAATATAATACGGTGGTATTTACTACACATAATGATATAAACATGGTCTATACAAAACTCACTAACAGATTTCAATGTTGGCTGCGTAGATGTATTCAATTGTAGTACAAGTTGTTTCATATAAGATAAACAAATAAAAAAATGTTTTCGTCATTGGTTCTGATATTGACAATTTAACAGAATCTACTATTCAAAATGCACAAATATCAAATCTATTGGAGCATTGCAAAAAAACCAAAGAAAAACTTGCGTACCGAATGTAATACGGTGGTAAAGAAAAAAAATTACAAATACATGTGCATCTTAAAGAACAAATATTCACACTAAGAGGGGTCATGGAAATCACATCTGATCAAATGACAATCGTATAATTTTTTTCCCCATATTTTCCCCTCCGCAGGGATTTTATTGATTTTAATTTGAAACAAATTAACAAATACATATTCAAGGTAATTTACATTTATAACATACATAATATTGGCTTTTCAAAATACAAGTATTGTTGATCTGTTGAGTTAACAGGAAACTAACAAATCAATAATTCATTTCTGACACTCATGGAAAGAAAATCAAATACAGAAAAATATTATTTCAAGTAAAAAAATTCCTGAATTGAAACCATTTTCTTGTGAATTTATTATTTCTACAATTCGAATTTGCAATATACTTTTCGTTCTAGAACAATATGTTTCCCAACTCTTATCATTTAGGTCGAAAATGCATTTCCATTTAAGAAAACTTTAACATAGTCCTTTTCTTCTCCTTTAATACGTTTCATAACAAATGCCATTGTATCTGGGAAAAGAGGTTATGGCACTTTGTTAAAAATAGTACAATTGTAAAACCCTTGTCTAATTGCATCGCATAATCCACGATAAAAAAAAAAGTTTATTTGAATATTATATTATACTTTTCTTGGAAGTGTTCAAGAGAGAAAAAATCACCATTTGTGTCTGAAATATCTTTGACAAAACGAACTCCCTTTTGACACAATTTGTTTATTATATATTGAGCTATTGCCTATTTTAATGTAATCATTATTCCATAAGGGTTGGCAAGAAATGTTATCATAATGCATGGACAAGAGCGTATTATAAGCCATAAACATTTCTTTCCAAAAAAGGTTCTTTGTTTTACCTGCCAGTTCCCAAAAATAATTGTTTCCCATATATAATTTTAAATCTTGCAGTTCAGGCAAGAAAAAATGCAAAAGACAGAGGATACTGCTATCTATTGAGCCAATTACTTATCTCTTAATCCAGGAAATTTTGTAATGATTGGCAATGTGTGTATATATCTATCATTTTAACCCCTTAATTGTATTATGGTCAAGCATAGTACTTTCTGAAATTCAGCAATTTTTCTTCATGTAAAATTTCAGTTTATACACAGTTACATAAATTTAACACAAATCAACACCAATTAAACAATGAGTAATATATGCTTAGAGTGACATATATATGTACATATACACTTGTCTTTTTTACCCCCAGAATAAGTGGAAGAAAACAAAAATGACAAGTTGAATCAAGAGATTTAAAAAATATAGCATAAAGAAGTCAAGATTAAACGAATGCTTGTGGAATACAGATGACTGCAGCCAGAGATATATAAAACATCACATACGATGGTTGAAAAAGGCATTAAAGTCACATTACTACTGCAAAGTAGTCATATACTTAACCGTTCCCAGTACCAGTATCAAATAGAAAGTAAAAGATGAAAAGGGAAAGTACAAAAACACATTCCATGATAATCTTCCTATATATACATATAACACGAAGAACAGAATCAATATACTTTACAGTTAGTACAGTAGGTCTAATACTTTCTAACGTAGTATGGTATAACTTCAGAAAATATGCCATGATAATCTTCCTATACACAAAATTATATACATATATAATGAAGCACAGAATCAATATACTTTCAGTTTAGTACATTAGGCCTAATAATTTCTGACGTATAGTATGGTATAACTTCAGAAAATATGCCACGATAATCTTCCTATATTATGTAATGAAGCACATAATCAATTTACTTTACAATTAGTACAGTAGGCCTAATACTTTCTAACGAAGTATGGTATTATTTCGGAAAATATGCCATGATAATCTTCTTACATATATAAAATATAAAATGATGCATAGCATCGATATACTTTACAGTTAGTACTTTCTAACGTAGTATGTTATTACTTCATAAAATTTGATTGTGACTATAGTAGAGAATAGAAATTGTTATATGTAACCACTAATCTAATTGAAATCTACCGATATTATCATGTATCATCAATGTTTATAACTGATATTGAGTGAAAAGAAGATTTGCCACTATAACAAATTAAGTTAAGGTTACATTTAGCATTCTATTCATAAAACCATATATGCTCGATCACATTGCATATTTAGGTAATTGAGAAATTTAACAGATTACGGTGTTCCAGTATTCAATATGCACATATCTAATCTCTTATGATTATGGGCATCGCATGAAAAACCAAAGCAAACTTCCTTACCAAATATATTACGGCGGTAAAGAAAATAAAATGAATTCACAAATACATTTACATCTCAAAAGTATTTACACACTTTAATAGAGAGGTCATGGAAATCACATCTACTGAAATGACAACGGTATTTTTGTCAAGCATAGTACTTTCTGAAATGCGGTATTTTCGGGTATTATCAAATTTCAGTTCATACACAGTTATACTAATTACACACGAATCAACACCCATAAAAAAAATGAGTAACATATGCTTCAAGTGAAATATGTATGTACATTATTATATACTTGTCTTTTTTTACCGCCAGAATAAGAGGAAGAAAAAAATAATGGCAAATTGATGACATAAGAGATTTTAAAAATATAGTCAAGAATTAACGAATACTTTTGGAATATGGTTTACTGCAGCAAGAGATATATACAACATCACATACGGTTGTAAAAAGGGCATTAAAGTCACACAATGTCTGCAAAATAATCACATGTACATACACAAGTACAACAAATATGATAGTCTTCTTATATTATACAAATATAATGAAGCACAGAATCAATATACCTTACAGTAAGTACAGTAATACTTTCTAACGTATTATGGTATTACTTCAAAAAATCTGATAGTGACACGTAGAGAATAGAAATAGTTATATGTAACCCCTAAACTAAATAAATTCGACAGATATCATCATGTAATATCAATGTTTATAACTGATATTGACGGAAAAGAAGGTTTGCCACTATCAACAATTAGTTTAATGTTACATTTATCATTCCATTCACAAAGCCATGTATGCTCGATCACATTGAATATTTTGGTATTTGAGAAAATCATTTTTTTTCTTTTGCAAGTCTTCTAAAATGTGATATAAGTACGTCCACGAGAAAACATACAATCAACAGAACAAATACAAATTGATATCTTTCTTTTCATTTAATTACATTATTGGGCAAGTCCAAGGTACATACAGATAACGACTGAATTATTCATACCACTTATCAGTTTGATTTGTTTTTCGTAACTCAAGGTTGAATTGGGGCCTTTGTTCAATACTTTTAGCTGTAAGTTTTAATATGTCATATTCTTAAGAAACACAAATCAGGACTCATCAAATGTTCACGTATACTTAACACATTACTAAAGTCGGAAAGAATATGAATAATTTAGTTGTTAATTGTATGTCCTATAAAGACCTAGTTCCATACATTGGAAGTATTGTTGAAATGAATTATGGAATTGTGAACATTAAACTGACATGAAAATATCATTTTATTTCACGTTTTGTATGATTCACGCTCCGGTAGGGCTATCAGCTTCATACAATCATCAGATTGACTGAATCCGAGATGTGTTCGGTAACTAATATGAGACAGAATAGCGTGGACTTGCCCAATTACAAAGATGATTGGATATTGGCAATCAATTTGAACTCATGATCTAGGAACGTGACAAAATAATAATGCTTTTGGTTGTTCCAGCAGTTGTTACATGCTATAATTATAATACATGAACAGTATACATACACAATGTAGAGACCACCACGACAAGCAAGGGGTTCAACACAGATTAAATAACAAAATCCATATTTACTGCAGTACAGAATGTGATCCAAATCCGTTGCACTAGTAAGTAATAATATTGCAGTGCAAGATAAATGTACAAATGGCCGATTTGAGGAGTAAAAGCTGACATTGCTTTCATTGATGAGTCAACACGACCAATAATTGTATGTCTTTTATTGACAGAATATTGATAAATATATCGTTTTATCAAGACATCGAAGATAAAATCTTGCAAAAACATGTACAAATATATAATTATGTATAAACATGTAAGAAGAAATACATATACAAATATAAAAATAGGATATGATATCTTTTCATAGGGCAAATTGTTGGGTATTGAAAGACAGTAACATTTGCGAATTAAACTTTTCACCGCTGCTAGAAAAACATATGAGTGTGTAAGATGATATATTACACAAATATACTCTAGTTGTTTTATGTCAGAATCGTTCATTCATATTTATATATAAATATACATATATATATATACATAATTTTAATATGTTTTTGTTGTTCTTCTTCAATTTACATGCATCTTATCTTTGATAATACTAAAAGTCAAATATCTGTGACATTAAAATCAAGTATGAAGTACTTTGATTTCTTTTACATTCATGAGCTTGAATGTTATTTTTCTCACTTGAGGCACATCGATATTAACTGCAATCTATTATGTAATTAATATCCAAAGGTTTCAAGCATTCGAACTGAACATAGTACAATCAACTCTACAAAAAGGCATAATTTATATTCCTATCTTACAATAAGGAAATGCCTTCGATATCACACATTATTTTCTTAAACATTCAAAATGAACAACATCAATTATATAATCTTCCGGACCTAAACCTCGCCTGTATTCCGAGGTTCACTTTCTTCTACATATAGTACAGGGTGACAGAAAATAACGAAACTAAAGGCAGAATTTGTGGTTAGTAGATGCCATGTTGAGTCTCAAAACAGTCTTATATCAAGACTTCCATATCAAACATATAATTTACATTTCATCGCAATACTTATTACTAGGCTTAATTATGTATAATATCTATTTCTAACGAAAAGATAATAATATCACCACTTATAAAATGGCAATATTGTACACTGTCATTTATCTTTGAATTGTCTCTTGATGAATCGACGGTTTACTGTTCTCTAAAGTCAGCACATGTAATAACAATCAATATAGTGTTGGTAAAATTCAATGGGCTAGGAAATATAATAATAATAATAATAGCCTAATAGTCCACCCCAAATTTTATTACACCGAAACGGAAATTCTTTTTGCCCAATTGATCGTGAGCCCGGCAGCCACTGAGCAGCGCCATATCGATGTTGCTCTATCCCTTATTGTTGAACGCCAAACAAGGAAGCAACAACTCCCATAACAAAGTCTTGATGAATCTTCGGCTACGCGCAATCGAAAGTGATGCCTACGCCATGAACTGATTTTACAAACGAAAACGGAAGCAATCTTAAAAATTTGAGTTTGCTTGTTATCCATTAACAGGTTCTCAGAATATGGTGATTCCAATTGACCCTTTGTTCTTTGACCGCATGACCCTAAAATCTAATCAGTTTATTGGCTCTGCAACAGACATACATGTCCTGAGCTTGATAGTAATCCATCTGTCAGTTCTACAATGCGTTCACAAGCTATTTTTGCATACATAATGAGCCCCATGAACTTGACCTTTGACCTCATGACCCTTAAATCTAATCAGTTTCATTGGGTCTGCAATATGCATAAATGTTTTCAGTTTGATAGTAATCTGTCTATCAGTTCTAATAATAACGCGATTACAAGCTATTTTTGCATACATAATGAACCCCATGACCTTTGACTTTTGACCTCATTACCCAAATTCTAATCAGTTCATCGACTTAGCAAGATATAATATACTTGTCTTGAGTTTGATGGTAATCCGTCAATCGGTTATAATGAAAATATGATCATGAGCTATTTTTGCATACATAATGAGCCCTGTGACCTTTGACCTCGTGACCCCAAAATATAATCAGCTCATTGGTTCTGGAGTCCATCTATCGGTTCTTGAGATAACGCGATCACGAGAACGGGAGGTACGGACGTACGGATGGACGGACGGACAACCTGAAATAAAAATGCCACCGGCTACTTCGTTGTGGAAGCATGAGTACAGCAACAAAATGGCAATTCTTGGGAATCAATAGTTCACTGTGACGGCAAATGCAACATGGTCGATAGACAGGGTTATGTGGCTTCAGGTATGTCCAATCTTTTCCTCTATTGCTCTTCTGCGTTGCGCAAACGTCATGGATGACTCATCTGAAATGAGGATAACAGGGAAAAACAATTATATATTTAAATACTTTGTGTTATTATAAGCAAATAATTACCGTTGGCGTAGGTGATGGGACAAACTATCACTTCCGAGGCTATCTGGATGTAGCGCTGAGGAAAGATAGCGTATACATTCAGATAGCAGAGGAAGTGATAGTTTTCCATCGCCTGAAACCAAAAGGTGATTATTTGCTTTATATTCCACATCGATTCCACATCAATTAACAGCTAACAAATGGTGCACGATACGTATATGTACAGTGTATGCAGTTTACGTACGTACGTATACGCAACGTATACAATCTTCAGTGAAAGTGCGTTGCACCGTATAGATAGTGCTACTATCTTCAGTGAAAGTGCGTTGCACTATGTAGATATATACTACTATGTAACGAACTTTTCGTCTCCCATCAATGATGGGCTAACTATCTTTCATCACGTCGTGATTTACTTTTGACCAATCTTAGAGCAAGATTCTAAGTATGTTGAATATAATTTAATTTAATCCATCGATGCTTGCAGCACTAGAAGCGTGAACAGATTATTTGAAATAAATATAACTGCAACACACTATCAAAGTTAGTTGTTTTTGTGTGTGGCAAGGAGTTTGGTTCAGATAGGAAATCCAATCCAATAGGAAATCCAATCCAATAGTACAGTCAAACCTGTAATTTTTAAAATTAATTTTAAAATTTGTTTTTTGTACACATGTGGCCTTGGTAGACAGGTTCCTTTAGTACATGTTTTTAATTAGAAGCCTTTTTAAGGGAAGCATAAAATGTGGCCTTTGTAGACAGGTGGTCTTTGTTGACAAGTCACTAAGGCAGATTTGACTGTGAAACAATAATGATAGGGTAGGGGTGTGACTTATCAGCTATTCAAGGGCGACATTGGGTTAGATACCAGACTAACAATTACCAGACTAACACTTACCAGACCAACAAATTGAGTAATATCATAATTGCAATTTATAACTTGGTTTTATTTACCCAAAGCAGTATTAGCAACATTTTTCCGGTAGGTAGTGCAATTACTATTACTTCAGCAACGTCCAGCATGTTTACTGCCTGGTTATAGCCCATTATGTCAGAAAAATCAAGCCAGGTCACAATGCTTATGAAGGCTGTAACTTATCAGCGGAAATTTCGGAGGTGAAGATATTGGTCTCAGTGTATTGCCATCAGAAGTTAAAAATTTTCAAACAAGATTAGTAAATGATTGTGTCGAGCGCCATCTCAGTCTCCAATGTGATACTTACGTCCACGCGGTAAGATGTCGGCTGCATATCCCAACCCGGCATCCTTCATGGCAGTGCGTAGTCTATCCACCTGGTCCCCTGGCCTAACCCTACGTCTCCAGTCACGGAGCATTTCGTCGAAGCCTGACCTGGAGACACTGTTGAAGGTCAAACCCGGTCTGTTCAGGTACTTCTCTAAGTCTGAATGCATGAAGCCCAGCTGGTAGCCGAGACCTTCGACGTCCTTAGGTGTGAACAGGACGTTGGTCAAGGTCTCAAGCAGCTTGTCTGAAGCGAAGTTCTGCCGCCCTTGCCTGCAGAGCAACAAGATAAGATGGAGAAGTTAGAAAGCAAATTCATCAAGAAGAAAGAGAATCAGCTTGCAGGTATGACGGGGTAGATCTAAAGCCTCATTCAGATATGACGCGGTAAACCTTAAGCTTCATTCAGATATGACGTGGTAAACCTTAAACCTCATTAAAGGGATCGTTTAACAATGTTAAATCTGAGATGCACGGCCTTACGTGTTATCAGTGTCTGTGATATGGTGTTATATTGAAGCCCTAAAAAGAAATTGCGCTTCAAAATGATCAAGAAGTGCCTCAAAAAAGTATAAAATTTGAGTGACCGGTTTTTATCAAACTCGTAATAGCAATAAACTGTAATGTTATGAAAACCGATTGGCAAACACAAAATTTGATTACGTTTTTCAATCATAAATATCTTGATAATCAGACAGGAGATCGGCTTGTTTGTCAAGTCATGGGGTTCCTCGCGACTGCCCTAAAGGTTTATAATTATCATTGCAGCATGAGCTAAATCAAGGATATTTTTTAAGGATCTGAGACAAAGTTACCTGATCCCTTGAAGATTCGACGTGGTAAACCTTAGGCCCGTTCAGATATCACGCAGTAAACCTTAAGCCTCATTCAGATATGACGCGCTAAACTAAAGCCCAATCAGCAGATATGACATGGTAAACCTTAAGCCCATTCAAATATGACGGGGTAAACCTTAAGCCTCATTCAGATATGATGTGTTAAACCTTAATTCTCATTAAGATATGAATTTGTAAACCTTAAACCTCATTAAGATATGACGTGGTAAACCTTAAGCCTTATTCAGGTATGAGGTTGTAAGCTAACGTCAGTTCGGATATCACGCAGTAAACCTTAAGCCTCATTCAGATATGACGCAGTCAACTAAAGCCCTTTCAGATATGAACCGGTAAACGTTCAGCCCAATGAAATATTACGTAAACCTTAAGCCCATTTAGATATGACGGGGTAGACGTTAAGCCTCATTAAGATATGACACAGTAAACCTTAAGGCCATTCATATATCACGCAGTAAACCTTAAGCGTCATTCAGATATGACGCAGTCAACTAAAGCCCGTTCAGATATGACGTAGTAAACTTTAAGCCCAATGAAATGTTACGCAAACCTTAAGCTCATTTAGATATGACGGGGTAGACGTTAAGCCTCATTAAGATATGACACAGTAAACCTTAAGGCCATTCATGTTTTACAGACATTAAGAATTGGTCCATACAGAATGGATTGAAATTAAATGAAAATAAGACGGAGTGTATACACTTTGTTAGCAGACATAGGACTTGTAGTCCGATTGATGATGTATGTCTTGATGGTACTGACATAGAATGTTCTACAGGTGCTAGAAACCTTGGGGTCACATTTGATAATAATCTATCTCTGAAGACTCATGTGAACAATGTATGCAGATCTGCCTCATTTGCGTTGCATAAAATCGGTAGCATCCGTCAGTTTCTTACTAAAAAGACCACCCAGAGACTTGTTCAGTCACTGGTCATGTCTCGTATTGACTTTTGCAACAGTCTTCTGTATGGTCTTCCTGATGCACAAATTAACAAATTGCAGAGAGTACAAAATTCAGCTGCTAGACTTATTGCAAAGCGTCGTTCACGTGAGTCCATCACTCCACTGTTTAGGGAGCTTCACATGCTAAGAGTCCGGGAACGAATTGATTTTAAGATCCTCTTGCTGACTTTCCAATGTTTGACAAAAACAGCTCCAGTCTACCTTCAAAGGTTGATATCAGAATACTTACCCTCCCGCTACCTGCGCTCAAACAAGAAATCACTCTTAATAGTTCCTGCCACCAATACCCAGTCTTATGGTTCCCGAACTTGTTATGCAGCATCCCCTCAACTCTGGAACAATTTACCTCAATGTATAAAACAAGCAGATTCAACAGACAAATTCAAATCCATGTTAAAATCTACTTTTTTGTTAAATAGCCTTTTTCATTTGCATATGCAGCCCCTCGATTGTCCACTATCTATTATGTATAACTTAATATTTGGCTGTAATTCCTTCTATTTCTATTTTTTTTAAGCGCTTAGAGACATATTTTGTGATAAGCGCTATACAAATGTTGTTAATTATTATTATTATTATTTATCACGCAGTAAACCTTAAGCGTCATTCAGATATGACGCAGTCAACTAAAGCCCGCTCAGATATGACGTAGTAAACTTTCAGCCCAATGAAATATTACGTAAACCTTAAGCCCATTTAGATATGACGGGGTAGACGTTAAGCCTCATTAAGATATGACACAGTAAACCTTAAGGCCATTCATATATCACGCAGTAAACCTTAAGCGTCATTCAGATATGACGCAGTCAACTAAAGCCCGTTCAGATATGACGTAGTTAACTTTAAGCCCAATGAAATATTACGTAAACCTTAAGCCCATTTAGATATGACGGGGTAGACGTTAAGCCTCATTAAGATATGACACAGTAAACCTTAAGGCCATTCATATATCTCGCAGTAAACCTTAAGCCTGATTCACATATGACGTAGTAAACCTTAAGCCTCATTCACATATGACGTAGTAAACCTTAAGCCCGTTCAGATATGAACCGGTAAAGCCTTCAGCCCCATTCTGATATGACGCGGTAAACAAGAGCTTTTGTATCATGATGTAAAGTGTAATTTGTTTTATATTTCTGTATCTTATAACACCAACCTCAATGAATACGTGCATGGTATTTTTTGCACGCAGTCGCTGTTAAAAGAAAAACAAATGCTACGGTTTACTGCTTCGAATCCAAATAAGCATTTAGGGTAGGGGTAAAACCAGATTGTGCAGCCCTTTTTTAAAAAACCAATGTGGCAGACCCTAAATACACAACTCACAAAACTTATCCCTTATTTTGATTTTGTTGTCCTTACAGGTACCTGAAATTGTGATAACCATTTTCTTTGGTGTTGTAGTCTAGAAGATAAGCCATCGGACTGCAGATCACAAGGTACAGGATACAAATTCCTTCCAGAGTACTAGCATACTCTAGCAATTAGACATTTATCTGTATTCGTCACACTCTACCCAGGTGAGTTAAATGGTTCACAGGTAGAAGTTCCTTGGAATCTGATGTGCCCCAATCAGAACGTGTAAACACAATAAACATTTAATATGGAATCATGCATTGGGTTTTACTTACGGGTCATTAGTGAGGCCAACACCATAATCTGGTTCAACTGTTGTAAATAGAAATTGGGGAGAGAAAAGACATTGAAAAAAGCAATGATTTGGATATGTCCAATTTAATTTGAAATTATTAGTTATGTTTTCATGCACACAGTTTATTGAAAATAAAATTAGTATCTACTACAGGAAAGACTGGGAAAAAATTGGAACGAAAACTAAAAGGATGGGAAAAGTTGACACAAATAATTTGTATCTCACTGTCTGAAATTCTTTAAGATGAATCAAATGTATTTTTAAATGAACCAATATCATTGAAAATTACAAAGTGCATTTAAAATTACAAGAAAATAGTAATCATGAATTATAAAAACCGGTGTTACACGGTATTACAACAATTTTCTACACCACTTCACTACACCACTGCATATGGGTAACTTACCTTCTATTGATGTAGTGAAGCTCTGTTCTACGAGTGTTGACGTCCCCTGCTGGATTGAGAGATTGAAAGTCTTCTTTCCATCCTCAAATGGCGAGAACTCAAGCTCGAAGCTCAGGACACTGCTCTCTTCCGCCAAAAGCTTGCCAATCGGGATCTTAAGGTTTGATGTGGAAGCAAATACAAGTTGGTGGCAGGTGCACTGAGTTATATAGGAGCTTGACCTCACATGGTTGTGAATTCAATAAGTCTAGCCAAATACTTTAAGAAAATGCATTCCACTTACATGTGTCTCTCTCCACCCAAGAGTAGGCAAGAAGTACCTGACAGAACGAGATTCTTTGTACGATTGAACCTCACAATTTGTGCTGTTTGGCTAAAGTCCCTGATAGAATTTTTACAAATAATTGACAAACTAAATGGCATCATTTTGGTAGAATTTGTGCTTGAAACACTAAAATAATCCACAAATTGTATGAAGACAAAAAGAAACAAATCGAAAAAAAATTGAAAAATATTAACTTCAGCCTCCTTTTCATCTTATTTCTTTTTCTTTGGTATACCTATCCCAGAGGATGCAAAGGCACCTAAACGTACTATTATTGGCCTGGCTTTAGTCACGATGCCCTACGTTCTGAAAGCATTCATTAACTCAATCAAGCAGTGGATTAATGATAAATTATTTTGTACTTTTACTCACTGTTTTTGGCTTCTCTATTAAACCATCACTGAAGCAAATCAATAGATCTAGTGTCGTTGATTCTACTGAAAACTTGGTTGCATTCGCCACGGGGCAGAAGGGTTCTGACAACTCCCTTTCGGCTCTCTCGATATCCTAAGATAAAACATGGTCAAAGCTTATATTAAGTGGAATAATACAAGAGAAACCGGCTCAAAAATCATTCTAAACAGTTTATCAAGCTCGGCGTCACGTCCTCCTCTAATTCGAATCCGAGTTTACCATGAAAAAACATATGTTGAACAAATCATGAATCAAAAATCCATGCAAATAGTCTGTATATTAAAAAAAAATCATATTACCAGTTTGTATTTTGCAAGACATTGGTCAGTATTCTAATTTTGTTTAAAGATATTGATTGTAATATTAAATTCATTACTTATGTATTTTTTTTTTTTTCTGAACATGTACTAAAATACTTTGTTTAGCTGTAAGGGGTTAGGCTCAACTAGCAATTGTGCTATAATCTGGCCCCTTTTTTACCACTGAATAGTTTCTCTTCTTTTATATTTAATATCATTGTATTGCTGTTGGTAAATAAATCAAATCAAATCAAAATCAAATAAAACTTCCAAATCATTCATACCTTTATAGGTCTCCTATAGGGATGAGTGAAGTAAACACGTAGTGTGACTTTCTGGGAAGAGGGCATGAAAAGAGGCTGGAAGGTTACAAATCTGAACTGAACTCCTTGGATGTTGGTGGAAGACAAGGCAAAGAGCTGAAGATGGTTTGTAGTGAAATCAACCTTGTCTTTCGTGATGTGGAAACCTTTCGATGAATGCGGAAGCAATTTCCTTCGACTGAACGTTCCTTGATGAATGAAAGAGAGCTTATTGCTATTTTAAATATTTAGATCTCAGTAGAATAACTCATGAAAAATAAAGGTGAAGTCCACACAAATTGACAGCTCTGTGACATATCTGTTGTGGCCCTCTCCTATCTGCTCTGTACTGAAAGTTTCTTAAATTTCCATTTTATTATTTGTTGACGAAGGAATATATTTGTTGTCACCCAGGGGATTTGTAAAAAGAAATACCAGTTTCGTAATTATGAAAATAAAAATTTGAGAAGGTGATCAATTTAGCCCTTGAATAATTTATGTCCAGAGAGGGTTAATACCTAGTCCCGTTTTGGTGTATAGGATCATCCCTGACCCATCACTGCATTGCTTAGGGCCGACGCAATGTGGAAGAACTACCGTAGCAGGTTCGAGCAGTTCCTGAGTTAGAGAACACTCCACGACTGAAGTGATCAACACCTCACGGTCCTTGAGAGGAATCCGAGCAGCGCCCTCTCTAGGTACCCTGATGGTGACCACAGATCTCATTCCCCTGTGCAACGCCCCGGCAGGGATGGAAACCCGGATACCAAGTTCACGCAGCTCCACCAGTCTCCCTCTGTGATCCAGGATGCTGCTTGAGATGAACTCTACGAAGCCTGGATCAACTTTAATGGCTGTAATGATTAAAAAGGGACAAGGTTTTAAAAAAAAATAAGGGTAAAAGGGTAAAAGGGAAGTTAAAAAAACAAAAGAAACATGAGCTCTGTTTCTGACATCATGAAGTCCATCTACATAAAGCCAAACACAAAGCCATTCCGTTTTAGTTTTAGAGGTTTCAATGACTTTTTTTGTTTGGGGGGGGGGATGGGGGAGATATTTGTGATATACCAAGATATGCCAAATATTGTATGTACTTTCTTACATTGATTGGGTGATTGATAAGGAAATAACAAAAACAATCATTACTTGCAGCTATGCTTTCTACCGCATCGTTGAAACGGAAAGCTTGGGCAATCTCCAAGAGTCTCCCTCGGGTTCCTCCTCTCCTTAGCCATTCTCTGAGCATGTGCAGAACAACCGGATGTACTACGTACGGGGGCAGGGTGACGGTCTTACACATGGCACGCATGATGTCAGAAGCGCCAAAGTGCAGGCGTGAGGCAAGCTGAAGCAAGTCTGACACGGAGCAAATCGTTTTGAACAGTTCTTCAAGAGAGTCATCTAGACATAATCACATGATAATAATAAGAATAATAATAATAATAATAATAATAATAATAATAATGAAAACAACAATAACTAATATCATCATTGTCATCAATAATATTATGTATTATTTACACCATTCTTACTATAAATATTGATTTAATTATTATCATATCATGCATCAAAAATGTTATTGGCTTTCGATTGGTTGAGAGCTCGTCACATGACCAGAAATATTTCATCTATTTTAAGGTTGCTCTGAAAAAGGACTATTCGGGAGTACTATTTGGGAGTTAAAATATTTTTTTAAATTTGGATAAAAATTGACATTTTTTCCCCCCAAAATAAGATTTTGTTTTGTTAATTTTTTGTTTTAAAGATAAATTTTTGATGCAGGATATAAAATAAATATACCATGCCTTCTATTCGAGGTACTGGTTAAAACTATGGGTCTCGGTTACTCCAAAAGAACCATTTGCTTCGGGGCTGCGCCCCTCAGCAAATAGTCCTATTGGAGTCACCTCTTAACATAGTTTTAACCAGAACCCCTCAAGACAGTGTATATTTGTATACCATTATTTTTAATGTTATTGTTAATATTATTATTACAATTAGTATTATTATTTCCATTATTATTATAATAGGAGAAGAAAAGTATTAAACAACATGAAAAATATGCAAAAGAATATAATTTGCAATGTGAATTTAATGGGAAGTCAAACGTTTAGCGGGATTCTGGAACCAAGAACATGCTCCTTGTTTAAAGTGATTGTCAAAGTGAAGGTACGGACAAGTTCATTAGAGTCTATTCGGTACCCACCCACCCATGCACCCATCCATACATCCACCCACGCATGCACTCACCCACACATCCACCCACATACGCGCTCACACATCCAAGGCAAACCTGTTTGGTTGTCCTGAATATTGTATTTCAGGAGAAGCTCAGCCATTTCATCGCTCCTTTCCTTCATATCTAAACCAATCCACGAATTATCAACGAGCTGTCTTGCAACCTTGGTCAGTGTTGTCAAATCAGTTGGCTCAATGAGTGGAGCAATGACGTCGTCCTCCAAGCAGAGAGCTTTTCCTAATTCCCAGGCCAACGGCAAACTCTTCACTGCCCGAGCGACACTCCAAAGCTCCTCCGAAGTTGGCGGTCCTCCAGATTTGTTGATGTCATCAACAGAATTGTCCTGATCTATAGTAAATAAAAATGAATCATTTTGCGATTGAAGGCTCTCGGTACCACCATGTGACAGAATTACTGAAAGGTTGTTTTTATATTCTCTCATCAAAAGTATCCGTTTATGGTGTTTTCAGAGGAATTAAGGAAAATATAAAGGAAAGGGTAGAAAAGGAGAGAGAGAGATAAAGATGAAATTAAGTTTTTTCTACACTTCAACAAGACTATCTTTGGCCTTTATTTTTGGTGTTCGTACACAAACACTGAGGTGATATGGCAAAAAGAACCGAAGAGGAAGGAAGGATTGATCAAGATCAAGAAGTTTATGAGCAGATCACAACATTTGAAGTGTGAAGGGTGCAGTTCTGATAAGAACTATCGGTATTCCTTTGTAGAGAAAGTTAAATCAAGGTGCGCATACACCCTGAATTACAGCTTTTTGAGAGAGACAGTTGCATCACCGGGTATCGTTCCTTATCAATCAGTTTTTTCATGGAGTATACTTTTTTATAATTTCTATGGGGAATTTTTTGTAGTCATCTACTGATTAATCTTCTTTTTTTGGGGGGGGGGGGCAAGAAGACAATAATAACATTCCCGAAGCAAGAGGATTAAACAAATTAAATCAAAGAATAGAAAATATTGTTTGATAATGAAGAAGATGTTACTTGCCTGAATCCGTAGTCCTGATGATTTCCACATAGTCCGCATCCGTTTTTTTGCTTGGTGGAAGTCTCTTCGCAGGTTTGGTTACGGTCGGCTTCTTTTCAGGCAAACTTACCTCATCAACAACTAGATACAAAGAAATAGTAACAATTAATGACCATGGTAAACAAATATATAATGAAGATACTTGTGATTATATTATCAATAATATAGCAATTAATGATATTATTCGACCATGATAGACTACACGTCAGTCTACACCACCAAACTAATTCTAAAGGCTTGTTTAGATATAGTGCGGTAAACTGCTGCAAAAAAGGCAAACTTTTTCCTCAGCGTGTGTGTTGAAATATTCAGTCTGTGTTATAAGATATAGAAATATGAAGCGTATTACACTTAACGACATTACAAGAACATCCTATGGTTTTGCCAAGTCATATCGAAATGAGCATTAAAACTATACATTTATGTTGGCCATGCAATGCAATGTTTTATTCAGTCTGGTGTCGGTCTGGTGTTGGTCTCGCAGTGGTGGAATTAGGTATTAGGGGTGGTATTCTGCACTTTGTCATCTTTTGTGTATGTGAAAGTCGTTTAATTGTCTTAAGAAATTGAAACATACAGTTGAGAGATATCGATCTGCATAAGCCATCCATGGTAATTGTCTTTCTTTTCCGGGCAACATCAATTAGTTACGATTAGCGACATTAACTAAAATGGAAGAAAAAGAAGTTTCCAGAATCTGGTCCCAGGCCAACCTTTCAATTCCTCTGTTCTCGATGTAGGCTCAGGTTCAAGAGAAAACACTCCATTCCTTGGACTAGAATGTCAACTCGAGGCCCCGTGCCCCAATGCACTTTAATACGCTATACTCCTCGCAAAGAGTATGCCGTAGACCTGGTGTTTAGTGTGCCTGTTTACAAAACTGGTAATCTTTCTACAAATCGTTGGGATAGCTGCATAGCCCTTGAAGATTAACAGAAGAAGAAGAAGAAAGAACACTATGTCAGAGTACAGGCCTACCTTTGGATTTCTCTGATTTTGATGCTGTTTGGATGGACGCCCAAACGCGTTTCAACACATCTATAGCTTCTGGTCCTGAAGGTTGAAAAGCTTTCCAACTAGACAGCATCTGGATGTTGGCATCCTTTCTGTTTGCAAATGTTCGATGCTTTATGTGTTCTAGCTCCGTGCGGTTGAATTCCAACTTTTTGCCAATCTCAAAGAACTGCTCTGCTTTGATCTGACTGGCAAACGCAAGCAGCATCTTGTCGGGAACCTCACTGTGATTGATAGAAAAGTGAACCAATATTATGGCTTACTTCGAATCATTGGGTAGTCGCGTCGGGTCGGGTGGTCGCGTTACCCGACCTTTTGTGACAACAAAATTCATAAAAAGTAGGTGGTAATGTTTGTGAAATAAACCTCTCTAATCTAAAAATAGAAGCGTGCCACTGCGGACCAAATCCTGAGGTGGTCTAGAGAGTGTCAAGGTGAACCGCACTGCACCTCGAAAAGTGCCCGAAAGCAAACCATGCTGGAAGTGATCGAGCGCGCCAAATTATGTGGGTTTTTGTTGTACATGTATTCTGAAATTCACACAGTACAATACACAAGTTCAAACAGGACATTGTATCCGGGCTGGCCAGGTGGCTCAATAGCTGAACACATCCTTATGCGGTGGTCACAACCCGCCGTACTTGGAAGTGCGTGCTGTCTACGTGCAAAAACGTGGGCAAAATTTGGGTATCCGTACGTGGTGAGTACCGCCTCCGTACGGATTTGGGAGCACGCAGACACACCGGAGCACTTTTAGTGCACGAGGAACTTTTGCTGCGTTCGGGCTGCAGTCGGGCTACCGATTCATCCCCAGTGTGTGTGACGCGTGTGCCCTGTACTGCCAACGAGCGCACGACGCACTGACTCCGTGCGTCTTTTAAATTTGTTTCCCACGGTCACTTGTTCTACGGGAGGCGCACATAGCACGTGCATGCTGCGCACGTGATAAGTGCATGGTCCGTGCTTACTCACCACTTCCCAAGTTCAAGTGTCCAATGAGCACGCAGAGCTCACGTGGACCGTACCGAGTAAGCACGTGCTCCGCACTTACAACTCACGTTGTGCGCACTGATTTATGCAGTGTATAGTCTCTGCGGTGGAATGGGCGGCATCTTGAGGCAGCAGCAGCTGGGACTTCTGGAGGGAGAACATCGGAATGTCGTCCTGTATAAACCCCGACGCCGGGCGGTAAAACTCACCGGCCCGAATTCACAAAGCAAGGTTTGAGCTCAGACCAAGGTTTGACCTCAAACCTCCTTTTGTCTCGCCAAACCTCCTTTTGTTATTTACAAACCTGGTTTGTAAATAACAAAAGGAGGTTTGGCGAAACAAAAGGAGGTTTGAGGTCAAACCTTGGTCTGAGCTCAAACCTTGCTTTGTGAATTCGGACCAAAGAGTTCATCGCTCGTGCACGCACTTACAACGTGCGAGTGAGTAAGGACACCGTACGTGAGCAGCACGTGTTAGTACGGCCTCGTACTTACACCGTGCGTGTGACGTGCGTTGCCGGTATACTCCCTCCCTGCCTTTGCCACTCCCTCCGTACGTTTTCAGAACAACGTGACGGCCGTGGCCTCCCACAAAACCGTACGGTGGGTTGTGGCCAACGCTCTAGTTGTGTGTTTAGTTGCACCATGTCTGCAACCTAATCAATTACACTATATATGCATTCTCGCATAGTATACATCTGTTTTTCTAATAATAATCTGTTCTTGTGGAATGAAATTGTTCTTGTTCTAAGTTTGATGGGAATTTTCAGAATACCAAGAATAACCCAAGAAAGACCGCGTCAGTAATGCAATAATGAATCTCAAGTCAAATATTTATAATTGTCGATATATGGCTCTCCATCATATAAACATACTTACCCAGTTGTAGCTGGTTATGATACGTATCGATCATGTGGTAGATAGTGACGACACATGGCCGGCGAAGGATGAAAAGAACACAAAATTATAATAAGTTGGGAATAACTCCAAAAACATAAGTAGGAAAAAAATAAACAAATTTAGAAAAACACCCTTCTACCTGAATCTTTGATAATCACCCTTGCATAAAGGCCTGGACAGACCTCACCTAAAACGATATAACTATAATGATAAATAGTTCCCGATTCAGAAGATATTATTAGGGCAGTGCCCCTACTGATTTATTTCCAGAACCCTAGCAATTTTATTATTCAGGGCTCCGTCATATAAAGAGTTGCGAATGCAATATATATGGATCAATCGCAAGTCCCCTAATCAATCAGTCCCCATCTCTTATGTACGTAGATGCGATTAATATCAACTCTTTATAAGATGGGCCCAGGTGTACATATGCAGAGCAGTAATTGTTAGGTTCGACCAGGCCTTACTTCAATTTTTTTGGACATATTATCTCTTTTCTCTTTTCTGACAAACGGCTTCTCACTTCTTCTCCAAACACTGGTAAACCATGAATATCATGGGATGCCTGCATGCAGGTCGGTAATGCTATTGACAATAGATACTTCATGGGGCTTTCTTGCGGATGGTCTACCATATACTATGATCAGCCAAGAGAGGAAACGCGAACCGCAGAGCGATTGTTGAAAGAGCAAGGAGGTACCAGCATTCAACTGACTAACCTGATATCTCTGTCTGTTTGGCTGGCGTGTCCAAAGATTTCATGAGCGAGAGAAGCGTTTCCTTCGCTTCTTGGCCGGAGGCCTGTCTATTTCTCCATGTCACCAGCATGTCATGGATGGCCTGCTGTCTGTCTCTGAACCTCCTGTACTCTATGACATCCAACTGTTGTATGGTGAAACCAAGAGCCACTCCCAAGTCATAGAACTGGTTCACCGTCATCATCTGAGCTATCATGATAACATCAATGTCGGGAAGGTCACTGCCGGAGAGCTCTTCCACAGCCCTGGAAAAATATACAGTCAAATCTGATTTGGCAACACCTGTACAGAGAGACTGTAAAGACCGTATAATATGTGCCCCTATTGTTTCCTATTGAGTTCCGTGTGTAAATACAATCTGCCTTTAAAGACAGCTTTTCTTTTCTCCCTTGAACAGTATTTATATTAGGGGGAGGGAGGTTGCCGGTTCAATACAAATTTCTTTTCAAAAAAAGGAATACACTTTGACCATAATTTAATGGTTCATCATTCATAATTTTTTTTATTTCTCTGCGTTGACATTTCATATTTCATTTCATAATGTGAAGAGATGTCAATGAAGTGCAATGTATGATATTAGGTATGCATGGTTGTAGATTAGTATCGTGAGTATCAAGTATTAAATTAACAAAAAGAAAGTGAATCCTTGATTCATACATTTCTGACAACGGCATCATCAAAAAACCGAGAGCTTACCGAATAAATGAAGAGGGCTCAGTAGATTCTTGGAATGTCGAGTCATCTGCAATAAAAGTAATTCATCATTTTAAAAAGAGAAGAGATGTAATCGGTGAAAGATTTTCCTTTTAATAATAATAACATTAACAAAAATAATAATGATAATAATAATGATGATCATAATATGTCTTGTTTACCCAATGTAGCCACATCAGTATTAATACTGCTCTCTCTCTCTCTCTGTTAGGGCCCTGCAATAATACTACCAAATACTACTGTCACATGAGTCTACATGTTAGAAAATGAAAACCACAATTATCATCTCAACAACAAGATCAAGAGCAGGAGGCCCAGGCGCGTAGCCAGGGGGGGGGGGCGGTGGGGGCGGTCGCCCCCCCCCCCCAAAAAAAAAAAAAACGCCAGCCAAAAAAAAAGAGAGAGAAAGAGGAGAAAAAAAGAAAGAGGACGTAGGAAGAAAAAGGGAAAAGGAGTCGAGAACGGTACAACGAATCGTCAAAGCTTCCACGCTTCGCGCGGGAAGGGGGAACTGAGTTCAAACTTAGGATTAAGGGTCGGGAAAGGTACAACGAATCGTCTTCTTTCTCTAATAATTTAATGAAACGTCAAAGCTTCGCGTGAGATGGTGGAGGGACGAAATTCAGACAAGGATTATGAGTCGAGAAAAGGACAACGAATCGTCTTCTTTCAAACCTTTCGCGCTTCGCGCGGGAGGGGGGAGCGCGCTCTTTAAGTGATTCGCACGCTTCGCGTGCTCACTACCACCCCCCTAAAATGAAATCCTGGCTACGCGCTTGGCAAGAGCAGGAAGAGCAGGAACATGAATATGAACAGGAATATGAACAGGAACAGGAACGAAAACGAGTAGAACAACACCACAACTAACAATAATGATGAAAATAGTGATGAGGATATGGTCGTATTTATCGAGGGTGGCGTCATCAGTATTCATACTTACTTTTAATATCGATTAATTATTTTAGCTTTACCCTGGAACCTATGTTCAAGGAATGATTTTGTACTGGGGAGGCATTTACTTTCCCTGGATGGAGAGTGTTAAATATAGATTTATGTCTACCCAAAGGATATTATATGAACCTTGATGACCTTATATGTATGACATTTAAATTTAGATGCAAATTCAAATTTGCATTCGAATTCAAATTCTAATTCAAATTCAAATTGACATTCACATTCATTTTACATTCAAATTTAGATTAAAATAAAAATACAAATACAAATACAAACCCCCAACAAATTCATACTATTTGAAGAGAACTGTTTTCTAATCTAATGCATGTTTTTGAAAAAGTTCCCCTTGAACACTGAACAGCTTGCTCGAGGCTTACCCAACATAGCAACAACTTATGTATGCAAAATGAATTCCATCCATTTTACATAGCAGGTGAATCAAATAGTTGGTAACAAAGGGTTTAGGACAGAAACATGCATAAATCGAAATACATTTTTAAACAGGTTTATTCCCCCCCCCCCGCCCCCTCCCACACCACCTTTATAAATCTTTTTTTTTTAAATAATCTGAAAAAAAGTCTTAGAATAATCATCATGACTTTCACCAATCTCTATCATTGGGAATAACTTTTTCCACCAACCTGTGTATCTGATGACGAACGCCAACGATTGAGACCTCCTGCCTAGTCTTCCAGTCTGTGAAATCGTCACGTAAATGACTGAGAATTCTGCATCACCCTCGCCAGGAGTCATTGATAACAATAAGTTGTGTCTCTTTCGGCTGTGAGTATCCTTCAAAGAAAGTACCTGTGGGCAAACAAATACAACCAAACAATTAACATTAAACCTGTATTTAAAGATCAACCAGGGGAGGTAACAAAAGTGGTCTTTATGAGCAGACAGTCTTTATGTACAGGTTTCTATTATACATGGTTCGATGAAAAACACAATTCAAGGGGAATAACAAATGTGGTCTTCAAAGACAAGTGATCTTTCTATGCAAGTGGTAGCTTAAGGTTTGAATGAAAAGAGCCGATTAAAGATTTTAAAAGATTTTTGAATGCCTGTAAAGGGGAACAAATGTTACCAAGCGATTTTTGATATTTTTTTCCTTCTGTTTTTTGTTTCATATGGAACGGAACAATCAGAGTTTTACATAAAAATGTGTTCTTAAGCTACAAAGTTACAGGTGTTAAAATAAAAAAAAGGACTTCTCAAGGGACGATTATTTCTATCATTTTACTGCAGAAGAAAACGAAATGAACAAATTAAATGAAACTAGTTTTAGCAAGCAACTGTACATTGAAAGACCACCTGGCCATAAAGACCACATTATCTGTTTCCCTTGGATGTTTGTCACTGTGTACTAAACGAACCTGTACATACAGACCACCTGCTTTTTTTTCTGTCTCCCTTGAGCGGTCCTAATACAGTGAAACCTGTAAATAAAACTGTTAAAGGAGACTAGAAAAGTGGTCTTCAATGGCAGATGGTCTTTACAGACAGGTTGCTTTAGGACAGGTTTCAATAGAAATTAATGTTAAAGGGGAACACCACATAGGGTCATTATAGGCAGGTAGGCTTTCTATACAGCTTTGTATACAGGTTTCACTTAATTGGCACATGTTTTCATACCTTAATATTGCTCATCTTGCCAGCACCATCACAAGTCACTGAAATGTCACCGGATGTAGCTTCGATAGAGATCGGAAAGGAGCGATGTGCACTGTGGTATGAACTCTGGTTCTCCTCATTTTGTACCTCCTATTTAAAAGAAAAAGAACAAAACACATACTATATCTCATTCATTAACCATTTTAGGACATGGATATAGCTACGGAGACAGATCTTTCGCCAAATCTGCACCCGTTCTATGGAACTCACTTCCTCTTATATGAGGAAATTGGATTTTGTATTAAAATCAATTCAAAACTCAGCTGAAAATATATCTGTTTATCTCAAATTGAATTAAAGTTATATGTAATTTATGTCATATCTACATTCTACATGATTGTACGTACCGGATGTATCTACATGTATTTCTATAATTACGATGGGCCAACATTTGCTCCGCTGACGATCGGTCCAGGATATATCCTAAAGTCAGGAAGCCCGTGTGTAGGAGAGTCACACCCTATGCAAGCTAGTTTGTATTCTCGCAAAGAGTAGGGTGTAAATCTGGGTTTTAGTGTGCTCAAGTTGCAAATGGCAACAATACACAAGTGGTAATCTCTTATACAGATCTTAGTGACAGGCTGTATAGACCCCTTTGAAAATTATAAGAAAATGAAAGAAAATTCATATGGGTAAAATGGGTTGCCCATATAGGACCCATATGAATATTTAGTGCAAACTTACATGGGGCCCATATGGGAATTCCAAAGAGGGGGCTATTATGGGAACCCCCACCCTTTGATGCCCATATGGGATAGTGCACAACATGCCCACAATTTGTCCACACCAGATGGGCCCTGGGACGAATCCATATGGGCCACCTGGGATGGCGCATATGCGTCCTATACGAATCTTGGGAGCACTATCAGATAAGGAGTCTACATGGGCACACCCATGAGGGACCCATATTGGAACTCAAGGTACATGTGACCCATATAAACATGCTCCCTGGGAAGAGATCTTAAGGGAGTGAGAGAGAAGGGAAGTGAACTGAGTTGAACCGAAGTCTCTCTAACTGACCATTTCTATGCCCGGGATATCTGCATTCAGGTGGAGATGAACATCAAACTCTTTGCCTCGTTCAATCTTGTCCGGTACGTATGGGGTACACATGAATTGAAGCTGGATGATCTGTTGCTCAAGAGGGATAAGAACCCACCACTCGGCACAGTGATCGATGTGCAGCTCAAGATGTCTCTCCAGGACTTTGCAGTACGGCAATGTGTCAGGTGCAGCAGATGATTTTGTCCTCGAAACTCTTGGTAAACCTATGATTTGAGCCACAATGTCAAACATTCTTTAATGAGCATTTGAGCAACATAAAACCAAGGATAGCCCTATTACGTAAAAAGATTCTTGTTTGAAAGCATGATGACTTTAAAGATAAAGTTGAGTACTGGTCATACAATAACATTGTGAATGAAACTGTCTGAAAGCAACTGGAAAATGTAGTTTATGATGTGCTGATGTGACGTTTTTCATTAATTAACATGAAAAGAAACTGACACATTTTCCCATAAGATCAGATGCACCACAGACAGAGATGGGTACACGGAACTAAACACAAATGTTTGGACCAAACTTTATTGGTATTTATTACCACATTTTAAATAAGAACACATTTTAATAGCAATCTTTTTCAGGAGACTTTTCTACTACGGTATTCTTCCAAAATGACACATGAAGAATGAAGAAAAAAAAATCATAAATTAATTTTCATCTTAACCAGAGCTCATTCTTTTCTTTAAGTCATACGTTATTGGCAGTATTAAAAAAAAAAAAACTCTTAATATGTTCGGTAGCCATTTTAAGGTCATCCTTTCAACAGTTATCATAATACATTGTCAATATGACATATTAAGGTCATCCTGTCAACAGTTAGGTTAGCATAAATACATTGACAATATAAACATATTAACAACCCCTTGAGTCCCGCTTCAGTCTATGAAGATTTAAATTTAGAATAAATAAATTAAATAAACATCCTTATTTAAACCTCATTTTTGACACAATCATAGCAAACTATTGGGTAACACAACTACATGAACACTTTTACAAAAGCATGTTCTTTGAAAACTTAACTGGTTCATACATTCACTTGATTCATATTAAGTTTTATTAACACTGTCTTGGTTTAAAGACCAGGATCCCTTGGGTAACCAGGAGGAAAAGAATGGTTTAAAGTAGTTAAGTCTGGGAAATAAAATTTCAATAATAAACGTTGCAACAATGGATCTAACCTACCCTTTCTTGGATCCCAAATATTTGAGACGATGTCTGGTATCACTTGCTCAGGGTGGGTGACCAAAGTGGAATGTGGTATCCTGATCTTAACAGGTTGTTGGAAGACCATGTTTGGAGGGTCACATCTGATCCCGTAGGCTGCCATTGATGTGTCATCTTGGATAACAACACCGGGGAGGTTTCTCACAACGGTAAGGGTGATCTTGCAAGATTCGTTCTGTTCGACAGCCCCAGGTGGGATAGCCATTGAAATGCCATGATGTTCCAGTTCGAGATCTTTACCGTCGCATCCAACCTGAGCAGAGACAGCGTTGACCACTGGTGGTGTCGACTCTTTAGCTGCACATCAAAATTCATCAAAGAGAGATTAAGAATGATTAGGGCCAAAAATAGAGTTGAGTACCTTTCCACTGAAAAAAACACTATCCAGAAGCAACGGAAATAGTTTGACTGTGTTTTCCATAACAATCGATGTAGGTTTTGGAATGATAAAAAAGAAAAGCAAATGACTCCTGCCATATTGGTATGGGTTTAGGAAACTGCACAATGCAAACGTTGTAAACACGTATGCGACCGTCATTGTTGGTCAAACAGTTTAGAGCGTCAAGTAACGCTTGGCTGGAATGCTCCCCAGAGAGTGGAGATTGTGCCAAACTGTGTGCGGGCAAGTATTGAACCCAATGACCGGGGTAATAATATATCTGTAAAGCGCTTAGAGACACCATAGATGTATTAGGCGCTGTATAAAAACGATTACTATTATAATGAAAGTTTGGTCCAAACTTTTAAGGCATTTCTCGTCCTATTTCACACATTAGGGCATTTGCAGAGCAATACCCTTTCAAGGGACATCTCTACTATATCTGTTCCTCCAACATCCTTGAACAAGAAAGTTTCATTCTTTATCTTCACTAGAACCGAACCTGCTCTTACGTGGTTACAAAATAACCCTGAACATTATAGACATTTAGTAAGCCAATAATGTCAATCATTTATCTGTACTTCTGAAAGAAAATTTGGCAATTCCCCTAAAGTTTTCTTGTTCTGTTCTGGCTCTTACAATGCAACCATATCAATAAAAATTGAAAACCTTAAGAATCGTTGATTGATCATTATTTGTTTATGGTACACTATGTTTATTATTTATTTATTAGAGAGTGTTACCTCGATAAGCTCTGATGATGTCCATGTCAGGAGATCTGAGAATTAATGCAAACGACAACAAAGAAAATTGATATTATCATAATGTTTCAACCTTCAGGATATTCTTGGGCAAGCAAAAGGTACTTCAACAAATATCCACAAATCTGTTACCCATGGAGAAGTCCCACTTTCTTGCTTTTCAGAATAATTATTGCTAAAGTAAAGTAGTGCTTCATATATGACTACTTTTTTGTTGTTTTCTCTTTAAAAGAACAATTCCACCTGGATACTACAGGATATACTCTTGGTGTATAAATTAATGACCGCATACTTTTATATTCCCATATCCAGTGTTTGTCTCAAGTTTTATTTTGTGCAATTTTACAATATAAACTCACTGGTTTCGAATGGAGTTACTGAAAAATTAAGTGTTAATCTTCACATACTGCTCTTTATATTGGTTAAATAAAGAAATCAAATGTATAACTCAGCCCAAAACCCAAATCCAAATTTAAGAAAGTAATGTTACTCATTTGTATTTGTTTTTTAAATACTAATAACTATATTTTGTAAAGCACTTTACCAGTTACAACGTAGACCGCTCAACTATGACACCATTTCTACATTTCTTCAAAATGCCCATGTTAATTTAATCCTTCCCTACCTTGAGAACATCATCTGGCGGATGATTTCGTCCTTGGCATAGTGAACTGGTAGGTTGCCTTGGTTATCTTTGATATCCGGCTTTGCTCCGTGGTCCAAGAGATAGAAGACCAGGGCCTTACTGGGAGACAGTTCATTCTGATAGAACTCTTCTGAGATCTAGAAGAATTATCAATAGAAACGATTGTTCAAACTTTGGGAGACCCTTATGTTTCTGAAGACTCATCCACAGGTTCATCATTCTGAACATTTGTTGTGTTTTTCCGATGGTTCGTTTATGATTATAATTCTGAAATTGAAATAAGTATTATTATTATTACTCCAAGGTTTGTCATTCCGAAAATGAAATAAGGTTCGTTATTTCAAAGTTTCAATTATGCGATACAGAATTCTTTGTCCTTTTTGCAATAATGAACTCTTTTTAATTTTTCGGAATTACGAATCCTTTGTAGTTTTCAGAATTATGAATCCTATCGCATTTTGCAGAAATAAGAACCTTTTAAAAAAAATAATTATATAAACTAACTCTAGAGAAGCAAATGTTCATCTTTTTTTAAATAGCAATATGCTCCATTTTTGTAATTTTCTTTAAAAGACTCATTCATTGTTAAATGGCTATGCTTACTCATGTGGGAATGGTATGATTCCAATTGCATAATTATAAGTAAGCTGTAGGAAATTACTACACATCAATTTTCGCTGAAGCAAGTGTCGTACAATCCCAGAGACAGTGCGTTCTAGAGTTCATCATCTTACCTTTTGGAGTGCTGGTGTGGCTTCAACTTTGCTGTACTTCCGACCAGAAAGTCTGATGGCTTCATGAAGACAAGTCTGTCCGTCGATGGACTGGATGTTGAGATCAGCGCCATGAGAAACTAATGTTTCGATGATGGAGGTGTAGCCATTTTGTGTGGCTAAATGAACTGCTGTGCAGCCTTTCTTAGCATGTTGCCCAATAACCTATGTAAAAAAACAGCCTCCAGAATTCAGAATCTACAAACAAAATGGCTTTATATTTTTTTTAAAGGAGAAAATTTAGGCTTTGTCGGGCATATAAGTAGTCTCTTTTCTGATTTTTCATATGTTAAATCACCACATAGACTTACACATACACAGATTCTGACATTTAAGCAATTATTATAACCTGGCTATCAAGGTCACCAATGGGACACCCAAAAAATGTGGTCACTGTAGAAAGGTTTCTCAAACACACATTTCTTTCTTGAGAGAGGCAAAATACATGGTCCCGATACATAAGTGGCTTTCATTGAGAGGTGGCCACTAAGACAGCTTTGA
The DNA here is from genome assembly GCF_000002235.5 of Strongylocentrotus purpuratus. NCBI lineage: Eukaryota > Metazoa > Echinodermata > Echinoidea > Camarodonta > Strongylocentrotidae > Strongylocentrotus > Strongylocentrotus purpuratus. The sequence goes on from NW_022145558.1 coordinate 1,623,540, forward strand.
CTTACATGTATATGTACCGGTACAAAATAGGTTTTGAGAAGTCCTCGTGGAATCATTTCACCCTTTTTCATAATTCAGACAATCTATATACCTTCACAAGAAAGTTTTAACAGGATTATTAAGGCTAAAAATTTGCTAACCCTTTTCAATTTATATTGATATGATTTTAATACTTGCAAGAATATTAATAAACTGTATGATATTTTGTTCATATGAAATATATAGGAATACTAAGTTAAATACCTTCTTCACATCTTCTGTTAAACCCTCAGTATCTGCATGGCCGTTCGGGGAAGAAGGATGTTTCTGCCCTTCAGCACACCACGTATCTGGACTTGTCCCATGTACTTGGTCTTGTTCTGCTGCGAGTTGCAACGCAGTCTTCCCAGGTTTACTCATATTCACTTCAGCTCCGTGCTCTAATAGATATCTTGTGACATCGACATGTCCATTTGCGGCAGACAAATGCAATGCAGATGATCCCCTCTTGGTAACCTTGCTAACATCTGCATGTTGCTGAAGTAGAAACTTCATGACATCGATGTGACCATTCTGAGCAGCAATGTGCAAGGGGGTCCAACCGTCATTGTCTGTCGCATCAATTTCGGCTCCGTGGTTGAGCAAGCCTTTCGCGATATCGAGATGACCATTCTGCACTCCAACATGTAGGGCTGTAGAACCTTTCTCCTTGGTGGCTCCGTTGACCTCTGATCCTTGCCTAAGCAAATGCTCGGTAACGTCACCATGGCCAACAAATGCAGCAACATGCAAAGGCGAGATATCATCAAGGTCTCCTTTGGCTACTTCAGCTCCTTGTCCAAGTAGATAATCTACAATACCAAGATGACCCTTTTGCGCAGCAAAATGAAGAGCAGTCCAGCCAACATTGTTGCTTTCGTTCGCATCAGCTCCTTGACTGATCAGATACCGAACAACTGCTAAACTGCCACCTTTTACAGCATATTGTAACGATGTGCGAGTAACTGTTCTGCCTTCTTGACTAATTACAAGCCGATCTTGAATGTTAAGATTAGACAATATACTTGGCTGATGCATAATAACCATTCCACCATGAACTGTCTTATCCTCATCGTCATCTTGATATTTGATTCTACCAAGATCACTTTCTGGAGCACCTCTAAAGACAGTGAGAGAGTCAATTAGTCTGCTAACTGCTTGAACTACACGACCCTGCACACATCGCACATCATAGTGACCATACTGTCCATCAAATTGTAAGATGAAACAGTGCAACACGCTTCTCTTATTCAGTTCAGAGCCTTGGCTAAGCAGATACTTAGTAATCTCGATCCGACGATTACATAAAGCATAATGGAGAGCAGTGGTTCCAAATGCGTTGCCAATATCTGCCTCCACTCCATGACTGATAAGGGATTTGACGATATCTAAATGGCCAAAAATTGATGCAAAATGAAGGGTGGTCGATCCAAGGTCATTTCCTTTATTCATATCGGCCCCTTCACTGATCAAATATTCCACGACATCCAAGTTCCCTTTCTGTGAGGCACTATGCAAGGCACAGTTACCAAAGTCATTGCTGGAATTCACATCAGCTCCTTGACTTAGCAAATATTTGGTCATATCAAGATGGCCAATACTTGCTGCAATGTGTAAGGCTGTCCAACCAAAAGAACCGGCTTTATCCAGCTCGGCTCCTTGACTGACTTGATCTCTCATGGCATCAAGATCGCCCCTCTCTGCAGCGGTATGAAACTCCGTCCAATGAATTATATTTGATGTGGCCAGCTCAGCTTGCTGACTAAGCAAGGCACTTGAAACACGAACACGACCAGCAGCTGCGGCAAGGTATAAGGCTGACCATCCTTTGTCATTAGCCTTACCAGCATCAGCACCTTGACTGATTAATTCTGTGACAACATCAAGATGTCCTCCAGCAGCACCTAGTTGTAATGGCGTCGAACTATCACTATCATCTTTATCCACTTCAGCTCCTTGACTGATCAGATATTTGGTGACATCAAGATGACCAGTATTGGCAGCTAAATGTAATGGGGTCGAACCATCATTATCATCTTTATTCACTTCAGCCCCTTGACTGATGAGAAATTTGGTCACAGCAAGATGACCAGATTGTGCAGCTAAATGTAATGGAGCCAAACCCTCAGTTCCGCCGTTATTAACATCGGCTCCTTGACTGATGAGATATTTAATGACATCAAGATGATGACCATTCAGTGCAGCTAGCTGTAATGTAGTCTTACCGTCATTATCAACTTTATTCACCTCGGCTCCTCTACCGATCAGTTCTTGGATGAGGTCAAGTTGTCCATTCTGCACAGCACTGTTTAGTGCACTCTGCAAATAATCAACACTGGAATCTTCTTTATTTCCCTCAATACTGTCTCTGTGGACCAGACTTTTGGCTTTGCCTTTACGACTGACCCTCTTTTTGAAAATCTTCTTCCACATTCCTAGTGAAAGCTAAGGGTCTCTCTCCTGGCTACAAGTTCATGAATTCATCAAAATCTTTTAGGGCTGTTTTAATTTTTTCCTACATGCTGCATCTTCTCATTCTTCTGTCAAATTCCTAGTGAAAGCTGGAAGCTGACATCAGTTTATCACCAAAACACCTAGAAAAAAAGGAACATATTTAAATTTTCGCAAATTTGGTCAGTGGTGAGGATACATTTTTTTTAATTGGATGGAAAGGGTATATCTTGAAGTATCTCAGTTCAAAAAGGGTACGGCTTTGGACAGGCGCGATTGATCTTAGCCACTGAAAGATTTTAAGAATTGTAGAGGGCGCTATTTATACCATGCATTATTATTGGAACGTGAAATTTAGCTAGGTTATGTGCATTGATAAGATTAAATACTGTAGAAGTTTGAAACAAAACAGAATTGGTATGAGAAAGTGACGGCAGTTTGGGTTTTTTTAGAGGTCAATATTCATATAATTTAAAGCGATCTCAGATTTGAATTTTCAAGTCAATGGTCTTTGTCAGGCTGCCAATCATCTCTAAACATGTCACTTATTTGAGTCTTTTGGGAACAATCCAAGAGTCCGATCTTGCACTTTAATCATATGTGTGGTGCTGTATTGCTTTCAATAAATGTACAATGTAGAATTATTTATTTTAGATGTGATCAAAAGTCCACAACTAGTTTTCGATTTTTATCTATATTTAGTTCTTGTTTTTTTTTGTTACGTATTCTATATTTTATAAAGCACTTTTAATTACCAGTTACAACGTAGACCACTCGACTATGACATAATTTCTACATTTCTTCCAAATGCCCATGTTGATTTAATCCTTCCCTACCTTGAAAATATTATCTGGCGAATGATTTCATCCTTGGCATAGTGGACTGGTACGTTGCCTTGTATTGTTAGACAGGTGGTCTTTGTAGACAGGTAGTCACTAAAGCAGGTTTGACTGTAATTGTATTATGTAATACAGGACTCTCTTGCAAAGCAGTTTTGATGTACTGAAGAGACCACTATGTATATATAAACTTTTGAACGAATAAAGATATATATATATTTCTAACAACCAGTTTTTCCATCAATCAAAGGTCACATCTCACTCTCTTTTTTAGTTTATTCGGTTCGTTGGTCTCATTATAATGAATTCATGATCCCCCTTGATACGCAATACTCAATTTGGAAATTCCTTTAAAAATAAGTACAAGCATTTACTGTCCGATTATGTTTAAGTTAAATGCAATTTAGTATGTAACTGTCAATGACCTGAAATTAATAGAATATTTTGTATTCTTTGTAATGGATGTATCAACTTGTCAAGCCACATAGGCTTTTACTGATACACCCTATTTCATTTTCCAACACAATTTGCATTTAAATGTAGCTACTTTGTTTCACATTTTTAGGTCGATTTTTATAATTATGTACATTGTAAACGTTTACAACCTTGGGTTTTTCAATACTGAACTTGAAATAAAATGGATCAATCAATCAATCAATCAATCAGATGTAACAGTATTCATTGTCACTATTCCATGATAACTATTCCGATCTGTCTTTGACCTTTAATACCTATACATGACTTTAAATTACAAGATAAACATCAGAAGTGAATCCTACTCCCTTCAGAAGCTGGGAATACACCTATCATGCATCAGCATGGTACATTTGACTCAAAAGGTTTATGCAAATCGCCTAACATTGCCCGAATGTTGAAAATTTCTCTAAGGACATGAGATCACGAATCATCACCATTACAATCAACATGACCATCAACAACAACAGCAAATCTTCCCCTACGACAACTACCCCCTACGACAACTGCCCCTACCACAACTACCCCTTAATAGGGCAACTACCCTATAGGACGACTACCCCATACAACTACCCCCTGCGACAACCATCCTCTAGGATACCTACTCCCCTGGACAACTATCCTAGGGGTAGTTGTCTGGGGGGTAGTTGTCCTGGGGTAGTTGGCCTAGGGGGTAGTTGTCCCCCGGTATTTGTCCGGGTTAGTCATCCTAGAGGGTGGTTGCCCTAAGGGGTGGTTGTCCTAGAGAGTAGTTGACTGGGGGTGGTTGTCCGGGGGTGGATGTCCAGGAGGTAGAGTCCGGACACGGTTTATGATATATAATCAGGATAAGCGTTTCTGTAATATATACACAGATTGTATGTAACTCTATTCCGACGAGCTTATATAGTGGCTATTGCTTGGATCAACCAAATTTAGAGGTAACGAGTAAAAAATGATAAATTTATTGTACTCACTGTTTGCCTAGATCCTGCTAAATGCGAAATGAATCGTGGAATGAGGCGTCGAGTCCTTTCCTCAGAAATATTTATCCAATTATAGCCGACTTAAAAGGACTCACACATATTCTAGTACACAGTTCAAATAAAAGGAACTGGCAACAAGTGACATGAGAGGTCTCTTCTAGAACGTGTTATATAGGTGTCTATAATGTTTCTTTCGCAAGATAAGAGGAGAGTTTGTCTATGGTTCATGAATCCGTGTGTGAAAGATGCCAAAATATGTAGTGTGTCGAAGTAAATGATCTAGAAATCAAACTAATGCAGATTCTATTTGCAGAAATGTGCTTCGTTCCATCAGATTTCCATGTAGAAGTGATGGATAACCAGTATGAAATGAAAGACATAGGCTACGTGAGTCTGTATTTCAACGTCTGTTGACATGGCATTGAGCAGGTACCCAGTGCAATGAGTCAGTTACATCATGTGCTCCAAAAAACGAAACCAGAGGCAAATACAAATAACTAGAGCTAATAAACCAAACAAAAGAATACATATCTCTTGCTCAGTGTGTCGGTCCTGATGGGCATTGTGACGCAAATAGTATCGTGTGATAAAGTGGACTGGGCATTCTGAACAACAAGTGGAAACCATAGTCTGTTCCCAGACAGAGAATAAACTACTTTAAATGACGATGGGAGGGGGGGGGGACTTCAATATATATCAATTGCCATTGCATCTGAGTACTTTTCCCGAAATTCAATTACTTAAATCTACTACACTAGCGAATCTAGACAAGTCAAGAAAATGCCAGCATTTGGTTTCCCAGTAACTATTTGATTATGTTTTGAATCTTTACAAACGAGTTTCGTTTTAGTATGATTTGTATACATGTGTTTATTTATTAGTACCTAAATCTCAGGGAATTTATACTTAAATTAGGAACATAAGAATCAACGATAATTGCCCTACAATATTTGAGAAAACCTTCATGAAATTCGAATGGAGCAGAAACAAAAGTATCGAAGTGCAATGCAGGCCTTACTTTGTCTCTTCTTTGTCATTTTTGTGTCTAGCCAAGGTGGCTGTGAGTGTTCGTGAAGGGGAACGCATTGCTGTGGTGTGTGTGTGTGTGTGTGTGTGTGTGTGTGTTATTTTGGATGTGTGAGATGGTACTTTGTTTGGAGTTGGGTTGTAAGGGAGGGGGGTTATAATTTGTTTCATATTATAACTAATTTCATTCCACACACAAAACTCGATCGTAATTTGTGAATTGTACACGTATTAAATTAATAGAATTGTGTTATTATGATGAAAAAGAATTATATTTCGAAGAATTATTTGTTGTATTGTTCTAATACTGATTAAAAATAAAAAAATAAACATTACGGAAAAGCAAAAAGGAGAACGTATGGGTGGGTGCGTGAGTAGTTTATACGGGAAATCTGTTGTTTGCTGTTCCAAATGCACCAAGCAAACACTCATCGATTATAGATTTCCGTTTGACATTATTTTCAAGATGGAGATTCCTTCAAGACTCGTAATTATATATTAGAATGGCAATGAGGGCAATTAATTTCTTGACTTGTATCAGGAGGGTGAATCGACTTAAACATTGTGATTAAAGTAGATTATTGGTATTAACGTCATGGTCTGATTGACCATGTTGACGTGTAAAAGGGATTATTCTAATATTCTTTAAAATTTATAAAGCCATGAAATAATTATGTCATTATTACATCATGTAGGAAGGAGGCGGCTCTCTATGTTACGTTGAAGACAAAATCATCACCCGACATTTGATGATTCTACAAGTAAACTTGCTTGCAGAACTTTCTTCTCTTAAAGTAAAAACATTGTGTTATGGAACTGATTGTGTTTGAAGTTTTTGTTGTTGTTCTTCTTCTTAGTTTATACGATGTTAACGATATGGGTTAATTCATAGACCCTGAATCTGTTTTATAAGAGAGAGGGTGAAAAAGACAAAAGAGTGACTTTGCCGGAAAACCACACAAGTCTATGTCCAGTCCCCATCAGTCATATCATGATCTACGGACTGGCACACTCTTTATATCATGTCAAGTATCGTAGGTGAATAAGATATTTCATACGGCTGGGCTTGTAACAAGGGTAACAGAAGAAAGAAAAACAAATTTGAAAGGAACTTTCTGAAATGAAACGTACCTTTATTGAAATTATTTGTAATGATGTTCACGCTGGTAGGTTTTCATGACAAACAAATCATCTAATATGAAAACTGATTGTAACCTTGAGAAGTGTGGGTGCCTAGAAGTTCAAAAACATGTTTGTCAAAAGGATTCTCTAGAATAAAATTACAATTGAAACTATTTGAAGTGAAAGCATGTCCAAATTTGGGTATTACTTCGTTCCACCTTGATACAGACAATACGCGCTAAAATAATATACGAGAAAACTTAGACAAACATATAACTGAAGTGAAAACTGGAAACAATATATTGGATTCTGTTTGACACTTGATATACCTGATATTCAGGACCACCATCCTTAACAAGATTTCACAGTTATTATGTATCATAATGTAATTAAAGAAATATTAAGTGAAAACCCTCAAAACTTAATACTGAACTACATTAATGCATTTAGCTATGGTACGTGTTTGCTTGACTTGAACCTAATAGTTCTTTTTACCCTTAAGCTTTTTACCGTTAAACTGGTGTTGAATAGATTTGGGAATTTACAGAAACATTTTTTTTTCTCGCAGCTTTCTACATAAGTAAAATAATTTCAGATAAAGACAAAGTATATCTAGGCATATATATCATATTTATGGTGACTAACACACGGGTGCCAAGTTCAATCAATCATTTGTTGACACTTGAAATGATAAAATTGGACTCCTTCGGCCCTGGTACAAAATACTACAGATATGTGTACTTATGAAGATTTTTTTTGCAATTTATTTAGGCTCTGGCATGCTCTAAATTACATGTAAGATAACAACGACCAATAAGCTATGTAACAATGCCCGAACATATCGTCCGATTTTGTACTGCTATTAATCCGATGATGTTGCGAAATTTGGTATAGGTAGGTGTAGAAAACAAGATTTTTTTTTAAATATCAAGTTATAACAAAATTACTAGATTTATAATACAAATAGATTTGGGTCAAAGATCAGAGGAACAAGTCACGACGTATTGTAGAATTTGTAGAATTTTATTGACTCTTTGACCCCCTCTCGGGGTATGGGAGTACAAACAAACATAAAAGTATAAATAACAATGCATGACTTATGAATACAACTCACATACATCATACATAATGACACAAAGATAAAAACGATTATAGGTATATATGTAGTGTATTAAAATACAAACATGAACAATGAACCAACTAGTAAACACAAATTATATATACATGTACATGTACATGTAAAATGAATTTAGATAGTGACAAACTGACAATAGTAAAAGGATAAGTATAATGCAGTGTATTTACAAGCTAAATAGTAAACAAAGTAGGCTGTTTCACTCTCCTACCGCTACGAGTACGTGTAGCTTGAGCTCTAATTGTACTTCTTGAAATGCTTGAACTATCTTCTTTCTCTGTTTTATGTTTAAATTTCAACATAATAAGGCGGGTAAATCTCGCTAAATTCTTCAACTGAGAAGTGCTTCTAGTATTAAAAAGTTCTGCCATGTGCATAGCACTTGGGATCTTAGACTTACAACACTTTTTTGATAAATATAAACATCTCTCTCTCTCTCTCTAATTTATGTGATCTACACCTAAACTTACAGAGAGTAAAAGCATCAGTTTTATTTAGGGTGAGTAAATAGCTTTCAAATATATGGTTGCCTTTAAATATCCTATAATTTGTGCAAATGCGATTTGACCATACTGCATCTCTCCATTCCTGACCAAAAATATCATTAAGTCTCAGTTTTAGCAAAGAATTAATATTTAAGCCAAATCCACTATTTTGGCCTAGCCAAATATTTGATAGACCAGCATGATTAAATGTGTCTTCAATAAATTTTAACCATGAGGAAATAAATTCCAAATGTTCATCTTTATGAATGTCAGAAATGAATTTTAAAAGGGCATATGAATATTTGCTATCTTTACCTCTCAAAATTCTTGACCAAAAATTAACTATTCTAATCAACTATTCTACGTATGCTATAGCACAAATGGCCTTCCATACTAATATAATCATGCAGGGTATAAAATGGCATCTAAAATGCACCCCCCTGAAAGATTTTCAAAATTTGGTCACCCAGGCTTGCAAGATTTCGAGGTGGAAAAAAGAACGGGAAGTGGACAAAAAGCGTTCTGCAAAATGACGCCATAGCCAATGCTTGTTATATTATTGTGCGAAAACCCAGTAGTAGACCAGCTAAGACACAATATTTTGTTTAATAATTTTAACGGCATGTTAGAGGTAATGCCTGGCAACGATGCTAAAACTATTGCGAAAATACAAAAGAATAATATTTGGGTGCATGCCACGCGCATTTTCTGCTCAGAATTCAATTTCTTTTCCTCAAAATTAGGAAGAATGTCCAAAACTAATGATTTTTTTACTTTTTTATTTACCTAATATGCATTATTTGGCTTTTCACTTAAAATAATTTTTAAAATTTTCATTATGAGTTAGAAGTAACAGATGAAAGTGGCGTTATTAAAAAAAAAAAAAAAACACGAAAAAGCAGTCCATTGAAACACTTGTTCCTGATTAATCATTAAACAAATAGTTATCATACATATATATATTTATATAGATAAAGGTTGAAAAGGTTCAAGTTTATTAGTAAGTGTTGTAAAGTCTGTTTCACCTGAAGGCTCTCCAGCAACTAAATATTCTTGCATTCATCCTTACTAGGGTATTATTATGTCTCTTTTGTATTCTTGCCAGCCTGCACATGAGTGTATTTAACAGCGCCTTGTGTAATATGTATATAGTTGCTGATGAGCATTCGGATGGAACAGACTGTACCACACTTACTAATAAAGTTGTACCTTTTCAACCTCTATATCTACATTAGTTGAGCACTGTCAGAAATTACGATTTTACTAAAACTGGCTTATATATAAATATATATACTTTTCTTTTTTTTCTCACCTAAGAATAAGTAAAAGAAAACGGTAATGACAAATTGATAACATAACAAGATATGCTTTCGTATGCGAGTTTTTATTTCATTATTTTATTCTTATTGGCTTTCTCCCCCTCTCTCTTTCTCCTTTCCTCTCTCCCCCCCCCCATCTCTTTCTCTTGGTCCTTTTCCATCTATACACGTTTATTTACACCACATCCTTTCTCTCCTAATCACACTCTCCCATCCTGTGAAAAGCGCTTTGCCCTCTTTCTTTCTTCATGTTGCCCACCTCTTATCAGACTATACGACTTATTCCAGTTTACGTGAATAAAGCTCTGAAGTGATAATTTAAAATAAAATATGGCTATCATAACTATTTTATTCAATTTCTTGCAATACCTTGTACCCTTTTTCAACAACAACATTAAACATCTATGAGTTCATTCAGTTATATATGGAACTTTCTATTTTATACATATGCATGAGGGAGATCCGGGGGGATGGGGGATATACCCCCCCCCCCCCTCCCCCACACCCCCGGTATTTGACCAAGGGGGCTGGTATATGTTATCATCCCCCTATGTTATGGATATGTTTATGATATAATGCTCACCGTAAAGGCTTTCATATTGCATAAATCCCAACATGAGTCTAAACAAAGACAACACAATGTATAAATCAAACTCAAAGGCCCATTCTCAAATGTTATAATTGTTAGCAATAAACAGAAATTGATAAAAGACGACCACTCCCCCAAAATCCGTACATTCCAAGAGTTTGATCTTGGCTGACAGGTGTTAACTTGACGACATCTTATTTGCTCTTTATCGACGCATACTTAACATGGATGCTTTGGCAAAGCCATTGTTGTATAAAAGATTGCTTGACTTAGGCTGCCGCTGTACATAGATATTTTACAAAATATAACAAAACATCTCAACTCAACAAACATAACATCCATATAACCATGTATGTATAAGGTGTACGTCATACCAAAGATAACCAAATAATTTGCGTATCACATGATGAAACAATAGTTTAAAGCAAATTATATCCATTTGAAATATATTCTGTACAAATTACTGCTTCTATAAATACATGGAATTATTGTCTCTACAGTTTACTGATGAAGTAGTTACAACTTTTATTTGTTCTTGCAACAAATCCATATTTCGCAAGTCCTGCTGTTAAACTCGTCACATGTATTCTTTGTGTTCACTTTATTCACAAACCAAAGATCTACACTCTTATATATATTTGCCAAATAAAGTCCGATATAAAAACGTTTGTAGAAAGACATGAATGAATGCAATGTGATTCCTTGGCTGACAACATTATACACATGTAAATATATTTACATAGTCAACACATTCCGGTTATCAATAACACGTTACAATTCTTTGACGAAATTAAGATGACCATTCTGTGAAGCTAGATGTAATGCAGTCCCAGCTTCATTTAGGACACTATTCACCTCAGCACCTTGATTGACCAATTCTTTGATGACATCTAGATGACCATTCTGTGAAGCTAGATGTAAAGGGGTCAAACCGTCATCTTCGACCTTATTCACCTTGACCCCTTGACTGATGAGACATTTGGTGACATCAAGATGACCATTCTGTGCAGCTAGATGTAATGCAGTCCTGGCGTCATGTTTGACTTTATTCACCTCAGCTTGTTGACTGATCAATTCTTTGACGACATCTAGATGTCCGTTTGAAGCAGCTAAATGTAATGCAGTCCTAGCGTCATTTTTTATTTCATGCATCTCTGCACCTTGACTGATCAGATATTTGGTGACATCAGGATGACTATTTTTAGCAGCTGAATGTAATGGGATCGAACCGTTATTTCCGTTTTTATTCACCTCGGCTCCTTTACCGATTGGTTTTGGGATGAGGTCAAGTTGTCCATTCTGCACAGCACTGCTAATAGTGCTCTCTGCAAATCACCGGTGCCAATACAGCCATCTTGTTCATTTCCATCCTTACTGTCTCTGTGGATCAGACTTTTGGCGTTGCCTTTACGACTGGCCGACTTTTTGAAAAACTTCTTCCACATTCTCAGTGAAAGCTAGGTGTCATTTTCCTGGCTCTTAAAGTATTGTACAAGTTCTTGAATTTATCAGAATCTTTTAAGGCTGTTTGTAAATTTATCTACATGCTGTATCTTCTCATTCTTCTGCCACATTCCTAGTGAAAGATGGACACTGACATCAGTTTATCACCAAAACACCTAGAAAAAATTGAATATTTTCATTTTTTTGCAAAATTGGTCAGTGGTGAGGTTCATAATTTTAAAAGTTAAGTCTAAAAAGGTACGGGGTTAGCCAGGCACGATTGATCTACGGCCAGAGAAAGATAGCCATTTTCAGAACTACAGGGGGCACTATTCATATCATGCGTAAATATTGGAGAGTGAAATTTGGCTAGGGTCTGTGCATCTATATGATTAAGATACTGTAACATTTTTGACACAAATCGGAATTGGTATTAGAAAGTTATGGCAATTTGCGGTTTTGAGGGGTCAATAATTATAGAATTATAGCAATTTTTGACGGAGTTGATTTCTATTTTAATTTCAAATATGAAAGGCTAGGATACACGTCGCAGATGAAAGAAAATCCTCTGGACTATTTAGAAAAATATGTAAGAAGTCTGTAGGATCTAGGATAGTGGAGATACGAATGGATCAAGAGAGGCCTTAAGACGGACCAGAAATTTACAAAATGGCGCCTGGACGGTTGCGCATGAGTGATTTTGTAAAACAAAGAGTCAGATGGTCTGGACTGGATGCCGGAAATTACGACTACGAATTTCGAAAGGAATAGTGCTTGAGGAAAGAACTTAGATAGGGATAACAAGCACTATGTGCAAAACAAATATAATTTCAGGAAAGAAGAAAAAGAATTCAGAACGCGAAAGGAAAAAGGGCATCAACGAAAAGTCGTCAATGCAAAGAAGAAGATTTCAGAGCGCGAACAGAAACAAGACATTGATTATAATTCGTCAATGCAAAAAGAATTCAGAACGCGAACGAGAACAAGGAATTGACTAACATTCGTCCGTGCAACTAGAACTGCAATCGTATTGGAGCGATGTTATGCATTGACTAGAACTTCCCAAAGTTTCTTCGAAACAGACGAGGAGTTTCTCTTTGGCTATTAAAAGGAATTTGTTAGTCTGTAACATCTAGGATAGGTAGGCAGAAATAAGGGCCTCCCAAAAGGCCCGAAACAAACAAGATGGCGGATGGACAGTCACGCATGAGGGATTTCGGAGTACATAGACCTTGATGGGATGCTAGAGACTATGCCTACAAAATGAATCGAAATAGAGGAAGGAACCTAGATAGGGTTCACATGCGCTGCGTGCAAATAGGATTTGGGTGAATGAAAACTCGTCAAGATGCGTGCTGTGGCCGAATTGGACTTCCATACTGAAATAATCATGCCGGGTAAATAATGGCGTCTAAAATTCCCCCTTGACATATTTTCAGAATCCGGCTTCGAGATGCCTTGCGTTTGGCCACCTAAAATATGCTTGCAAAACTGAAAGGAAAAAATAACGGAAAGGGGGCAAAAAAGTTTCTCCTTTTCTCTTGATAATATTTTAGCAAGAATTGAGAGTTTGGGTAGACATCTTGGATGTAGTATAGCAATAAATTCTGGGCACATGACGTATTGCAAAATATAATCAGAAGAATAAGGATCAGAATAAAACCACTACTACTACTTGTAATTATACACTACTGCCATTTATGACTATGATGATGATGCAGATGATTGGAATGATATGACAATAATTATTACGTGTATAACTATAATAACAATAATAAGAACCATTATCATTATCATCATATTCATCATCTGCAATTTAATAACAATGATAATTATGTGACGTTACGTAAAATAGTTTCAAAATGTTGTTTATTGTTGTAAAGACTTGCACCCAATAGATTGGATCCTGTGCTCGATCTCTTAATTCTAAAACAAGTCAGAAACATATCTTGAATCCTACGGAATCTACGGAGTGCACGCAAGAAGATTTCCTAGGAAGCCTAACATTTAAACATGTTGTTTATTCAAATAGCATTGTAGAGACGATAAACAAACAATAATAATAATAATAATACACCGTCGTTGATCGTGAGAATGTTCCAGCCTATTTATCCCTCTCTGTTAATTAATGCGAACTATGAGATGTACAAGATTAAGAAGATCCGGGACGAAATCAAATGAAAACAAGTATGTTATCTCCTTAAAAGTTGTTTATTAAGGATGGGAAAACCTAAATATACAAGGTTTTTTCGTGAGAATACTTCCCTCTCTCTCTCTCTGGTAAATCACCCGAACACAAGTTGGGAACATTTTGTTTTTACTTCCCTTCATTATGAAGATTAAAGAGAATATTGATAATATTAGATTTAAAAACGATATCAAAAAGATATTTACCAGCTTCCGAATATCTAGATAACATAATAGAGCACTGTGGTATATTGGTGAGGACTCTTGACTCTCATACAAAAGGTTTGTTCCTTATCAGTGATACTGCTTACATCATTAGGCAAGGTGTTTTGCCCACATGTTCCCTATCGACAACCAAATTATTGTTGCAAAGATGGATTAATAACAATTGCAGGGCCCGCACGAAGAGCAGTATCAATAATGATGTGGCTATACCCTGGCTACATCTGACCAAATTTTCACAGTCATGTGATAACAATTTTCATACTGTTTCTGCTCATTTATATTGCAAGGTGAGAGTCGGGAATAATAATAGGGACTAAACAATAGCGCATATACAGATGTATCAAACCCTATAAATACAGAATATAATCATTTTCATTACATCGTGTTTTTCATGTGATATTGACACATCCTATGCTTTACTATAAGGAAAGTAAATACTGTTAAAGAAAATATCAAATCTAGTTTCTTGTCGTAAAAAATTGAAATGGATAACCGAGAACATTTGTTCTTGTAAACGTTCTCTACTTGATGTAATTATACACAGTTGTGTTGTCTATAGTTCAACTGTGGCCGCGGCAACGAAATTAAAATTCCTCCTTTATTGAAAAATAAAAAAAATCATCTTTCTTGTCTTAGCCCGATTTCATATTAAGAATCACTTTTTTTTAAAGTGAAAACCTAGTTTATAAATATATATAGAAATTCTCTCTCACAAGAGTATTTAAACTACTGCTTTGAGTGATTTCCACTTTAATTTGAAGTGTAATGTACTCTAAAGCAAATTGATCCCTAATGATGAGTCCTGTTAGAGTGAATTGCCACTCTACTCTATGCCATGGTTGTATTACAGAGCAGGAATGGCAAACGACTGTTTAAGCAATGATCGTTGCTAAGATTTCTTTTCTAAACATTGTACCATGAGACATAAATAAGGCAAATAACACATCCGAGTATTAATGAGGTGTCATAGCAACTGTTCAATCATACATGACTATTACCTGAAAACAATCTTCTGGATCTGGATATGGATCTGAATCTGGATCGGTTACGCAGTTGGACATTCTGGCATACAGACACGACTATTTTCAGTGCATTTGTTAATATATATATATATATATATGTATATATATGTCATTACAACAAAAAAATAATCATGATCCTTGATATCTAACCTGAATGAGGCCTGTTAAACTAGCCTCCTGTCCAAACCTGCCAAATTAAAACTAAAGGACAAAAGAAACAAATTAAGATTTAAACTCGCTCCATTACTGTAACATTCGAATTAAAAAAAAAAAAATCTCCCAACTTTTATGTCTTACGTATTAGTTTTATTGACAAATTATTGACCTATGTAAACGCGATAGGTCCTGTTTTATAGTGTATAATATAGGTTCAGATTAATTTCCAAAAGTTTTACAAGATATATCGGAACATAAGATGACAGTTCCCCTAAAAATATTGGTGATATCAGGCTGTAGGCCCCCCCCCCCCCCCCACAGTAGGAAACTCAAATGTAAGTCAACCCAGGTGTCCTGTATCTTATTAGATCTACACAATGACACACATGATGCTTATGCTAGGATAAAATACACATAGGCCTACAAGTTATTTAGTTTATATGTATTTTCTCGCCCTTCAGAGTTAGGTAGAAATACCAATGAGATATGAAGGGTTAGAACCATAATTCTCAACAAAAACAAAGAAGAGACTTTTTTTTTTGGGGGGGGGGGGGGAGGTACATCTAGTCTAGCTATATCCGAACTACGCTGAATCTGGACCTGGATCACTATGATTCAACACCAAGTCATAATTGCTCATTGGAAGGTCTATGCCAATGGCAATATCATGTGCGAAAAAAAGGATCACAGGAAAAATATACCTTTGTTAACTTCGAATTCCTCATTGAAATTCCATGTTGATCCTCCTAAATCATTCAATTTTGTTAAACTTACAATATACATATACATAGCTCAGTTCAAGGTAGAGGATTCCATCATGAATACGTGGATAAATGCTGTCTAGACTTAAAGTCTACACATCTTTTATTTCCTCATTGTAACTTGAACTTTGCTTTGTTTAAGTACATTCGCAAAGCAAAGTTTAACGTACAGGATTCTATCATAAATGCTGGAATAAATGCTGTCTGAACTTAAAAGTCGAAACAGCATTTATCCCCTCATTGTACCCTGAACTTTGCTTTGTTTAAGTACACTCACAAAGCAAAGTTCAAGGTATAAGATTCTGTAATAAATTCGGGGATAAATGCCGTTTAGTGTAAACCACTCATTAGACAAGAAGACACCTAGGGTCGATGAGCAGACAAAGTCCTATAGCATCACTGGTTAAATATAAGTAAAGTAAAGCATTGTCATAGATTCATAGTCATAGTGATCCAGGTCCAGATTCAGCGTACTTTTAATGGGCAAGTCCACACCAAAAATAAATTACTCTCAATAGGCTTAGAAGCATACAAATCAGACAAACCAATCAAAACAAGTTTAAGCAAAATTGGAAAACTAATAACAAAGTAATGAATTTCTAATGACATGAACAACTTTGAAAATCACGAGACAAATTGGCAAATCACCCATGAGTCTGTGACGTCATTGCCTCACTGTCCACTGATTGTTTTCTTTATATTGACAATATAAATTGCCAATTTCCCCCCTAAAAATCTTATTTACTCACAACAGCATCCAAGTTATATTGATAGTGGTGTTGTTTTGTATGAATGCACTAATATAGAGTCTTTTTTCCCATTTAAATCATGAAAAATGTGAATTTTCATAAACTGTTCATTTATATAACAATCAATGATTACGAATATACAATATTCAGAAAATAATTTCAATTCTTCAAAGTTCATGAAAGATTTTGTGAAATGTCATGCACGCAATATAATAACAAATTATATAACCTGGGCAAAGGCATGAGGAAATCAATTTTTTGTGGACTTGGATTTTAAGACTGTTGGAACTAGACTATAGGCTTTAGTCTAGATCTAACGCTAAAGTGTAGGCTAAATAAGTTAAAGCTGCGCCAGCTCTGAAAACGCCGTCACTTCTTGTTGGTTGATCAGCCGACTAGCTAGCATCGGCAAAATAAAAATCACAACCCGCTTGAAAAGATCCCGTCGGCTTGGAATCGCTATTTTGTGCAGTCAATAATCAAGCTACGAACTTTAAAAGTATAAGAGGTGTCCAAATTAAATAATCTACGGTAAACTTCTAATTTTTTTTTTTATAGATAATGCTAGATAATAACGTCGACGACTGACATTATAGTTTATTCGATCAGTTAATAATATTTGGTCAGACAAAAACGAAAGGGGATGGGATAGGGGGTTTACGTTGTGATAATGCATAGAGCCCGCCGACTGACACGACAAAAGCATCAAAATACTGACTGCCACGACGAAAACATCACAATCGTTACAGAGATCTTACTTACTTTTCTCGGTACCATATGTTGTCACTTCGATGTCGATGTTCCCCTGATTATTTTCTGCTTCACTGAGATTTACTTTACAAAATTCTATTGGAAAAATGTTTCATCTTTTGTGTTTGAATAGCTTTAAACTTGCAGAGTTCACAATAACGCCATTTTTCAAATTCAAGTGGACATATCGTAGGGAATAATGGGAATGAAAAAATGTTTTATTCATGATGTATCTAATACATATTTGTTTTGTTAATAGCCAATTACTAAACAACTATTAGCATTTTTTGTTGACGGCATTGCTCGTGAATAAACATTGACCCTTCAAAATCCGTCGTTCAAATTGGACAAGACTCTCGTAATGCATCGAATGCAAAACCTATGGCATGTCAACGGTCACAATTTTAGTTGTCCCTCTACTCCACTTTCGGAGGACATACTTTGTATGATCAAATCTCTTTGTCATTCATGACCATTGGTGCGTGACATTCGGCAGGGGTTTGTGCAATGACAAGATTAAAATACTATAAAACTTCGAGACAAACAAAAATAGACAATAGAAAGTTATGGCAGCTTTTGTTTTTAGGGGTAAATTTTTAAAGAATTTTAGCAATTTTTGGCGAAGTAGATTTCGGATTTGAATTTAAAGTTTGAAGATGGCATTATGAAGGCCAGTTTATACATCGCTGGTGAAAGAACATACCTTGAAATATCTAAAAGAATCTGTTTAGAAGTCTGTAGCATCTAACAGAGTGGAGATACGACGAAAGACAGAAAGGCCTTAAAATGTACCAGAAACGGACAAATAGGGACTTTTCGATTTGTACGTTCACTCGTGGACTGCGACGTATGCGGTCACTTTTGAACTAGTGCGCATGCGCATCGACGAGCTCATCGTTCGTAGCAGAATTCTCGAACGCGTTTGCCCTTGTTTTGCCGTCGTTCGCAAACTGTGACGGTACGTGTTCGTAAGCAATCTTTTGTAGGCATGAAACATCACATTGAAGTCACAAAATGGACCCATTTGACCTTATTCTGGAACCAGAGAGTGGTGGAAGTGTGAATTTTCTTAACTTAACATATTTTCGTGTCTGTAATTTTCCTTATATCAAAATTGTTGCAGAATAATTCATAAAATGAACACATTTTATTTATGCATCGCAAATTTGTTGAAGCATAATTTTCGAGATCAGTCCCATGCAGGCGCGGATCCAGGATTTTCCAATAGGGGGGGGGCCGGAGATTTGAAAAATTGCGCAGACCGTTTTTCAACTCAACATACCAATACTGACAAGGTCATATTAGAAGCACCATACCGGTACAATTTTTTTACATTTTCATCGGGGGGGGGGGGGCTGAAGCCTCTTTCCCGAAAAAGTAATTTTCTGGTTTCACAATTCGGCTAGTGAGCGAAGCGAGCGAGCACAAATTTGAGGATAATATGTATTTTGTGAAAGTGTTATTTATCTCCAAAATATACGAGAAAAGATATAAAAAATTCATATTCGGGCAGGTCGCTGTTCCCCCCCCCCCCCCCTTACGCGCGAAGCGCAGAAACTTTGATGTTTCATGAAATTATTAGAGAAAGAAGACGATTCGTTGTACCGTTCTCGATTCTTAATCATTGTCTGAATTCAGTTTCCCCACCCCCTCTCGCGCGAAGCGCGGAAGCTGTGACATTTCATTAAATAATTAGAGAAAGGAGACGATTCGTTGTATACTGTTCTCGACTTTTAATCCTTGTCTGAATTGAGTTCCTCCCTCCCGCGCAAAGCGCGGAAGCTTTGACGTTTCATTAAATTATTAGAGAAAGAAGACGATTCGTTGTACCGTTCTCGATTCTTAATCATTGTCTGAATTAAGTTTGCCCCCTCCGCGCGAAGCGCGGAAGCTTTGACGTTTCATTAAATTATTAGAGAAGGAAGTCGATACGTTGTACCGTTCTTGACTCTTAATCCTTGTCTGAATTAGACCCCCTCCCGCGCAAAGCGCGGAAGCTTTGACGTTTCATTCAATTATTAGAGGAAGACGATACGTTGTACCGTTCTTGACTCTTAATCCTTGTCTGAATTAGACCCCCTCCCGCACGAAGCGCGGAAGCTTTGACGTTTCATTCAATTATTAGAGAAAGAAGCAATTCGTTGTACCGTTCTCGATTCTTAATCATTGTCTGAATTCAGTTTCCCCACCCCCTCTCGCGCGAAGCGCGGAAGCTGTGACATTTCATTAAATAATTAGAGAAAGGAGACGATTCGTTGTACCGTTCTCGACTTTTAATCCTTGTCTGAATTGAGTTCCTCCCTCTCGCGCAAAGCGCGGAAGCTTTGACGTTTCATTAAATTATTAGAGAAAGAAGACGATTCGTTGTACCGTTCTCGATTCTTAATCATTGTCTGAATTAAGTTTGCCGCCTCCGCGCGAAGCGCGGAAGCTTTGACGTTTCATTAAATTATTAGAGAAGGAAGTCGATACGTTGTACCGTTCTTGACTCTTATTCCTTATCTGAATTAGACCCCCTCCCGCGCGAAGCGCGGAAGCTTTGACGTTTCATTCAATTATTAGAGGAAGACGATACGTTGTACCGTTCTTGACCCTAATCCTTGTCTGAATTAGACCCCCTCCCGCGCGAAGCGCGGAAGCTTTGACGTTTCATTCAATTATTAGAGAAAGAAGCAATTCGTTGTACCGTTCTCGATTCTTAATCTTTGTCTGAATACAGTTTCCCCACCCCCTCCCGCGCGAAGCGCAGAAGCTGTGACGTTTCATTATATCATTAGTGAAAGAAGACGATTCGTTGTACTGTTCTCGACTCTTAATCATTGTCTGAATTGATTTCCCCCCTCCCACGCAAAGCGCGGAAGCTTTGACGTTTCATTAAATTATTAGGGAAAGAAGACGATTCTTTGTACCATTCTCGACTCTTAATCCTTGTCTGAATTGAGTTTCTTCCCCCCGCGCAGAAGCTTTGACGTTTCATTGAATTATTAGAGAAAGAAGATGATTCCTTGTTCCATTCTCGATTCTTAATCCTTGTTTGAATTCATTTTTCCCCTTCCGCGCGAGGCGCGAAAGCTTTGACCTCTCATAGTGTAATGAAATTATTAGAGAAAGAAGATAATTCATTGTTTCATTTTCGACTCTTAATCCTTCTCTGAATTCAGTTTCCCTCTCTAGCGGAAAGCGCAGAAGCTTAACGTTTCAATATTTTTTTAGAGAAAGAAGACGATTTGTTGTACCGTTCTCGACTTGTCAGAATTTTCAAAATTGTATCTTTGTCTGCTCCTTTTCCGTCCTATGTCCTTTTAATGCCCCTACCGCCCTAGCTACGCATACTTTAAAGGGAAAATGAAACAATCATGATTGTGATAGCACACAATTAGGTTAGTAGAAATGAAAGGGGAAAAAAGAAATTATTACACCAACCATGGAATAATCCCGACCGGGAACGTCATGTCATAGTTTTGTGTTATCGGGCGAGGGCCGGGGCGTAGCGACCAAGCGTGATTTTGCAATGTAGAATGCTGAAATTATGCATTCTAGAAAATCTCTCAGCCCAATATGTACGTTCTTTCATTTCTTTCTAGCTATATATCTAAATTTCCAGGGGGACGTGTCCCTCTATCCGGCCCAGGATCGCCACCCCTGTCCATGATTATGTTCATGCCTTCTTCATGCATGCATGTTTCATGCTTTATTTGATGTAAATAGTAAAAGTTAATTTGTATTATTTAGATGAGAATGTAAAATCATATTCTATATAATAATATTAACATGCAGATTATTTTATGTATTGATTTTGTTATTGTTTGTGAAAAGCAATGGAGAAAATAAAATATCATTGAAAACATACAAAAAATGACTACCAACATGAGTTCAAATATAAGCGCAAGCGAGTTGGTATGAGCTGAATCCAATTGAAGAGCAACATAAGAGTTGTGAAGCGGCCCTACCTTTAATTTAAAATTTGACTGTTGAGTGTATAGCTTCTATTTGAAAGACATCCAAAATATTGTGCCCTTTTCAATTTTTTTTCAAAAGCAGGGGCTGTTTTTAACGTTTTACTTTGAATCCGTGGCTCGAAATTTTATGCGGCCGGCCCGGCCCCCTCTATTCAATAACGTTTCCCAAGCATTCTGGAATGACCCTACGTCTTCCGATTACAGTGTTTCCCTTATTCGTCGTAACTGTCACTTAGCGCCATTTCCTTGTCTTTCCCCCTTTCTCACCCGACTTTTCTCTCCCCCCCCCCTCCCCCACCCACTCAGTGTTGTTTAGGGTACGCGCATGTACATGTATGTTCCCTCTCTTTGAAAGCACCCCTTTATCTTCGGTGTGTAAAGTCAGTGTATTACGGGCCGGACTTTGTTGCGTGAAAAGTAACCCTTTATCGTAGATTTTGGGAACACAAACTCGATCCCTCCGACCTCGGAGTGGGAGTGAGGTGGGGGGGGGGGTATCTTCTTTTTCTTTTCTCCTTTGTGTACTCTCTCTTCTTTCTTTTCTCTTCTCCTTTTTTCTTCTCTTCTTTCTTTTTTTTTCCTCTTTTTTTTGCGCCGCCAATAGGGGGGGCCGCGGCCGTTTCGGCCCCCCCCCTGGATCCGCCACTGCCATGCACCGAATTTGGTGTGTTGAATCTTTAGCTTTTCGATCGAATTTCGCGCTCACTAAGCAGAATAATTCATAAAATCAGGCGCGGATCCAGGATTTTCCAATAGGGGGGGCCGGAGATTTGAAAAATTGCGCAGACCGTTTTTCAACTCAACATACCAATACTGACAAGGTCATATTAGAAGCACCATACCGGTACAATTTTTTTACATTTTCATCGGGGGGGGGGGGCTGAAGCCTCTTTCCCGAAAAAGTAATTTTCTGGTTTCACAATTCGGCTAGTGAGCGAAGCGAGCGAGCACAAATTTGAGGATAATATGTATTTTGTGAAAGTGTTATTTATCTCCAAAATATACGAGAAAAGATATAAAAAATTCATATTCGGGCAGGTCGCTGTTCCCCCCCCCCCCCCTTACGCGCGAAGCGCAGAAACTTTGATGTTTCATGAAATTATTAGAGAAAGAAGACGATTCGTTGTACCGTTCTCGATTCTTAATCATTGTCTGAATTCAGTTTCCCCACCCCCTCTCGCGCGAAGCGCGGAAGCTGTGACATTTCATTAAATAATTAGAGAAAGGAGACGATTCGTTGTATACTGTTCTCGACTTTTAATCCTTGTCTGAATTGAGTTCCTCCCTCCCGCGCAAAGCGCGGAAGCTTTGACGTTTCATTAAATTATTAGAGAAAGAAGACGATTCGTTGTACCGTTCTCGATTCTTAATCATTGTCTGAATTAAGTTTGCCCCCTCCGCGCGAAGCGCGGAAGCTTTGACGTTTCATTAAATTATTAGAGAAGGAAGTCGATACGTTGTACCGTTCTTGACTCTTAATCCTTGTCTGAATTAGACCCCCTCCCGCGCAAAGCGCGGAAGCTTTGACGTTTCATTCAATTATTAGAGGAAGACGATACGTTGTACCGTTCTTGACTCTTAATCCTTGTCTGAATTAGACCCCCTCCCGCACGAAGCGCGGAAGCTTTGACGTTTCATTCAATTATTAGAGAAAGAAGCAATTCGTTGTACCGTTCTCGATTCTTAATCATTGTCTGAATTCAGTTTCCCCACCCCCTCTCGCGCGAAGCGCGGAAGCTGTGACATTTCATTAAATAATTAGAGAAAGGAGACGATTCGTTGTACCGTTCTCGACTTTTAATCCTTGTCTGAATTGAGTTCCTCCCTCTCGCGCAAAGCGCGGAAGCTTTGACGTTTCATTAAATTATTAGAGAAAGAAGACGATTCGTTGTACCGTTCTCGATTCTTAATCATTGTCTGAATTAAGTTTGCCGCCTCCGCGCGAAGCGCGGAAGCTTTGACGTTTCATTAAATTATTAGAGAAGGAAGTCGATACGTTGTACCGTTCTTGACTCTTATTCCTTATCTGAATTAGACCCCCTCCCGCGCGAAGCGCGGAAGCTTTGACGTTTCATTCAATTATTAGAGGAAGACGATACGTTGTACCGTTCTTGACCCTAATCCTTGTCTGAATTAGACCCCCTCCCGCGCGAAGCGCGGAAGCTTTGACGTTTCATTCAATTATTAGAGAAAGAAGCAATTCGTTGTACCGTTCTCGATTCTTAATCTTTGTCTGAATACAGTTTCCCCACCCCCTCCCGCGCGAAGCGCAGAAGCTGTGACGTTTCATTATATCATTAGTGAAAGAAGACGATTCGTTGTACTGTTCTCGACTCTTAATCATTGTCTGAATTGATTTCCCCCCTCCCACGCAAAGCGCGGAAGCTTTGACGTTTCATTAAATTATTAGGGAAAGAAGACGATTCTTTGTACCATTCTCGACTCTTAATCCTTGTCTGAATTGAGTTTCTTCCCCCGCGCAGAAGCTTTGACGTTTCATTGAATTATTAGAGAAAGAAGATGATTCCTTGTTCCATTCTCGATTCTTAATCCTTGTTTGAATTCATTTTTCCCCTTCCGCGCGAGGCGCGAAAGCTTTGACCTCTCATAGTGTAATGAAATTATTAGAGAAAGAAGATAATTCATTGTTTCATTTTCGACTCTTAATCCTTCTCTGAATTCAGTTTCCCTCTCTAGCGGAAAGCGCAGAAGCTTAACGTTTCAATATTTTTTTAGAGAAAGAAGACGATTTGTTGTACCGTTCTCGACTTGTCAGAATTTTCAAAATTGTATCTTTGTCTGCTCCTTTTCCGTCCTATGTCCTTTTAATGCCCCTACCGCCCTAGCTACGCATACTTTAAAGGGAAAATGAAACAATCATGATTGTGATAGCACACAATTAGGTTAGTAGAAATGAAAGGGGAAAAAAGAAATTATTACACCAACCATGGAATAATCCCGACCGGGAACGTCATGTCATAGTTTTGTGTTATCGGGCGAGGGCCGGGGCGTAGCGACCAAGCGTGATTTTGCAATGTAGAATGCTGAAATTATGCATTCTAGAAAATCTCTCAGCCCAATATGTACGTTCTTTCATTTCTTTCTAGCTATATATCTAAATTTCCAGGGGGACGTGTCCCTCTATCCGGCCCAGGATCGCCACCCCTGTCCATGATTATGTTCATGCCTTCTTCATGCATGCATGTTTCATGCTTTATTTGATGTAAATAGTAAAAGTTAATTTGTATTATTTAGATGAGAATGTAAAATCATATTCTATATAATAATATTAACATGCAGATTATTTTATGTATTGATTTTGTTATTGTTTGTGAAAAGCAATGGAGAAAATAAAATATCATTGAAAACATACAAAAAATGACTACCAACATGAGTTCAAATATAAGCGCAAGCGAGTTGGTATGAGCTGAATCCAATTGAAGAGCAACATAAGAGTTGTGAAGCGGCCCTACCTTTAATTTAAAATTTGACTGTTGAGTGTATAGCTTCTATTTGAAAGACATCCAAAATATTGTGCCCTTTTCAATTTTTTTTCAAAAGCAGGGGCTGTTTTTAACGTTTTACTTTGAATCCGTGGCTCGAAATTTTATGCGGCCGGCCCGGCCCCCTCTATTCAATAACGTTTCCCAAGCATTCTGGAATGACCCTACGTCTTCCGATTACAGTGTTTCCCTTATTCGTCGTAACTGTCACTTAGCGCCATTTCCTTGTCTTTCCCCCTTTCTCACCCGACTTTTCTCTCCCCCCCCTCCCCCACCCACTCAGTGTTGTTTAGGGTACGCGCATGTACATGTATGTTCCCTCTCTTTGAAAGCACCCCTTTATCTTCGGTGTGTAAAGTCAGTGTATTACGGGCCGGACTTTGTTGCGTGAAAAGTAACCCTTTATCGTAGATTTTGGGAACACAAACTCGATCCCTCCGACCTCGGAGTGGGAGTGAGGTGGGGGGGGGGGGTATCTTCTTTTTCTTTTCTCCTTTGTGTACTCTCTCTTCTTTCTTTTCTCTTCTCCTTTTTTCTTCTCTTCTTTCTTTTTTTTTCCTCTTTTTTTTTGCGCCGCCAATAGGGGGGGCCGCGGCCGTTTCGGCCCCCCCCCTGGATCCGCCACTGAAAATGAACACATTTTATTTATGCATCGTTAATCTGTTGCAGCTGGATTTTTTAGAACAGTCCCATGCACCGAATTTGGTGTTGAATCTTTAGCTATTTGATCGAATTTTGCGCTCATAATGCTATAGTCACATTACCCAACAGAAGCCTGCTCGGCGGCCGAGCGGCGAGTTTTTAACCAATTCTGCCCGGCAGCTGGCCGGCCAGGCACCGCTCGTTTTTAGGGCATCGCTCGGTCGCCGCTGAAGTTTTAGCGCGGAGTTAAAATTTGGGCGGCGCCTGCTCACTTTTCACTCACCGCCCAAAATACGCTCGGTGCCTGGGCGGTCGCCGCCCGGGCACCGACCTAATCGATGGGCGATGCCTATTTCCAGCAGCGACCGAGCAGGCTACTGATCGGTCGGTCGCTGCTCTGATTTGTGACCATAGCTTAAGCGAGCGTCGTAGTTGTGTAAAAATCGAAAGGGTAACGAACAGCAGTCAGCGTGCCTCGTCAACCCTGCTTAAAAATGACCGCATACGTCGCAGTCCACTTATAAACGTGCAAATCGAAAAGTCCCTAATGGCGCCTGGACGGTTACGCATGCTTGATTTCGGAAAACGTAGAATCAGAAGACCTTGATTATATGAATGAGATTAATATGCCTAAGAAGTTTGAAAGGAATTACACTTAAGGAAGGAATCTGGAATATCAAGAACTGCGTGCAGAACGAACGGGACTTTGAGGAAGAAGAAGAATAAGAATTCAGTACGCGAACGAGAACAAGGTATCGTCGAAGACGTATTAATGATAATTGTAACTAATAACAATTAATGCTAATCATAATGATAACATATGATAATAACATAACAACAATAATAATTATCAAAACAAATATTAATACATATAATAACACTCGAAAGTACAAGTATTATACATTACTCAGCAAGGCCACAGTACAGATATAGCTTTCCTTCACAACCCGACGACATTGACAAAGGGCTGGTTTGTATATCGTGTACATGCATTTACAGAGTGCAAGAACGTAGCTGTAGAAAGGGGTTTCAGAACAGGGCCAGATCGCGCAGTGCGTGGCGGAGCAGAGTGGGTGTGTGGTTTATATGAAACCCTTTTTAGTTTATCGCATTTTACTTTTTGCCAAATACTCGTACATCTTTGGAATGGACCTGCATTATGTTGAGCTGTGATATGAATTCAGTTCGATCAAACGCTGTTTTGAAACTCACCATTATATCCCCCATGAAAGTTACCGCGGTCCACGCAGTCAAAGAGCACAAAAGCAACCTTCTCGTATAAGCATACCGGGTAGAAGTGGGCTGATCCCTAGGGAAATGCAGCGAACCGTAGGTTGAGTGATTACTTTTAAGGTGTTCTAGTAACGGCTTTCTATAGCTCCTCCAAGTCGTATGTGTGTGTGGTTGTGGGCGTATGTGAGTGTTTGTGTTTATCTAACATATACATTGCTTTTTAAATTAGTATACCCAACTTTTATAGCTCTTTCTTTCCTTTAGACTTGGTTACTATCCGTTCCTGATTTTGTATGTAATTTGTTTTTCCCTCTTTGAGTTTTATGTGTATCATTCGATCTGCATATTCAGAAACAACTAAATTATTCATTCCCTTACCAAGTCTTGAAAAAAAAAAAACGTTTGCCCCAATTATTGTTTCGTGAGAATGTGTCATACTAAAGCTTACATCTTAGAGTATTCAACAAGGTCCATAATTCGACAAGCCCACCTTTTATTCTTGGGTTACAAGAAACACAACAAATCTTGAAATTTACAAGGGGTATAAATAATTTAGTTGTTAGATTTATATATATATATATATATATATATATATATATATATATATATGTATGTGTGTGTGTGTGTGTGTGTTTGGTTTACATTCGTCTCTGGATTCCTCTTCATATCTCACTCTTTGATGACTCCTCTTGTTTTCTGCAGCTAGCTTCTCTTAAACCTCATTTCCATTCCTCCTGAAAATCCCTCCTATACCCACCTTTAATTTCCTTCCTCCTCCTCCTCCTCCTTCACCTCCTGAGGTTCTGGCATTCATTTTCTACACACGCCTCGTAATGTTTTCTTTTTGGTGAGGCTAGAAGAGGGCCATAAAGCCCCCCTATATCCCTCTAGAACCGGTTTTGCTCCTCGCTCCTTTATTCCTCCCCCTCCTCCTCTAACTCTCCCCTCTCCTGTCATTTTCCTCGATCGGCTCTCTTTTACATTAGACTTCATTTGGCATTCATTTAATTTGTCATGTCTATGACCCAATCAAGGCTACCCTCGAAGAGTGACAATTTTTTAAAAGGGATGGAATAACAGGGTATAGGGGAACAAATACTGTAAAAACCATGGTAGAGTAAGAGACAAAAGAATATGGGAAAAGAGAGAGAGAGAGAGAGAACGAGGGGGTGGGAAGAAAAGAAAATAGAGAGAGCGAGAGAGAGAGAGCTAGAGAGCGAGAAACAAGCTAAACACATATACATAATCATGATTACATATCAAATTAAAAAATATACCATTGCCGTTACCATGAGAAAGAAAATGGCATTAGGATTACAAATATCTACAAAAAACTATGTATTGACATACCTTTTTTAATGGGAATCTCAGCCAACATAACACAGATCGACATAGTATATTGAAAGTCGATATTTACTTATTGTTTACTAAATATACATGAACTAGGAGGTTCAAATCAGTATTAAAAGACAATATTCAGACACTTAGACGTTAAATTGGAATCCTGCGTTCAAGTTTAACATATAATACGAGACAATCATAATCATAACTAGAGGGACTTGGTAACATTGTTCAGATGAGAGAAAAAGGTGCTAAGGTAGTGACTTCATTGCTAGATGTACAATCAAAGATAACCGAACAGTTTGAGTGAAAATAGACCATTATTAATGAAAATAAAAGGGGGAAACCCAACGATATTATTACAATTTAATTACATTTTAGGTGAATGTAAATCGGCTAAAAGCAATTCATTGGCTCTATATAATATTCCAGACATTAAAGTGTTGAAAGATGTTTTAAAGCCTGTAATATGTCCTATTTTCATGAAAAAACGGTTGGGAAAAATCAAAATAGTCGGGAGAATTTAGGGACACCTTTAAAGAAAACCATTAATATCTTTGCAGTTTGATTTTTTTCGGGAATTGTTGCATGTCAGAGGGTTAGTACAATAAAAGGAATGTTATAAGTAATATTTCATACAAAAATTACGCAGTTTGTTCATCAACCGGAATGTGAATATCGTGGTTCGCGGTTTGAATCCCGCTGTGGCACCAATGTCACTTTGGCAAAAGATTTATCTACAAACATTTACCACTCTCCACTCAGGTGTAATAAATGACTACTTGGTAGGAATTTATTCCCTTGAATGCTTCTAGCACCTGAGGGCAGCTTGGCTAGAGCCAGGATAACGATATTACTGGGATGGATAGGTGTGCAATAAAAATGTAGCCATTATAATAATGCTTTAATAAAAGGAACTTATTTATTAATCTACTGATTATACTACGAATGAAAATGAGAATCTCACATGTTATCAGAGTTAATACATATCATACATGTATGAGATCATGACATTGCAACAAACAAAATAAGTGCAGAATTAGCCCACAATCACACAAAAATCAAACTATTAAAGAAAAACCCGAGTGAGGACACGAAATTAATTAAATTGAGAACCTAAACAAATATGTAGCTAAAGAGGTGCTCCATATATAAAAAGACATTGACAAGAAGAAGTCCGGAAGTGCTCCGATTTATTTGGCCTGCAATGTAGACCTCACTTCCTTGCTTTTACAAAATATATTCAAATACATTCAAATGAAAGAGCAAGTACCCAATAGAAGAACAGAGGATGAAAGAACGGAGAAAGATGAAGAACCAAGGGTGAAAGGTGAACTAATGAAGAGGAAATGGGATTAGGGTGAGTCAGGGGTAGTCTGAATAATAATGAAGGATGAAGGAAAGAAACAGGAGCTGGGTGAAGGTGATGACAAGAAAATAGAAATGAGGAAAAGGCCATTAACAGCTGAATGAGAGAAAGATAATTTCAAAAACCAAGAACAACAAATTTAATCTATTACATAATTATGTTAGAAGTCAAAATGAGGTTATTCACTGCACATAATGATATAATCATAGTATTGAAATCACCAATGTCTATACCAAACTCACAAATTTAACAGATTTCAATGTTGGCTACGTAGATGTCTTCAATTGTAGGACAAGTTGTTTCATATAAGATAAACATATAACAAAATGTTTTCGTCATTTGTTTTATTATTGACAATTAAACAGAATCTACTAATCAATATGCACAAATACCAAATCTATTATATGAGCATTGCATTAAACAACTAAAACAAACTTGCGTACCGAATATAATACGGTGATAAAGAATATAAAATAAATTCACAAATACATGGACATCTCAAAGAAAAAATATTCACACTTAGAGAGGTCATGGAAATCACATCTAAAAAAAGACAATTGTATTATGGTCAAGCATAGTACTTTCTGAAATTCAGCATTTTGTTCTTCATGTCAAATTTCAGTGTATACACAGTTATATGAATTTAACACAAATCAACACCAATTAAAAAGTGAGTAACATATGCCTTAAGTGACATATTTATGTACATATACCCCCAGAATAAGTTGGGGAAAAAAAGACAAGTTGATGTAACAATATATAGCATAAAGGAGTCAAGAATAAACGAATGCTTTTGGAATATAGATTACTGCATCAAGAGATATATAAAACATCACATGCAATGGTAAAAAAGGCATTAAAGTCACATAACTACTGCAAAGTAATCATATACTTAACAGTTCCCAATACCAGTATAAGCTTTAAAAAAAAAGGGAAAGTCAAAAAACATATGCCATGATAATCTTCATATATATATATGTATATATATATATATATAAAATGAGGCACATAATCAATATGCAATACAGTTAGTACAGTAACACTTTCTAACATAGTATGGTATTACTTCAGAAAATGTGCCATGATAATCTTCTTATATATACATATATTATGAGGCACAAAGTCAATATACTTTAGAATTAGTACAGTAGGCCTAATACTTTCTAACGTAATATGGTATTACTTCAGAAAATATGCCATGATAATCTTCTTATATATATATACATATATAATGAGGCACAGAATCAATATACTTCACGGTTAGAACAGTAGGCCTAATACGTTCTAACGTAGTATGGTATTACTTTAGAAAAATATGCCATGGTAATCTTCTTATATATATATATATATATATATATACATATATAATGATGCACAGAATCAATATACTTTACTGTAAGTACAGTCGGCCCAATACTTTCTAACGTAACATGGTATTACTTCAGAAAATACGCCATGATAATATTCCTAAATATTCATATATAATGAGGCACAAAATCAATATACTTTACAGTTAGTACAGTAATATTTCTAACGTAGTATGGTATTACTTCAGAAAATATGCCATGATATATTTTTATATATTAATACAGAGGCACAAAATCGACATAATTTACAGTTAGTACAGGAATACTTTTTAATATATTTAATTTAGAAAATTTGATTGTGACTATAGAAGTGAATAGAAAAAGTTATGTTACCATTAAACTTATTAAAAACTACAGATATCATCACGTATCAATAATGTTTATAACTGATATTGAGGAAAAAGAAGGTTTGCCACTATCAAAAATTGAGTTAATGTTACATTTAACATTCCATTTATAAAACCATGTATGCTCGAACACAATTCATATTTTGGTATTTGAGCAAAAATCATTTCTTTTTCTTCAAGTCTTCTAAAATGTGATATAAGTACCTCTAAATGAGAATACATACAATCAATAAAACAAATAAAAATTAATATCTTCACGATCCAGTAGGGCTATCAGTTCGATACAGTCATCAGATCGACTGAATCGGAGATGTGGTGGGAAACTAATATGAGACAGAATAGCGTGGACTTGCCCAATTACACAATTACAAAGATGATTGGATATTGGCAATCAATTTGAACTCATGATCTAAGACCGTGAAAAAATAATAATGTTTTTGGTTGTTCCAGCAGCTGTTATATGCTATAATTATAATACATGAACAGTGTACATACATGTACAAAATGTATAGACCACCACGACAAGCAAGGGGTTCAACACAGATTTATAAACATTAATTTAAGAGTAAAATCAAATTCAAATCCACTTTTACTGCAGTACAGAGTGTGATCCAAATCAGTTGCACTTAATTGTGAGTCATAATATTGCAGTGCAAGATAAATGTACAAATTGCCGATTTGAGGAGTAAAAACTGACAATGCTTTCATTGATTGATCAACGATATTGAGAAATATTTCGTTTTATCAAGACGTCGAAGATAAAATCTTGCAAAAACATGTACAAATATATAATTATGTATAAACATGTAAGGAGAAATGCATATAAAAATATAAAAATAGGATATGATTTCTTTTCATTGAGCAAATTGTAGGAATTGAAAGACAGTAACATTTGCGAATTAAACTTTTTACCGCTGCTAAAAACATATGATTGTGTAAAATGATATATTACCAAAAAATACTCTAGTTGTTTAATGTCAGAATTGTTCATTCATATTTAAATATATATATATATATATATATATACATAATTTTATTATGTTTTTGTTGTTGTTCTTCAATTTACATGCATCTTATCTTTGACAATACAAAAGGTCAAGTTATATGTGATATTTAAATCAAGTAAGTAGAACTTTGATTTCTTTTCCATCCATGTGCTTGAATGTCATTTTTGTCACTTGAGGCACATCGTTATTCAACGTAAGCTATAATGTCTTTAATATCACACAATGATTTAAACATTCAAACTGTACATAGTACTCACATTTCTCTACAAGGCATAATTATATATTTATATCGATATCAATATCACATATTTCTTCAATACTCAAAGTGAACAAGGTTCTATAAACTTCTAACAATAATATCCTCGTACAGACCGAAACCCGACCTCTATTCCTGTGTTTCCTTTCTTCTACAAATACATGTAGTATATATTAACACAAAATATCAAACCTAAACTTTTGGTTAGTAAATGCCTTCTTCTTCTTGATTTGATATTGTTTGGCAATCAGTCACAGTTGACTATTTTTGCCACACACTATTTTATGAATTATTTATATATATATATATATATATATATATATATACAATCATATGTACAATTTCATGTCATAAATGACTATTTTTAGGATTCTTTCTCTTTCCATCCCCTTTCCTTCTGCTTATTTTCTTTTTAGACCCTATATTTTTTTCTTCTTTTTTTAGAGAAAATTCAATAAATGAATAAATTTGGAAAGAGACGGCCTAGCCTAGCAAGTTGTACGTACTTGTGTTTACGCGTACGTGCGCGCTCATATACCACCTCTGTATGCACATGTGTACTTCGCACACACCCCCACCTTTTTCAAAATGCCATCTTAACAGTCTTTGAGGTACATTTCGCAGACTTTCGGTTTTAACCTAGGTCACTCCGGCATAGGTGAGGGGGTGCCAGCTGGCATGTGATGCTGGAGGCGATCACCGAATTGTTAGAAAATTCAAAACGTCAAATTAGTAACAAGTATTGTGGGCTTTATTGGTGCAAGAAAAAGGGAAAGAGAAGATAAGAAGGACAAAAATGTAATCAATTTAATGGTTTTGATACAGTTGAGTCTCAAAATAGTCTTGTATCAAGACTTCCACATCAAACATAAATTATCTTCATCTTGTCACACTGATACAAAGCAGATTAATGTATACTGTCTATTCTGATGAAAACAAATTAATATCATCACTTATAAAATGGCAGTATTGTACACTGTATTTTATCCTAGAATCATTTCTTGATGAATTGACGGTTTTCTGTTCTCTGAAATCCGATAGTGTATTAAAACTCAACACATTGCCGGTAAAATTCAATGGGCTAGGAAACATGATTTGTTTATTACACATAAAGAAAAAAAGAAAACATTAACAAAATGGCAATTCTTGGAAATTAGTTCACTGTCATAGCAAATCCAACGTGGTCAATAAGTCCATGGGGGTATGAGGCTTAAGGTGTGTACATCTTTTCCTGTAGCTCCCTTTTGAGTTGTGCAAATTTCACGGATGACTCATCTTAAATGAGGGTAAACAGGAACAAAAATAGTTATATATAATGATTTATGTTACTTTACTTTCATCCAACGATGCTTGTAGCACTAGGCCCGTCGATCAATCACTTGGAATAAATACAACCTCTTCAGACTATCAAATCAACTGCATATTTCAATTTGACCAGGCCAGGAGAAGGGGAGGTTCAGTTAGAAAATCTGATCCGATAAGAAAACACCATAACAGGCGTGACGTGGCCAATCAGTATTAAATGCAATTCAAGGGTGATATCGAGTAAGTTACATGTTTAACAATTATAAATTGGAGTTATACACTAAAACGACACCCTTTCAGTTTGTATTATAATCATAATTGTTATCATGATTAATTATTTACCAAAAGCAGTTTTAATTAAACAAAGGAGAATTCTGAATGTTTTTGAAAAGGTAATACCCATTATGTCAGAATATGCAGTTGGGTCACATTGCTGATGAAGGCTAGCTCTAGCCGATCTGAACAGCTGAAAATTTTGGAGGTAAAGATTTTTTGTATTGCGACCAGGAGTTAAACTCTCAAACAAAATTAGTAAATAATTAGTAGACAATTCAGAATAGATTAAAGAGCGCCTTTTCCTCAGTCTTCAATTTGATACTTACGTCCAAGCAGAAATACGTCGGCTACATATCCCAACCCGGCATCCTTCATGGCAGTGCGGAGTCTGTCCACCTGGTCCCCCGGCCTAACCCTACGTCTCCAGTCACAGAGCATCTCGTCGAAGCCCGACCTTGAAACACTGTTGAAAGTCGAATCCGGTCTGTTCAGGTACTTCTCTACGGCTGAATGCGAGAAGCCGAGCTGGTAGCCCAGACCCTGGACGTCCTTAGGTGTGAACAGGACGTTGGTCAAGGTCTCAAGCAGCTTGTCTGGAGCAAAGTGCTGCCGCCCTTGCCTGCAGAGCATCGAAACAAAGATGGAGAAGTTAGAAAGCAAATTCATGAAGAAGAAAATGAATTCGTTTGTAGATATAAGGGGATAGTTGAGTTCTTCTTCCAGACCGCAAATGCCTTCAAAGTGCATGGTTATTGCTCTTATTCTTATTTATGACATTTCTAGTGCCCTTTTATAACCTAAAACTGTCATGAAGGTAACTTTATCATTCACATATGGCTTGGTAAACCTTAATTCTAATTCACATATGATGCAACAAACCTTAAACCTCATTAAGGTATGAAAAGTTAAACCTTAAGCCCGTTCAGATATGACGTGCTAAACCTTAAGCTCCATTCAGATATGACGCGGTAAATTTTTAAACCTCATTCAGGTATGACGCGGTAAACCTTAAGCTCCATTCAGATATAATTGGGTAAACCTATAGCCATATTCAGATATGACGTGGTTAACCTTAAGTCCTATTCACATATGACGTAAACCTTAAGCCTCATTCACAAATGAAGCAGTAAACTTTTAAGCCTATCTCCATATAACTTGGTAAACCTTATTCATAATTCAGATATGATGGGGTAAGCCTTAACTCCCATTCACATATGACGTAAGAAACCTTAAGCCTCATTCAGATATGATGCGGTAAACCTGAAGACTGTTCATATATGACGCAGTAAAGCATTAAGCCCCATTCTGATACGATGTGGTAAACCACAGCTTTTCTATTATGATGTAATGGTAATTTGTTTTATATTTCTGTATCTTATAATACCGACCTCAATGAATACGGGCATGGTCTTTGCTGCACACAGTTGCTGTTTTATGAAGAAAAAAACGCTACGGTTTACTGCTTCGAATCTGATTAGGCATTTAGGGTGGGGGTAAAACAAGATTGTACATCCTTTTTTTTAACCAATGTGGCGGACCCTTTGTACACAACTCACAAAAATGTTTGTCTTTAAAGGTACCTGAAATTGCGATAACCATTTCCTTTGGTGTTGTAGTCCAGTGGATAAGTCATCGGACTGCATATCACAAGGTACAGGATTAAAATCCTTGCCATCATTACAATCATTACCAATACACTCTGGCAAGACATTAATCTATATTTGCCACAATCTACCCAGATGAGGTAAATGGGTTCCAGGTAGGATAAGTCCTTCGAATTCGCTGTGCCCTGATAAGAATGTGATATCACAACAAACTTTCAATATGGAAGGGTAAATTGGGTGTTACTTACGCGTCAGTGAGGTTAACACCGTAATCTGGTTCCGCTGTTGTTAATAGAATTTAGGGAGAGAAAAGACATTGAAAAAAGCTATAATTTGAAAATGTCCAATTCAATATGAATTTTGTTTTTCTTTCTCATTCACACAGTTTATAACTTTTTTGTTAGCAATACAGGAAAGACTGGAAACAGAATTGGAACGAAAACAAAAATGATGGAAAAAGTTGACACAAATTATTTTTTTATCTTCCTGTCTTAAATTCTCGAAGTTGAATCAAATGAATGTTTTAATGAACCAATATCATTGACAATTACAAAGTGCATTATAAAGAATTACAAGAAAATAGTGATCATGAATTTTAAATACCGGTCTTACACAGTCTTACACCAATTTACAAAGCTACTGATTAGGGGGGGGGGGGTCTCGATCAAGACGTTATCTTTTCTCATCGTTTTCCCCTTCTCCTTTCCCTTTGTTTCCCCCACCTTTTTCTTTGATTTTGTTCACGATTTTTTTTGGGGGAGGGGGAGGGTGCCACGCTCCCCTATTCGCTGCATTCCCCTGTATCTATCTACACCACTGTATATGGATACTTACCTTCTATTGAAGTAGTGAGGCTCTGTTTGACAAGTGTGGATGTCCCCTGCTGGATTGAGAGATTGAAAGTCTTCTTCCCATCCTCAGACGACGAGAACTCGAGCTCGAAGCTCAGGGCACTACTCTCTTCCGCCAGTAGATTCCCAATCGAGATCTTAAGGTTTGATGTGGAAAGGAAATGAAAGTTAGTGGCAGGTGGCAGGAGCTTGACCTCACATGGTTTTGAATTAAATAAGTGCTTTAAAACAATATATTTCATTTAGATGCGTCCATGTTCACCCAAGTATCTGACCCTACAAATTTCACTTCTTGGCAAAAGCCTTGGATCTACAAAGCATAGATATTGCAACAATTGACAAACTTAATGGCATCAGTTTGGTCGAATTTGTGCATCAAAAACTAGAATAATCCACATATTTCATAAAGACAAAACAAAATCTACAAAATCACTCCTTTTCACCATACTTCTTTTCCTTTCGTTATAGCAAGTAATAAAGAACTAAATTCATGCTGATAGGCACCTACAAGTTCTACCCCCTCGTAATTATGGACGAGGGGGTGGAGTAGCCTTGTACATTCATGATTCCTTAACATTTAAAGAGAGACCTGACTTAAGTGTAGATGGCTCCGAATATATTTTTATTGAAATTATAAATAAAGCTAAAAATATACTTGTTGGAGTAATGTATAGACCACCTCATAGTAATATTGATATGTTTGTAGATAGATTAGAAGAAAGTCTTTCTTTAATATCGCGTGAAAATAAAATCATATATCTTATGGGGGATTATAATATTAATCTACTTCCACATGCATTGAATAATATTGGACTTAGGTTACTAACTACACTCTCTTCTTATTCCCTCCATCCACATATTAACAAAGCTACCCGAATAACTAGTATAACTGAAACTTTAATAGACAATATATTTTCGAATATTTTTAATGAAAACAGCCAGAACGGAATTTTGTATTCTGATATTTCTGATCACCTTCCCATATTTGTTATTTCCCCTACAATTCAGTTACTTAAACATGAGTCCATGAAGTATATTTACGTTCGGAAAGAAACGGATGCTAATATTCAGAGCTTTCGGGCGGATTTAGCACCAGAATCTTGGGTTGATGTATTTAATTTAGTAGTTGCAAATGATGCTTACGATATATTTTTGAATAAATTAATGTATTATTACAACAAAAATATACCTTTGGTTCGAATTAAGTTAAATAAAAATAAGGCTAAGAAACCATGGACAACGAGGGGCATTTTACGATCGATTGCGACTCGCAATCGATTATATAAGAAAGCGTTAAGAAGTAAAGATGATATCGATTTAGATAAATATAAAAAATATAGAAATAAGTTAACATCTATTATTCGGCTATCACGCAAATTATATTACTCAAATAAAATTGCGAGTACTCAAAATAATAATTCTCTTTGGAATATTATCAAAGATCTTACTGGTAAGAAAAAACATATAAATACAACCATTAATGTTAATGGACAAGACATTAATAATTTGAATGAATGCGCTAATTATTTTAATAAGTACTTTGTTGATGTAGGTCCCACATTAGCCTCTAAGATAGATGCTGGCAACAATCACTTTTCTCAATATCTTTTAGAACCCTCTGAAAATTCATTATTCTTTACTCCCACAACTATTCATGAGGTAATTAGTATAGTTCAATCACTGAAATCAAGCAAGTCATCAGGACCAGATGGGTTAAGTATGAATCTCATTAAGCAAATAATACACTTTATTGTTTCTCCATTGGTTCATATATGTAATATTTCTCTCTCTACTGGTTCCTGTCCTAACTTATTAAAAATTGCTAAGGTTATACCGATTCATAAAAAAGATGACCCATCTAAACTTCAAAATTATCGTCCCATATCATTATTATCAAGTATTTCAAAGGTTTTTGAGAAATTGGTATATAAAAGATTGATTTCTTTTTTGAATGAGCACGATATTTTGATTCCTAACCAGTTTGGTTTTAGGAAAAATCATTCAACTGATTTTGCTTTAATTAAACTTTGTGATAAAATAATTGAATCTCTCGCAAATAAGAAGCATGTTATAGGTGTTTTTATGGATCTGAGTAAGGCCTTTGATACCATTGATCATACAATTTTACTTTATAAACTAGAACACTATGGTATCAGAGGCCTTGCTCTATCCTGGTTTGAGGACTATCTTAAAAATAGAACACAGTATGTTTATTATCATTCTAATAGTTCCTCAAAAATGAACCTCACATGTGGAGTTCCTCAAGGCTCCATCTTAGGCCCGCTCTTATTTTTGATTTATGTAAATGATATAATAAAATCTTCAAATACTCTAACTTACATTCTTTTTGCCGACGATACAAATATACTTTACTCACACAAAAATATTGATACACTTGTTGATACTGTAAATCATGATTTGTGTAATATTTCGATTTGGTTTAAATGTAATAAATTATCCTTAAATATAAGTAAAACTAATTTTATCCGTTTTAGAACTATTAACTCCCAGGACCAACCACAATGTAATTTGTTTATAGATGGTTTATCCCTGGTTGAAAAACAATCGACGAAATTTTTAGGAGTTATTATTGACTCAAATTTGTCTTGGAACGAACACATTCATAATATAAATATTTTGATATCCCGGAATATTGG
Source organism: Strongylocentrotus purpuratus (assembly GCF_000002235.5). Lineage (NCBI taxonomy): Eukaryota > Metazoa > Echinodermata > Echinoidea > Camarodonta > Strongylocentrotidae > Strongylocentrotus > Strongylocentrotus purpuratus. Next base: position 1,662,973 of record NW_022145558.1, read on the forward strand.
TATTTTATATAAAATTAAATGTTTGATAAATGATAGATCTTTGTTTATTCTTTATAATACTTTAATTTTACCGTATATAACATATTGTAATATTATATGGGCAAACTGTAGTAAAACTAAAATAAACTCAATATTTCTTTTGCAAAAGAGAGCAATTCGTATTTGTACACACTCTAACTATCTTGCAAATTCGAACCCGTTATTTAGTCAATTAAAAACATTAAAGGTTTATGATATACATACGCTCCAAACTGCCATTTTTATGTATAAGTACACTTCCAAAACTCTTCCAGCATCTTTTTTAAACTTTTATTTATTAAATGTAAACGTACACTCATATTCAACTCGACATGCTCATGATTACCATCTTAATAATCCCAAACTTAGTTTAGCCCTACGATCAATTAGACACCATGGACCAGATATTTGGAATAACTTACCAAACCATATTAAAACTAGGACCTCCCTGCATTCTTTTAAAGCTTATTTGAAAGCATATTTGTTAACTCAGTATAGTTTACTAGATCTTACATAGAAATTTAAAAATTATCTAATTTGTTATGTCTTGAATTGTTCTGTCTTTGTTTGTCAACAGAAATGGACCCTGCATACATTTAATATTATCACCCGTTACTGAAACCAACACACGATTAATATCACGGTATTAGTCTCTTTTTATTCCACCAAGCTAAATTTTTGCACCTTGCACAAATGCACTTCTCAACACGAAATATTTCACTAAATTTGTTTTGTTATTTTCGCTCAAAATTAATTCAGCCATGCTCACTTTTAATCACTTCAATTATATCTTATTTAACATTGAATACAATGCAGTTGCATGGGTTGTTCTTTTATTTTGTTAACTAGGCAGAGGCCACGGTCATGTTCAAGCATTTACGCTTACGACATGTGGTCTCCTGCTTTTTCCTTTTGTATGAAACTTTTATTTTAACTTGAAACAAATTTTGTCAAACTTACATGTTATTCATCATATTTATTTGTATGTTTCTTTGTATTGATATGAAAAAGTGGAAATAAAACAAACAAACAAACAAACAAACAAATTATTGTTCTGGATTTAGTCAAGATGCCCGGCTACGTTCTGAAAGCATTCATTGGCTTTAATCAAGCAGTAGATTAATGATATATTAATCTACGAATTGAAGAATTGTATCACATTTTTACTCACTGTTTTCTGCTTGTCTATGAAACGATCACTGAAGCACATCAATAGATCCTTTGTCGTTGATTCTACTGAAAACTTGGTTGCAGTCGTCACGAGGCAGAAGGGTTTTGACAACTCTTTTTCGGCTCTCTCAATATCCTAAGATAAAACATGGTCAAAGTTCATAGTGAATGGAATAATACAAGTGAACCGGTTCAAAAGCATTCTTAACAGTTTATAAAGCTCAGTGGCATGTCCCTCTCCAACTCTAATTCAAGTACAACATGAAAATACATGTATTGAACAAATTATTAATGACAAATTCATGGAAATACATATATATATATATATATTTAAAAAAAAAATCATTTCATTTTATCCGCTTGCATTTTGTAAGATATTGTTCAGTATTTTCTTTTTTAAAAGTATTGATTGTAATATCAAATTCATTATTTTAGTTTTTTTTTGTTTTCTGAACTTTACATGTACTAAAAGACTTTGTTTAGCTGTAAGGGGTTAGGCTCGACTAGCACTTTTGCTATTATCTGGCCCCTTTTACCAACAAATATTTTCTCTTCATATATATTTAAATAGCATTTTATGAAATGTATTGCTGTTTTGCTGTTGGTAAATAAACCACATCAAATCGAAATAGGATAAAAACTTCCAAATCATTTCTACCTTTATAGGTCTCCTATAGGGGTGAGTGACGTAAACACGGAGTGTGACTTTCCGGGAAGAGGGCATGAAGAGAGGCTGGAAGGTTACACATCTGAACTGTACTCCTTGGACGTTGGTGGAAGACAAGGCAAAGAGCTGAAGATGGTTTGTAGTGAAATCAACCTTGTCTTCGGTGATGTGGAAACCTCTTGATGAATTAGGAAGCAACCGCCTGCGACTGAACGTTCCTTGATGAATAAAACAGATCTTACAGCTATATTAAATCTTTTAATCTCGTTAAAAAAAAAGGTGTAGTCCACTCTGATATTAACTTGGTTTGAATAGGAGCAGAAAAATGAGAGACACAGAACTCTGAAGGTTTGAGCAAAATTTGATTAACATATTAAGATAATTATAAGTTTTTAAAGTTGCAATCTATGAAACACAAATTGGCAATTCTGTGATATATCGTATGCGGGATATCCCGTTTGTTTTGTACTGAAAATTTCCATTCAAATGTTTGTTCAGGGGTTCTGTAGAACTACCAGCAAAGTCATTATGAAGATGAAAACAGTGATTAATTCAGCCCTTAAATAATATATAGGCCTATCTAGAAAGGGTTAATACCTAGTCCTGTTTTGGTGTACAGAATCATCCCTGAGCCATCCCTGCATTGTTTAGGGCCGACGCAATGTGGAAGCACTACCGTAGCAGGTTCGAGCAGTTCCTGAGTTAGGGAACACTCAACGACTGGAGTGATCAACACCTCACCGTCCCTGAGAGGAATCCGAGCAGCGCCCTCTATAGGTACCCTGATGGTGACCACAGACCTCATTCCCCTGCGTAACGCCCCGGCAGGAATTGAAACCCGGATATCGAGTTCACGCAGCTCCACTACTCCTCCTTTGTGATCCAGGATGCTGCTCGAGATGAACTCTACAAAGCCTGGATCAGCTTTGATGGCTGTAATGATTAAAAAGTGACAAGGTTAACAATTTAAGGGGTAAAAAGGAGTTTTAATGGCAAAGAAACAGGGGTAGGAGGTCAACTTTGCTGGGTATCTTTATCCAACATCATGAAGTCAATCTACAATTTTGGTAAGCCAACACAAAGCCACTCTGTTCTATATGTTTCATTCACAATTTTGTTTTGGTGGGGGGGGGGGGAGATATTTGTGATATACGAAGAGATGCCAAATATTGTATATCGTCTCTTGTATTGATTTATAAGGAAATATCAAAAATAAATCATTACTTGCAGCTATGCTTTCTACCGCATCGTTGAAACGGAAAGCTTGGACAATCTCCAAGAGTCTTCCTCGGGTTCCTCCTCTCCTTAGCCATTCTCTGAGCATGTGCAGAACAACCGGATGTACTACATACGCGGGCAGGGTGACGGTCTTACACATGGCACGCATGATGTCAGAAGCGCCAAAGTGCAGACGTGGGGCAAGCTGAAGCATGTCTGACATGGAGCACATCCTTTTGTTCAGTTCTTCGAGAGCGTCATCTAGAAATAATCACATGATAAACACAAAATAATAGCAATAACTATTATCATTATTATTTTCATTACTATCAACATCATTATCATCATTATTATCATTGTTGTTGCTGTTGTTAATGGGACACTTCATATAAATGCGCACAAGGCATAAAAAGAGAAGAAAAGAAAGAAAATTAAAGAACATGGAAATATGCAAAAGAAAAATAGCTTGCAAAGTGAATATAATGGGTAGTAACATTTTAAATAATTTACAGGGTTTTTAAACCCAGGACATCTAGTTTTTTGCAAGTGGTTAAAGTTAAGGTAAATTTATTTAGAGTCTCCTCGGTACCAACACACCCACACATCCACCCACACACGCGCTCAAACATCCAAGGCAAACCTGTTTGGTTGTCCTGAATATTGTATTCCAGGAGAAGGTCAGCCATTTTATCGCTCCTTTCCTTCCTATCTAAACCAATCCACGAATTATCAACGAGCTGTCTTGCAACCTTGGTCAGTGTTGTCAAATCAGGTGGCTCAATGAGTGGAGCAATAACGTCGTCCTCCAAGCAGAGTGCCTTTCCTAATTCCCAGGCCAATGGCAAACTCTTCACTGCCCGAGCGACGCTGTAAAGTTCCTCCGAAGTTGGCGGTCCTCCTGATTTGTTGATGTCATCAACAGAATTGTCCTGATCTATAGTAATTAAAAAGGAACCGTTTTGCGATTGGAGGCTTTCGGTACCAACATGTGGCAGAATTACTGAAAGGCTGTATATATATTCTCTAATCAAAAGTATCCGTTTATGGTGTGTTCAGAGGAATTAAGGAAAAGATAAAGGAAAGGGCAGAAAAGTAGAGAGATATAATGATGAAATTAAGTTTATTTGTACACTTCGACAAGACTTTGGAATTTGTTTTTGGTGTTCGTACACAGACACTGAGGTGATATGGCAAAACGAACCGAAGGGGAAGGAAGGATTGATCAAGATCAAGAAGTTTATGAGTAGATCACAAAACTTTGAAGGGTGCAGTTCGGAAAAGAACTATCGATATTCCTTTGTAGAGAAAGAAAAATCAAGGTGCGCATAAACCCTGAATTACAGCTTTTTGAGAGAGACAGTTGCATCACTGGATAGCGTTCCTAATCAATCAGTAGTTTCATGGAGTATACTTTTCTATACTTTCTATGGCAATTTGTTTGTTGTCACGTACTGTTGAATCTTTTTTTTGGGGGGGGGGGCAAGAAGACCATAACACCTTTCCCGAAGCAAGAGGATTAAACAAATAAAATAAAATAATAGAAAATATCGTTTGATAATGAAGAAGATGTTACTTGCCTGAATCTGTAGTCCTGATGATTTCCACATAGTCCGCATCCATTCCTTTGCTTGGTGGAAGTCTCCTCATAGGTTTGGTTATGGTCTGCTTCTTTTCAGGCAAACTTCTCTCATCTACAACTAAAGATATAATAACAATTAATGATCATATGATGATCTAATAAAGGAGTAGTGGTCTTGTGAAAACGTCACCGGACTATGGATCACATGGTCCGCGGTACAAGTCCCGCTGTGGCACTAATGTCCTTTGGCAAGTCATTAATCTTCATTTGCCACTCTCCACCCAGGTAAAGTAAAATGGGTTCCCGGTAGGAAGAGATTCCTTGACAGCTTAAGCGCCTTATTATGGCGGCTTAGCTACAGCTGGGGTAATTATATCATACTTCGTATCAAGCACATTAGAGTATATTCATATTGTTGCTGCGGTATAAAAAGGACTTATAATTATCATTATTATCATGGTAATATATCTATATCGTTATACATGTATATTTACAAGAGCCTCAAAACTATACATTTTTGTTGGCCATGTAATGAAAGTTTTTCTTCAGTCTGGTGTCGGTCTGTATGGTCTCATTGGTAGGATTTAGGTATTAGGGGTGGTATTCTGCACTTTGTCATCTTTTGTGTATTAAAGTGAAAGTCTTTTATTTGTCTTAAGAAATTGAAACATACAGTTGAGAGATATCTGAATAAGCCACCCTTGGTAATTGTCTTTCTATTCCGGGCGTTATTAATTAGTTATGATTAGCGACATTAACTAAAATGAAAGAAAAAGAAATTTCCTGAATCTGGTCCCAGGCCAACGTTTCAATTACTCTGTTCTCGATGTAGGCTCAGGTTCAAGAGAAAAATTCCTTGGACTAGAATGTCAACTCGAGGCCCCGTGCCCTAATGCACTTTAATACTCTATACTCCTCGCAAAGAGTATGCCGTAGACCTGGTGTTTAGTGTGCCTGTTGGTAATCTTTCTACAAATCGTTGGGATAGCTGCATAGCCCTTGAAGATTAACAGAAGAAGAAGAAGAAGAAGAAGAAGAAGAAGAAAAAGAAAGAACACTATGTCAGAGTACAGGCCTACCTTCGGATTTCTCTGATTTTGATGCTGTTTGGATGGACTCCCAAACACGTTTCATCACCTCTATAGCTTCTGGTTCCGAAGTTTGGGATGCTTTCCAACTAGACAGCATCTGGATGTTGGCATCCTTTCTGTTTGCAAACGTTCGATGCTGTATGTGTTCTAGCTCCGTGCGGTTGAATTCCAACTTCCTGCCAATCTCAAAGAACTGTTCTGCCTTGATCTGACTGGCAAACGCAAGCAGCATCTTGTCGGGAATCTCACTGTTATTGATAGTAAAGTGAACAAGTTATTACTTCGCGTCGGGTCGGGTGGTCGCGTCACCCGACCTTTTGTGACAACATCCCCTTTAATTCATAAAAGGTGGGTGGTCATGCTTGTGAAATAAACCCCTCTCATTTAAAAAAAAATAGTGTAATCCAAATTACAAAACACATAGTGAAAACCCTATACAGCAAATGTACGAATTAAAGGTCGCACCATCTTCCTCTTTTGTTTCATTAAAGGTCGTATAAGGGACCATCAAACCGGACGATATGACCTAATGATTCGAAGTAATAGCTCTTATTAAGGACGTTGCAATTATTGTCTGTCTATGCATAATCTGTTCACGTACATGGAGTTTCACTGCCATACAACTTTACATGTCAAATCTTATGGCATCTGTGTCATCATACAAACTGTTTTTTGGCGGGCCAGGACGCACAATAGTTTTTCGAAATGGTGCGCCAAATACTCTCGCAAAACGAACCATCATATGAATATACTTACCCAGTTGTAGCTGGTTATGATACATGTCGATCAAGTGGCAGACGTTTTTGATAATGACGACACATGGCCGGGAAAGTAGAAAAAGAACACAAAATTATGATAAGTTGGGAATCATTCCAAAGACATAATATAGGAAAGAAAGATTTAAACAAATTTAGAAAAAACCTTCTACCTGAACCTTTGATAATCACCCTTGCATGAAGGCGTGGTTAGACCTCACCTAAAACAATATAACTATAATGATAACTCGTTCCCGATTCAGAAGATATTATGAGGGCAGTGCTCCTACTGATTTATTTACAGAGCCCCAGCTATTTTATTATTGAAGGCTCCGTCTAATAAAGAGTTGAGAATGCAATATATATGGATCAATCGCAAGTCCCCTAATAAATCTCAAGTGTGCAGTCCCCATAGCTTATGTACGTAGTTGCGATTAATATCAACTCTTTATAAGACGGGCCCAGGTGTACATATGCAGATCATTAATTGTTAGGTTCGACCAGGCCTTCAGTTTTTGACAACAAAATGTCCCAAATCCGCAAAGAACAAAACACTGATAGACCATGGATATCATGGGATTGCCTGCATGCTAGTCAGTAATGCTATTGGTTAATATATACTTCATGTGGCTTTCTTGCGGATGTTTTACCATATACTATGATCAGCCAAGAGAGGAAACGTGAACAATAGCAAAAACCAGTCACAATAGGGATGAAAACAACCACAACATCTTTATTCACTTTTAACAAATTAAGAAATAATCAGTACAAATACTAGCACTACAAACCTGACAGTGATTGAATTTTCTCCTACAACAATTGCTCCAGCTTATATTTTGTCGAATCTAAGGGATACGGATTAACGTTAGGGTTAGAGTTTGTATTAGGCTATATATAGTGTGGTGCAGGGTTGGAAAAAGCTATTCAATTGTAGGAAATAACCGCAGAGCGATTGATGCAAGACCAAGTGCCATTCAACTAACCTGAAATCTCTGTCTGTTTGGCTGGCGAGACCAAAGATTTCATGAGCGAGAGAAACGTTTCCTTCGCTTCTTGGCCGGAGGTCTGTCTTTTTCTCCATGTTACCAGCATGTCATAGGTGGCCTGCTCTCTGTTACGGAACCTCCTATACTCTATGACATCCAACTGTTGTATGGTGAAACCAAGAGCCACTCCCAAATCATAGTACTGGCTCACCGTCATCATCTGAGCTATCGTGATAACATCAATGTCGGGAAGGTCACTGCCGGAGAGCTCTTCCACAGCCCTGAAAAATATACAGTCAAATTTGATTCGGCAAACTTGTCCAGAGAGACGGCCTGCCTATGAAAATATTATACCATGTTTCCCTTGAAATTTGTTTCCTATTGGAACCTGTCTGTAAACTGCCTTTTTTGGAGGGGGGTGGAGGGTTGAATACACATTTCTTTTCAAAATAGGAATATACTTTGACCATATATCAATGGTTCATTTCATAATGTGAAGAAATGTATAGTGTCAATGAAGTGCAATGAATGATATTAGGTATGCATGGCTGTAGTCATTTACTTGAGAGGTATCATGTATATCAAATATCAAAGTACCAAAAAGAAACTGAATACATGAAACATACATTTCTGACAACAGCATCATACAAAAAGAAAGCTTACCGAATAAATGAAGAGGGCTCAATAGATACTTGGCATATTGAGTCATCTGCAATAAAAGGGATTCATAATTTTAAAAAGAAAAACAAAATAATAATAATAACTTTAACAAAAAATGACGATAAATAATAATACAAATAATAGTTACAATACATCTTATTGACCCAATGTTGCCTCATCAATATAAATTCTATTTCTCTGGGGGCCCTGCAATCATATTATTAAATACTACTTGTTAGCAAAATGAAAGCCACAATCATCATCTTAACAACAAGAGCAAGAGCAGGAGCAGGAGCAAGAGCAGGTCTGGAACGGGAATATGAACTGGAACAACAACAAAAACGATCAGAACAACACCACCATCAACAGTAATGATGATAAAAGTGATTCGTATATGGTTGTATTTACCCAGGGTAGCCTCATAAGTATTTAATAATACTTATTTTTTTAATATAAATGTGTTATTTTACCTTAAGCCTGATACTATGCCTCAGGCGCTCAGTGTTTTTAACGAGTTATTTTGTGCTGGGTACCTATTTACTTTACCTGGCGGAGAGTGGCAAATGTAGATTAATGTCTAGCCAAAGGAGATTGGATGAACTTCGATGACCAAAATCCAAAATCCAAATTCAAATCCAAATTCACATCCAAAATAAAATTTTATTTCAAATTTTATTTCAAATTCAAATTCAAATCCAAAATCCAAATTCAAATCCAAATCCAAATTCAAATCCAAATCCAAATTCACATCCAAAATAAAATTCAAATACAAATTCTATTCCAAATTCAAATTCACATTAATTAAACATACCTGTTTACTAATTACATGCATACTTTTCCCCCTTGAAGACTGAATAGCTTGCTAGAGGCTTACCCAACATAGCAACAACTAATGTATGCAAAATGAATTCCATCCATTTTACATAGCAGGTGAATCAAATAGTTGGTAACAAAGGGTTCAGGACAGAAACATGCATGAATTGAAATACATTTGTAAGCAGATTTATTTGCCCCCCCCCCCCCTCCCACACTGAAAAAAAGTCTTAGAATAATTATCATGACTTTCATCAAGCTCTATCATGGAGAATGAAATGTTTCCACCAACCTGTGTATCTGATGACGAACGCCAACGATTGAGACATTCTGCCTAGTCTTCCAACCTGTGATATCGTCACGTAAATGACTGAGAATTCTGCACCGTCCTCGCCAGGAGTCATTGATAGCAATATGCTGTGTCTCATCTGGCTGTGGATATCCTTCAAAGAAAGTAGCTGTGGGCAAAATACAACCAAACAATTAACATTAAACCTGTATTCAAAGATCAACCAGGGGAGGTAACAAAGGTGATATTTACGAGCAGGCAGTCTTTATGGACAGGTTACTATATATGGTTAGATGACAAACACAATTCAAGGGGGACCACAAAATGTAATATATTATGATTATAGACATGTGATCTTTCTATGCAGGTTGTAGCTTAAAGCAGTTTTGACTGTATTTTATTTTATGCAGTTAGCTACGAAATTTAAAGGAAACATTTGAAGGGAAAAGAGTTGGTTAAAGGTTTGAAATAGATGGTTGGGTGCTAGCAAAGGGGAACAAATGTTACCGAGCATTCTTCATTTTGTTTTTCATATCAGAGGGAACAATTAAAGTTTTACTTAAAAATGTATCTTTAAGCAACAAAGTTACGAGTGTGAAAATGAACAAAACAGGACTTCTCATGTGACTATTTTCTTTATAATCAAAGTGATATTAATTCCAGAAAAAATTTAGAGTGAAACCTGCTTTTTAGCAACCAACTGTACATTTAAAGACCACCTGTCCATAAAGACCACATTATCTATTTCCCTTGAATACTGTTTGTCGTTGTGTACTATTAAAAGGAACCTGTATATAAAGACCACCTGCTTTTTCTGTCTCCCTTGAGCGGTCCTAATACAGTGAAACCTGTATATATATAAACTGTTCAAAGGGGACAAGAAAAATAGTCTTCAATGGCAGATGGTCTTTACAGACAGGTTGCTTTAGGACAGGTTTCAATAGGAAATAACTTTAAAGGGAAACACCACATAGGGTCGTTATAGGCAGGAAGGCTTTCTATACAGGTTTTACTGTTTTGGCAGATGTGTTTTCATACCTTAGTGTTGCTCATCTTGCCTTCACAATCACAAGTCACTGAAATGTCACCGGATTTAGCTTCGATAGAGATCGGAAAGGAGCGATGTGCATTGTGGTATGAACTCTGCTTCTCCTCCCTTTGTACTTCCTATTTTTTTTAAAAAGAACAGAACACAGACTGTATCTCATTCATTAACCATTTCAGGTTAAAGATATAGCTACGGAGACAGATCTTTCGCCAAAGCTGCACCGGTTCTCTGGAACTCACTTCCTCTTATCTGAGGAAATTAGATTTTGTAAAACAATTCAAAACACAGCTTAAAATATATCTGTTTATCTCAAATTGAATTAAAGTTATATGTAATTTATGTAATATCTACAATCTACATGATTGTATGTACCGGATGTATCTACATGTATTTCTATAATTACGGTGGGCCAACATTTGCTCCGCTGATAATTAGTCCAGGATATATCCACACGTCAGGAGGCCCGTGTGTAGGAGAGTCACACCCTATCCAAGCTAGTTCATACTCTCACAAAAAGTAGGGTTTAAATCTGGCTTTTAGTGTGCTTGCTAATGCTGCAATACACAACTGGTAATCTATATACAGATCTTAGTGACAGGCTGTATAGCCCTTTGGAAATTACAAGAAGATGAAAGAATATTCAAGTGGGCAAAATTGGGTTGCCCATATAGGTCCAATATGAATCTTCAGTGCAAACTTATATGGGGCCCATATGGGAATTCCAAAGAGGGGGCTATATGGGAACCCCCACCCTTTGATGCCCATATGGGATAGTGCACATCATGCCCACAATTTTTCCACACCAGATGGGCCCTGGGACGAACCCATATGGGCCACCTGGGATGGTCCACATGTGTCCCATACGAATCTCGGGTGGAATATCATATATGGAGTCTCTTTATGGGCAGACCCATGTGGGACCCATATTGAAACCCAAGGTACATGTGACCCATATGAGCATGCTCCCTGGGAAGAGATCTGAAGGAAATGAGAGAGAATAAAAGTGAACCGAGTTGCACCGAAGTCTTTCTAACTGACCATTTCTATTCCCGGGATATCTGCATTCAGGTGGAGATGAACATCAAACTCTTTGCCTCGTTCAATCTTGTCCGGTACGTATGGGGTACACATGAATTGAAGCTGGATGGTCTGTTGCTCAAGAGGGATAAGAACCCACCACTCAGCACAGTGATCGATGTGCAACTCAAGATGTTTCTCCAAGATTTTGCAGTACGGCAATTTGTCAGGTGCAGCAGATGATTTTGTCCTCGAAACTCTTGGTAAACCTATGATTAGATCCATAATGTCAAGTATTCTTTAATAAGCATTTGAGCAACATGAAGCTAGGTATAGCCCTGTTATGAAAAAAGATTCCTGTTTGAAAGGATGATGACTAGATAAGATAAAGTTGAGTACTTGTCATGCAATTACATTGTGAAAGAAACTGTCTGAAAGCAACTGGAAAATGTAGTTTATGATGTTAATAAAAACTGATGCGCCTTGTGACGTTTTTCATTATTTAACATGAAAAGAAATTGACACATTTTTCCATAAGATCACATGCACCACACACAGAAAATGTGAACACGGTACTAAACAGAAGTGTTTGGACCAAACTTTATAGCCATTTATTTTAATATATGTTGAATAAGAAAGCATTTTAATAGCAATCCTTTTCAGGAAACATTTCTACTTAGGTATTGTTCCAAAATGACTTGGTATAAAGACCAGGATCCCTTGGGTAACCATGAGGAAAAGAATAGTTTAAAGTACTGTAGTTTTGTATAAAAGAAGACTTCAATAATATTTGCTGAAAGAATGGACCATTAATAAACCAAATAACCTACCCTTTCTTGTATCCCAAATATGTGAGACGATGTCTGGTATCACTTGCTCAGGTTTGATGAATAAGGTGGAATGCGGTATCGTGATCTTAACAGGATGGTGGAAGACCATGTTTTGAGGGCCACATCTGATCCCGTAGGCTGCGATTGGTGTGTCATCTTGGAGGTCAACACTGAAGAGGTCCCTCACAAGGGTGAGCGTGATATTGCAAGATTCATTCTGTTCGAGAGCCCCAGGTGGGATAGACATTGCAATGCCATGGTGTTCCAGTGTGAGCTCTTTACCGTCACATCCGACCTGAACAGAGACGGCGTTGACCACTGGTGGCGCCGTCTTGCCAGCTGCAAATAAAAAAATAATCAAAGAGAGATTGAGAATGATAAGGGTTTAAAGATAAAGTTGAGTATCTTTCCATGGAAAGAAATTATCCAGAAGCAATCGGGAGAGGTTGACTATGTTTTACATGAGTATCAATGAAGGTTTTGGAGTGATCAAAATGAAAAGTAAATCACTCTATCTGGGTATTGATATTGGGAACTGCACAATGCAAACACATGGCTTAAAAGTTTGGTCCAAACCTTTAAAGAATTTTTCGTCATACTTCAAATATAAGGGCATTTGCAGAGCAATACTTTTCAGGGGATATTTCAACTACTTCTGTTCCCTCAAATTGCCATAAAGAAAACAGACAAAAACATGGGGAAGCTTATAACTTATGCTTTATCTTTCACCGGAAACCAATCTTCTCTCACTCACCGTGGGCATTTTGGAATGGACATTTAGTTAACGAATAGAACTGATCATCATGTCAATTATTTTTCTCTTTTAATCATGAAGCTTGTTCTTCTGAAAGTAAATTTGGCAATCCCCAAAGTTTTCTTGTTCTGTTCTTGTCTTCATAATATATCTATGTCAATACAAAATTGAAACCCTTATTAATCAAATATTTATAATTGTTTGTTTATGATAGTCTATGTTTTATTATTTATTTATCAGAAAGTGTTACCTCGATAAGCTCTGATGATGTCCATGGCAGGAGACCTGAGAATATATGCAAATGAAAACAAAGAAAAAGTGATGTTCTCATATTGTTACAACCTTCAGGATATATACTTGGGCAAGCAAAATGTATTTGATCAAATATCCACAGATTTTTTACCCATGAGATCAAAGTCCCACTTTCTGCATTTAAGAATAATCACTGCGAAAGCAATGAAGGTGCTTCACAACTACTTTTTGTTTGCCCTCTTGAAAGAATACTTCCACCTGTGTACAATAGAAGATACCGTTAAACAAAAGTTTTACAATATACATTAACTAGTTTATACAATCATCAGGAATACTAACGTTTAAGACATGGTAAGGACAAAACAGGACTTATGGAATGTATGGGACAATTTGCTTTCAAATGCATTTTTTCGCATATTTTTGGAAAATAAAAGACTCAACTATCTGAAAAAAAATAAACAAGAAAATTCAAAACAATATTCAGCATAATTTATGTTTCAAATTGCCAACATTTATCTGACTAAATTTCCTTAAAATGTTTTCAATGAAGTTACTGAACATTTATGCAATCCTCTTTGTATACTAGTATTCATATTTGGTTAAATTCAATTTGAACAATTTTTAATGAATGTGTCCCAGGTGGAATTGCCCCGTTTCATCCGCATAATTTAATTACAAAACCTGGTAGCAACCGTATTAATAACTCGGCTGGAAACCCAAATCCAAATTTAAGAAAGCCACGTTAATCATTTCATTTAAAAGAAGAGATAATAATAACTGTATTTTATAAAGCACTTTACCATTTACAATGTACCTGACTAAAGTTGTTACAGTATGATCAACCAGGCTCTGTACTCTATAATGATTCTGCACTTTACAGTGCACTCTCCACTCCATGGGGAGCCTTTTAGCCAGTCACACTTTTGTACTGGTGTGCGCATGCTAATCAAATCACATTGGCGTTCACATCCTGGCAGGTACACATTTAATACCTGGGTGGAGAGGAGCAAATTAGATAAACATGCCTTGCCCACGGACATGCATGCCATGCAGAGAATATAAAGAACCGACGACCTTTGGCGTTCCAAGTCGAGTGATTAGACTACTTGACTATGACACCGTTTCTATATTTGTTCCAAATGACCATGTTAATATAATGCTTCCCTACCTTGAGAATATCATCTGGCGAATGATTTCATCCTTGGCATAGTGGACTGGTAGGTTGCCTTGGTTATCCTTGATGTCCGGCTTTGCTCCATGCTCCAAGAGATAGAAGACCAGGGCCTTCTTGGGAGATAATTCATTCTGATAGAACTCTTCTGAGATCTAGAACAATTATATATAGAAAATATTGTTTATACTTTGGGAGGCCTTTGTGTTTCTGAAGATTTATCCACAGGTTCATAATTCCGAACATTTGTTGTGTTTTTCTAACTCATTCATTGTTAAAAGGCGATGCTCACTCACGTGTGGATGGCATGATTCCAATTACATCCCATTGTAAGTAAGCAATCCGGTTAGTGTAGGAAATTACTTCATAGCAATTGTCGGAGGTACAAATGTTGTACAATCCCAAGGACAGTGTGTTCTGGAGTTCATCATCTTACCTTTTGGAGTGCTGGTGTTGCTTCAACCCTGCTGTTCTTCCGACCAGAAAGTATGACGGCTTCGTGAAGACAGGTCTGTCCGTCTATGGACTGGATGTTGAGATCGGCGCCATGAGAAACTAATGTCTCGATGATGGCTGTGTAGCCATTTTGCGTGGCTAAATGAACTGGTGTGCAGCCTTTCTCAGTATGTTGTCCAACAACCTGTGTAAAACACCATCCTCAAGAATTAAGAATATACAAACAAAACAGCTTTTATGAAGCAGTTTCTTTTCTGGTTTTCCATATCTTTAATCACCAAGTAGACTTACATATATACAGATATTAAAAATTAAACAAATATTATACAGTCAAATCTGTCTGTAAAGGTCACCCATGGGGAGAAAAAAAGTGGTCACTGTTGACAGGTGGCCTTTGTAGAGAGGTTCTCAAACACACATTTCTTTCTCGAGGGAGGCAAAATAAACGGCCACGATACACAGGTGGCTTTCATAGAGAGGTGACCACTAAGACAGCTTTGACTTACATGTATATGTACTGGTACACAATAGGTTTTGAGAAGTCCTCGTGGAATCATTTCAACCTTTTTCATAATTCAGACAATCTATATACCTTCACAAGAAAGTTTTAACAGGATTATTAAGGATAAAAGTTTGCTAACCCTTTTCAATTTATATTGATATGATTTTAAAACTTGCAAGAATATTGATAAACTGTATGATATTTTTTTCATATGAAATATATAGGAATACTAAATTAAATACCTTCTTCTCATCTTCTGTTAAACCCTCTGCTGCGGGTTGCAACGCAGTCTTCCCAGGTTTACTCAGATTGACTTCAGCTCCGTGCTCCAATAGATATCGTGTGATATCGGTATGTCCATTTGCAGCAGAAAAATGCAATGCAGATGATCCCTTCTTGGTAACCCTGGTAACATCAGCATGTTGCTGAAGTAGACACTTCATGACATCGATGTGACCGTTCTGAGCAGCAATGTGCAAGGGAGTCCAACCGTCATTGTCTGTCGCATCAATTTCGGATCCGTGGTTGAGCAAGCCTTTCGTGATATCGAGATGACCATTCTGCACGCCCACATGTAGGGCTGTAGAACCTTTCTCCTTGGTGGCTCCGTTGACCTCTGCTCCTCGCCTAAGCAAATGCTCGATAACGCCGCAACGGCCAATGAATGCAGCAACATGCAAAGGAGAGATACCATCAACATCCCCATTAGCTACTTCAGCTCCTTGTTCAAGTAGATAATCTACAATACCAAGATGACCCATTTGCGCAGCTAAATGAAGGGCAGTCCAGCCAGCATTGTTGCTTTCGTTCACTTCAGCTCCTTGACTGACCAGATACCGAACAACTGCTAAACTGCCACCTTCTACAGCATATTGTAATGATGTGCGACTAACTGTTCTGCCTCCTTGACTTGCAAGAAGATCTTGAATGTCAAGATCAGACAATATACTTGGCCGATGCACAATAACCATTCCACCTTGAACTGTCTTTTTCTCATCGCCTTCTTGATATTTGATTCTACCAAGATCACTTTCTGTAGCACCTCTAAAGACAGTGAGAGAATCTATTAGTCTGCTAACTGATTGAACTACACGACTATGCACACATCGCACACCATCATAGTGACCATACTGTCCATCAAATTGAAAGATAACAGAGTGCCACACGCTTCTCTTATTCAGTTTACAGCCTTGGCTGAGCAGATACTTGGTAATGTCGATCTGACGATTACATAAAGCATAATGGAGAGCAGTGGTTCCAACTGCGCTGCCAATATCTGCCTCCACTCCATGACTGATTAGGGATTTGACGATATCTAAATGGCCAAAAAGTGATGCAAAATGAAGGGAAGTCAATCCAAGGTCATCTCTTTTATTCATATCGGCCCCTTCACCGATCAGATATTCCACGACATCCAAGTTCCCTTTCTTTGAGGCATTATACAAGGCACACCTACCAAAGTCATTGCTAGGATTCACATCAGCTCCTTGACTTAGCAAATATTTGATCATATCAAGGTGTCCGTTACTTGCTGCAAGTTGTAAGGCTGTCCAACCAAAAGAACCAGCTTTATTCAGCTCGGCTCCTTGACTGACTTGATCTTTCATGGCATCAAGATCGCCCCTCTCTGCAGCGGTATGAAACTCCGTCCAATGAATTATATTTTCTTTGGCAAGCTCAGCTTGCTGACTAAGCAAAGCACTTGAAACACGTACGTGACCAGCAGCTGCGGCAAGGTATAAGGCTGACCATCCTTTGTTACTAGCCTTATCAACATCAGCTCCTTGACTGATTAATTCTGTGGCAACATCAAGATGTCCTTCAGCAGCAGCTGAATGTAATGCAGTCCAGCCATCATGATCGGTCTTTTTAAAGTCAGCACATTGACTGATTAGATATTTGGTCACATCAAGATGACCATTCTGTGCAGCTGAATGTAATGGGGTCCTACCATCATTATCATCTTTATTCACTTCAGCTTCTTGACTTATCAGATATTTGGTGACATCAAAATGACAATTCTGTGCAGCTGAATGTAATGGGGTCCAACCATCATTATCATCTTTATTCACTTCAGCTTCTTGACTAATCAGATATTTGGTGACATCAAGATGACCACTCTGTGCAGCAACGTGTAATGGGGTCCTACCATCATTGCTGCTCTCATTTACTGCAGCTCCCTGACTAATCAGACATTTGGTGACATCTAGATGACCATTAGATGCAGCTGAAAGTAATGGGGTCCAACCCTCCTTATCATCTTTACTCACTTCAGCTCCTTGACTGATGAGATATTTGATGACATCAAGATGGCCATTAGATGCAGCTAGTCGTAATGGGGTCCTACCATCATTGCTGCTCTCATTTACTGCAGCTCCCTGACTAATCAGACATTTGGTGACATCAAGATGACCATTAGATGCAGCTGAAAGTAATGGGGTCCAACCCTCCTCATCATCTTTACTCACTTCAGCTCCTTGACTGATGAGTTCTTTGGTAACATCAATATGACCATTATATGCAGCTAGCTTTAATGCAGTCCAACCATCATTATCATCTTTATTCACTTCAGCGCCTTGACTGATCAGATATTTGGTGACATCAAGATGACCACTCTGTGCAGCTAGTTGTAATGGGGTCCTACCATTATTGCTACTCTCATTTACTGCAGCTCCCGGACTAATCAGACATTTGGTAACATCAAGATGACCATTAGATGCAGCTGAAAGTAATGGGGTGCAACCCTCCTTATCATCTTTACTCACTTCAGATCCTTGACTAATCAGACATTTGGTGACATCAAGATGACCATTAGATGCAGCTGAAAGTAATGAGGTCCAACCCTCCTTATCATCTTTACTCACTTCAGCTCCTTGACTGATGAGATATTTGATGACATCAAGATGACCACTCTGTGCAGCTAGTTGTAATGGGGTCCGACCCTCATTATCATCTTTATTCACTTCAGCTCCTTGACTCATCAGATATTTGGTGACATCAAGATGACCACTCTGTGCAGCAACGTGTAATGGGGTCCTACCATCATTGCTGCTCTCATTTACTGCAGCTCCCTGACTAATCAGACATTTGGTGACATCTAGATGACCATTAGATGCAGCTGAAAGTAATGGGGTCCAACCCTTCTTATCATCTTTACTCACTTCAGCTCCTTGACTGATGAGATATTTGATGACATCAAGATGGCCTTTAGATGCAGCTAGTCGTAATGGGGTCCTACCATCATTGCTGCTCTCATTTACTGCAGCTCCCTGACTAATCAGACATTTGGTGACAACAAGATGACCATTAGATGCAGCTGAAAGTAATGGGGTCCAACCCTCCTCATCATTTTTACTCACTTCAGCTCCTTGACTGATGAGATATTTGATGACATCAAGATGGCCTTTAGATGCAGCTAGTCGTAATGGGGTCCTACCATCATTGCTGCTCTCATTTACTGCAGCTCCCTGACTAATCAGACATTTGGTGACAACAAGATAACCATTAGATGCAGCTGAAAGTAATGGGGTCCGACCCTTCTTATCATCTTTACTCACTTCAGCTCCTTGACTGATGAGATAGTTGATGACATCAATATGGCCTTTAGATGCAGCTAGTCGTAATGGGGTCCTACCATCATTGCTGCTCTCATTTACTGCAGCTCCCTGACTAATCAGACATTTGGTGACATCAAGATGACCATTAGATGCAGCTGAAAGTAATGGGGTCCAACCCTCCTTATCATCTTTACTCACTTCAGCTCCTTGACTGATGAGATATTTGATGATATCAAGATGGCCTTTAGATGCAGCTAGTCGTAATGGGGTCCTACCATCATTGCTGCTCTCATTTACTGCAGCTCCCTGACTAATCAGACATTTGGTGACAACAAGATGACCATTAGATGCAGCTGAAAGTAATGGGGTCCAACCCTCCTTATCATTTTTACTCACTTCAGCTCCTTGACTGATGAGATATTTGATGACATCAAGATGACCACTCTGTGCAGCTAGTTTTAATGGGGTCCGACCCTCATTATCATCTTTATTCACTTCAGCTCCTTGACTCATCAGATATTTGGTGACATCAAGATGACCACTCTGTGCAGCAACGTGGAATGGGGTCCTACCATCATTGCTGCTCTCATTTACTGCAGCTCCCGGACTAATCAGATATTTGGTGACATCTAGATGACCATTAGATGCAGCTGAAAGTAATGGGGTCCAACCCTTCTTATTATCTTTACTCACTTCAGCTCCTTGACTGATGAGATATTTGATGACATCAAGATGGCCATTAGATGCAGCTAGTCGTAATGGGGTCCTACCATCATTGCTGCTCTCATTTACTGCAGCTCCCTGACTAATCAAACATTTGGTGACATCTAAATGACCATTAGATGCAGCTGAAAGTAATGGGGTCCTACCCTTCTTATCATCTTTATTCACTTCAGCGCCTTGACTGATCAGATATTTGGTGACATCAAGATGACCACTCTGTGCAGCTAGTTGTAATGGGGTCCTACCATTATTGCTCCTCTCATTTACTGCAGCTCCCTCACTAATCAGACATTTGGTGACATCAAGATGACCATTAGATGCAGCTGAAAGTAATGGGGTGCAACCCTCCTTATCATCTTTACTCACTTCAGCCCCTTGACTAATCAGACATTTGGTGACATCAAGATGACCATTAGATGCAGCTGAAAGTAATGGGGTCCAACCCTCCTTATCATCTTTACTCACTTCAGCTCCTTGACTGATGAGATATTTGATGACATCAAGATGACCACTCTGTGCAGCTAGTTTTAATGGGGTCCGACCCTTCTTATCATCTTTACTCACTTCAGCTCCTTGACTGATGAGATATTTGATGACATCAAGATGGCCTTTAGATGCAGCTAGTCGTAATGGGGTCCTACCATCATTGCTGCTCTCATTTACTGCAGCTCCCTGACTAATCAGACATTTGGTGACATCAAGATGACCATTAGATGCAGCTGAAAGTAATGGGGTCCAACCCTCCTTATCATTTTTACTCACTTCAGCTCCTTGACTGATGAGATATTTGATGACATCAAGATGACCACTCTGTGCAGCTAGTTTTAATGGGGTCCGACCCTCATTATCATCTTTATTCACTTCAGCTCCTTGACACATCAGATATTTGGTGACATCAAGATGACCACTCTGTGCAGCAACGTGGAATGGGGTCCTACCATCATTGCTGCTCTCATTTACTGCAGCTCCCGGACTAATCAGACATTTGGTGACATCTAGATGACCATTAGATGCAGCTGAAAGTAATGGGGTCCAACCCTTCTTATTATCTTTACTCACTTCAGCTCCTTGACTGATGAGATATTTGATGACATCAAGATGGCCATTAGATGCAGCTAGTCGTAATGGGGTCCTACCATCATTGCTGCTCTCATTTACTGCAGCTCCCTGACTAATCAGACATTTGGTGACATCTAAATGACCATTAGATGCAGCTGAAAGTAATGGGGTCCTACCCTTCTTATCATTTTTACTCACGTCAGCTCCTTGACTGATGAGATATTTGATGACATCAAGATGACCACTCTGTGCAGCTAGTTTTAATGGGGTCCGACCCTCATTATCATCTTTATTTACTTCAGCTCCTTGACTCATCAGATATTTGGTGACATCGAGATGACCACTCTGTGCAGCAACGTGTAATGGGGTCCTACCATCATTGCTGCTCTCATTTACTGCAGCTCCCTGACTAATCAGACATTTGGTGACATCTAGATGACCATTAGATGCAGCTGAAAGTAATGGGGTCCAACCCTTCTTATCATCTTTACTCACTTCAGCTCCTTGACTGATGAGATATTTGATGACATCAAGATGGCCTTTATATGCAGCTAGTTGTAATGCAGTCCAACCATCATTATCATCTTTATTCACTTCAGCGCCTTGACTGATCAGATATTTGTTGACATCAAGATGACCACTCTGTGCATCTAGTTGTAATGGGGTCCTACCATTATTGCTCCTCTCATTTACTGCAGCTCCCTCACTAATCAGACATTTGGTGACATCAAGATGACCATTAGATGCAGCTGAAAGTAATGGGGTGCAACCCTCCTTATCATCTTTACTCACTTCAGCTCCTTGACTAATCAGACATTCGGTGGTCCTACCATTATTGCTACTCTCATTTACTGCAGCTCCCTGACTAATCAGACATTTGGTGACATCTAGATGACCATTAGATGCAGCTGAAAGTAATGGGGTCCAACCCTTCTTATCATCTTTACTCACTTCAGCTCCTTGACTGATGAGATATTTGATGACATCAAGATGGCCTTTATATGCAGCTAGTCGTAATGGGGTCCTACCATCATTGCTGCTCTCATTTACTGCAGCTCCCTGACTAATCAGACATTTGGTGACATCAAGATGACCATTAGATGCAGCTGAAAGTAATGGGGTCCAACCCTCCTTATCAACTTTACTCACTTCAGCACATTGACTGATTAGTTCTTTGGTAACATCAATATGACCATTATATGCAGCTAGTTTTAATGCAGTCCAACCATCATTATCATCTTTATTCACTTCAGCGCCTTGACAGATCAGATATTTGGTGACATCAAGATGACCATTCTGTGCAGCTAGTTGTAATGGGGTCGAACCCTTTTTATCATCTTTATTCACTTCAGCTCCTTGACTCATCAGATATTTGGTGACATCAAGATGACCATTCTGTGCAGCTAGTTGTAATGGGGTCAAACCCTCATTTCCGCCGTTGTTAACCTCGGCTCCTTGACTGATCAGAAATTTGGCGACATCAAGATGACCAGTCCCTGCAGCTACACGTAATGGGGTCAAACTAAGATTTTCGCCGTTATTCACCTCGGCTCCTTGACTGATGAGATATTTAGTGACATCAAGATGACCCTCTGAAGCTCGCTGTAATGCAGTAAAACCGTTATTATCAACTTTATTCACCTCGGCTCCTCTACCGATCAGTTCTTGGATGAGGTCAAGTTGTCCATTTTGCACAGCACTGCTTAATGCACTCTGCAAATCATCAACACTGCCATCTTGTTCATTTCCCTTCTTACTGTCTCTGTGGATCGGACTTTTGGTGTTGCTTTTACGACTGACCGACTGTTTGGAAATCCTCTTGTCCATTCCTAGCGAAGGCTGGGCTCTCTCTCCTGGCTCTCGAGGTATTGTACAAGTTTATGAATTCATCGAAATCTTTTAGGGCTGTTTTAAAAAAAAATTCTCCTACATTCAGTATCTTCTCATTTTTCTGCCACATTCCTAGTGAAAGCTGGAAGCTGACATCAATTTATCACCAAACACCTAGAAGAAAATGAATATCTTAGTAGTATCGAAGTATTTAAGTCCAAAAGGAATACGGGTTTGGACAGGCACGATTAATCTACGGCCACAGAAAGATTGCCATTTCATAACTTTAGAGGGCACTATATACCGTGTGAGTCAAACAAAAGTTTACACCTAGAAAATTGCTAACTATTTAAAAAATCATCTATGAACAGTAAATTATTATACATCATATGTAAGTGTTATATCCCAAATCTTTTGGTTTCATTTTTGTGAGGTATGTGTTCATGCTTGGATGAATAGGAGGCATTGTTTGCGAGAGTGCAAAAATCGACTTGCACCAAAGTGAGGCGTAGTAAGTATTATGTTGGGATTAGCGGAGTGAGAGAATGAATTGAATGTATCAAAAGAAATGCATTGCATATGATTTTTGCAAAGGGCAAATCCACACCTTTTGTTTTGCTCAATAATTTAAGGTCAGAGGTATAACAAACTATACATTTGTGGAATCATCATGACTAGACGAGAAATTTGATCTGCATATCGACACGATGGGAATATATTTGAACGTTGACCCCTGTTCACCTTTGTTGACCCTACCGGAAATGCCTGACATTTTCAAGGGGGCAGCCCAAGTCAAAATTGTTCGGTATTCATCAGGGAACACAAAAACACTTTCAAACCTTTGTTCCCAGAATTTGGTCACGGGACCTACAGCCTGGTCTCCTACTTTATGCCGACGTGCAAATCTAAAAGTCCCTAATAACAAATCTTCAACGGAAAGAACTTTCATTAAAGGCAAAGTCCACTTTTCTACTGGGGAACGTTCCGGCATCACTTCGAACAAAAAATGATGTTCCATATGTACCAGAACCAAAATGCCTTATCCTTGCCGAAGTATAGACTTAAAAAAAACTTATGACATGCTAATGTGGATAACGTCCACTGTCCATTTCTCCCTATTCCGATAAGCTTATATAGTGGATATTGCTTCGATCAGCACGATTTAGCGGTAACGAGTCAAAAATTGATATATATTATACTGTAGGTCTACTCACTATTTCCCTAGATCCTGCTAGATGCGAAATGAATCGTGGAATGAGGCGTCGGGTCCTTTCCTCAGAAATATTTATCCAATTATAGCCGACTTAAAAGGACTCACACGTAAGCTTACACAGTTAAAAAAAAAAATGGCAACAAGTGACATGAGAGGTCTCTTCTAGAACGTGTTATAAAGGTGTCTATAATGTCTCTTTCGCAAGATAAGAGGAGACTTTGTCTCTGGGTCATGAATCCGGTGTGACAGATGCCAAAATATGTAGTGTGTCGAAGTAAATGATCTAGAAATCAAACTAATGCAGATTCTATTTGCAGAAATGTGCTTCGATCCATCAGATTTCCATGTAGAAGTTATGGATAACCCGTATAAAATGAAAGACATGGGCTACGTGAGTCTGTATTTCAACGTCTGGTGACGTGGCATTGAGCAGTTACCTAATGCACTGAGTCAGTTGGATCATGTGGTCCAAAAACGAAACCAGAGGAAAATACAAATAACTAGAGCGAATAAACCAAACAAAAGAATACATATCTCTTGCTTAATGAGTCGGTCCAGATGGACAATGTGACACAAATAGCTTCATGTGATAAAGTTGCCTGGGCATTCTGCTCAACAAGTGGAAACCTTAGTCTGTTTCCATACAGGAAAGAAACTACTTTAAATGTCGTTCGGGGGGTGGGGGATTCAACATTAATCAACTGCCATTGCATCTGAGTACTTTTCCCACAATTCAATCACTTAAATCTACTACACTAGCGAATCTAGACAAGTCCAAATCTTCTGTTGCAAATGTAAACATGTTATTTTGGGGGGTTAAAGGCATAGTTCAACAATGTTAAATCTGAGATGCACGACTCTATGTGTTATCAGTGTCTGTGATATGGTGTAATATTGAAGCCCTAAAAAAAAATTGCGCTTCAAAATGATCATGAAGTGCCTCAAAAAAGTAAAACGTTTTGAGTGACCGGTCTTACCATACTCATTTTCCCCAATAGACTGTAGTGGTTTGAAAACCGTTAGGAAAACACAAAATGAAATTTCGATTTTCAATCATAAATATCTTGATCATTAGACAGGCAATCGGCTGGTAAAAGTCATGGGATTCCTGAATGACCTAAATGTTTATAATTATGATTGCAGCATGAGCTAAATCAAGGATTTTGTTTAAGGATCTGAGACAAAGTTACCGTATCCCTTTAAGGGTATGCCAGGCTTTGGTTTTCCAGTTACTATTTGATTATGTTTTGAATTTGTACATTCGAGTTTAGTTTTATTATGATTTTGATAAATGTTTTTCTTTATTAGTATTTAAACCTAAGGAAATTAATACTAAAATTAGGAACTTTAACTCAACGATAATTTCCCCACAATGTTTAAGAAAACATTCATGAAATTCGAATGAAGCAGAACAAAATATCGAAGCATAATGCAGGCTTAGCCTTACGTTGTCTCTGCTTTGTCATGTTTGTCCCCAGCAATGGTGGTTGTGAGTGTAAGTGAAGAGGAACTCATTGATGTGGGATGTGTGTGTGTGTGTGTGTGTATGTTATTTTGGATAATAATAATGATAATAATAAATAATCATAAAAGGTTCTTGTATAGCGCACATGTCAGTCAGATTTGACCCTCCTAGCGCTCCAAATTATTACCCTGGCTTAAGCACGGCTGCCATACGGCGCTCTAGCATTTCAAGGAATAAATTCCTACCAGGTACCCATTTACTTCACCTGGGTGGAGTGTGGCTAATGTAGATTAATGTCTTGCCAAAGGACATTAGTGCGGCGGCGAGACTCGAACCGCGGACCTTATGATCGACAGTCCGGCGACGTATCCACTCGACCACAACATCTCTACAATATATGTGTGTGTTTTTTTTTTTGTTTTTTTTTTTTTGGGGGGGGGGTTGTGTAGTGAGGGAGGAGATTATGATTTGCTTCATATTATAACTTATTTCCTGTCCAAAAAATCGATTGTAATTTGTTAATTGAATTAGATTATTACAAAATAACTCTATTCTGAGAATTATTTTTACTGTTATAATATTGAGTAAAATAAAAATTACGGAAAAGCAAAAAGGAAAATGTATGTGAGGGTGAATGTGAAGTTTAAACGGGAAATTGTTGTTTGCTCTTCCAAACACACCAAGCAAACAATCAGCGAATCCAGACGTCCTTTTGATATTCTTTTCAAGATGAAGATTCCTGCAACACTCATTATATTATACGGTCTGCCAATGGAATTGTCGGTAAATAATTTTCTTGACTTGTGAATCAACTTAAAAATTGTGATTAGAGTAGATCATTGGTATGAACGTCATGGTCTGATTGACCATGTTGACGTGTAAAAGGGATTATTTGATATTCTTTCAAATTACTATAACCATGAAATAATTATGTCATTATTAGAAGGAGGCTTTCTATGTTAAGTTGAAGACAAAATATTCATCTGACAAGAGAAGATTCTACAAGTAACCTTGCTCGCAGCCCAATTAGTTATTTTCTCTGAATTAAAAACAGTGGTTATGGAACCGATCAATTGTGTGGGGAGTGTTTTTTGTTCCTTTTCTTGGTTTATATTATGTAAACTACATAAGTTTACTCATGGACCCTGGATCATTTTTGTAATACAGAGAGAGAGAGAGAGAGAGAGAGAGAGAGAGAGAGAGAAAAGAAAGTCTTTGCCTGGAAACCACACAAATCTATGTCCGATCCCAATTAGTCATACCATGATTTACGGACTGCATGGCATACTCTTTATATCATGTCACATTATCGTAGGTGAATAAGATATTTCATACGCCGACTGGGGTTGTAACTAAGGTAACAGAAGAAATAAAAACACGTTTGAAAGGAACATTCTGAAAGGAAACGAAATCATTTGTAATGAAGTTCACGCTGATAGGTTTTACATTTACCAAAAAATATGATCACTGATTGTAACCTGTAGAGCGTGGGTGGTTAGAAGCTCAAAAACATGTTTGTCAAATGGATTCTTTAGAGTAAAATTACAATGGAAAAATATTTGGAGTGTAAGCATGTCCAAATTTGGGCATTAAACTTCGTTCCTCTTTGATACAACTCAGACAGCCATATAACCAGGGCATACAAAAAAGAAACAATATTTTGGCTTCGGTTTATGACACTTTACCTTATATTCAGGTCCACTATTCTTAAAGGGACTTGGCAACATTGATCAGATGAGAGAAAATGGTGCTATGGTAGTGACTTCAATTAAATATGATCTGAAAGTTTGGGTGAAAACGGACCCTAACAAAGCTTATTAATAATAACGATTTGGGGAAAACTGATCTGATGATTTATTTCTTAATTCTCCCAACTATATATATTATTACAATTTAAATACATTTTAGGTGAATGTAAATCGTCACAAAACAATGTATTGGCTCTATACCATTCTATACATTTAAGTGTTGAAATATTTTTAAAAGCCTGTCTTATGTCTTATTTTTATGGGAAAATTCAAAAATGGTTGGGAGAATTTACTGTTAAAGGGTGTCGCACACTAGTGACGCCTTCAAATAAAACCATAAATATCTTTGTAGTTTGAGGATTTGTTCAGGATTTGTTGCATGCTAGAGGGTAAGTACGATAGTAGGAATGTGATAAGTAACATTTCATACAAACATTTCGCAGTTTTTTCTTCGACCTTCAACAATGTTACCGAGTCACTTTATCAAGATTTCACATTGATGAATATGAATCATAATGAAATTCAGGAAATAAGTGAAAACCCTTAAAGCCCCACTGTCCTACTTGTAGCTACTTGCTCCCTCTATAGTAAACTTCCCCAATCGGTGCCTGTTGGTCCCCCATGATCCTCTTTTTCTTATGTTAGTTGAGAGCTTTGTTAATGAGATAGCCACCTGTCAGTGACCTCGCTGTGTGGTCTAATCCCTTTTGGCCCAGTAGTATTGACGGTCTTTAAATCTAAATACCGAACTACATTTATACATTTAGCTATGGTATGCTTTACTTGAACCTAAGAGGGCTTTTAACCGTTAAGCTGGTGTTGGGTGCATGGATTGAGAAAAACCTGAATTTTACAGAAACAATTTTTTTTTTCTCGCAGCGTTCTACATTAGTAAAATAATATCAGAATTAGATAAAGTAAAACTACGCATATAATGATGTATATGGTGGAAAACACAAGGGTCCGAATTTCTATACTTCACTTGTTGACACTTCAAATGATCACATTAGATTCCTCCGTCCCCGGTACAAAATATTAAAGATAATGTGTACTTATTAAACATTTGTTAATGAAATTTATTTAGGCTCTGCGATCTCTAAAATAAGATACCAATGACACTCAAGTTATGTAACATAATATAGGCCGATTTTGTACTACTAAGCCGATGATGTACGAATTAGGTATATGTTGGTGTAGGAAACAAGAAAAATTGTCAGTTTTGAAACATCAAATTTCATCATAATTAAATCACTAGCTATTGCTTTATATTACAAATAAATTTGGGTGAAAGATCAGAAGAACACGTCACGACGCGTGATGTGGCACAAATGACTTTCCATACCAATACTCATGCAGGGTATAAAATGGCGCCTAAAATGTCCCCCCCCCCCCACCTTGACTATTTTTCAAAATTCGGCAATTGTTTTTCTTTGTATTACACATTTGGAGGAATGTGTGTGTGTTTGTGTGTGCGTTTGTGTGTGTGTGTGTGCGTGTGCGTGTGAAAGAGGGCATGAATACAATTTATTTTATTTTCATAAATCATCCCCCACACTTTGGGACCTGTCTTTGTATGGCCGCTATGCCACTGTTTCAATCACAAACCTTTGAATTGTGAACCTTTGGAAAACAAGTGCCTCGGCGGGGACGGGGAGGGGGGGGGGGGGGGGCAAAGAGGGGGCCCAATTTTTGAGAAAATATTTTGCGGCGAAACAGCCACCCGGTGAATAATCGGGGGGGGGGGGGTTATGGAGCACTTCTTTTTAATTTGTTTTTGCCTCCAAAAATTGAAAATCGCAGCAACCGATATTTTGCTCAGTGGGGGGGGGGGGGGGGGGGGGGGCACTAATTTTGTTTTGCCACAAAATTTTGAAAAATGCACCCCTCCCCCTTGAGCACCAGGGGAGGGGGCCCGTCTTCAAATAAAGTTAAAATTAACGTGTTTTTACCTGATTTTTTTTTCCCAGGGGAGGGGGCCCCCTTCCTTGATCCGCCACTGGGGCGCGACCAGTGGCCACCCAGATTTGTCGGCGTACGACGCAAGAATTTATGTCGCTCGAAAATTAAAAAAAAAATTCATATTGGACCCATCATAAACACACTTTTAGGCCTAGTGAATGAACGATGAAAAATAATGAAGCCAGGGAATCAATGAATTGAGAGGAGTAAAAACGTGGGCAGAAAAAAGAGAGAAAGGTGGAGAGAGAAAGAGAATGGGAGTGAAAATGTAGAGAGAGAGAGAGGGGGGGGGGGAGACGAAGGAAGAGGAAGGGGGACCCAGGGCCTTCGGGGAGCCAACGTATGTCTGCCCAAATAAATGGATTCTGCTAATGTTGCTACTGATCTTTGCGGCCTAGACTCTATATATAGAGATTTGTATATGTATATGCCTGTGTACATTTAACTGTCTTAAAAATATTTTGCTTGATATATCAGTCATGTGGTACACATTATATAGCCCCGCGGCCCCTTGCCTAAAAATGACGTTTAAAAGGGCGCCTCCTATTACATTTGAAGCGCCCACTGACCTCTGAAATTCTGAAAATCAAAGAAATCGTATGCTAGCTTCAGTAATTAAGCACGTGATATTTTGTCTGCTCACTTGTTTACGTTACGTTCACAGTGCTAGTGCACAGCACATCTGCATCGCGCTCCTCATTGTTACATCAAAGACCTTGCGAATAAGCGATCGCTGACATGACACAATTCACAACGGGACTGAAAAGCTATGTCAAGCAAGCAACTTGCTCTTTAATAACATTAATCTCTGTCAAACGAGTAAAAACAATTAAACGTCATCAACATGGGAGACTACTACGAGTATGAGAGCGATGATAATGATGATCAGAAGCAACCAATTCATCGCAAAGTCTACCCGATTTATGGACGAGACCGCGAACGCAGCTCAGCGCCCAGTGACAGTTCGACATATCTGACAGGATCGTCGAGTGCCAGTGCCAATGCATTGATGAATTTTGACAGCGATTCTCATTGCGGTATGCTGCCTCACTTTTACACCTTTTTACTACAACTCGAAATCTGCATTAATATCTCATATAGCTTACAGTTTTGCAGTATAAAAATAGGCAGGGCTCGAGTACACACACCGCAAACTTTGTTGTCCTTAAATATTTGGGGCATAGCTACATGTAGGTGGCAACTATTGAACTAGACCGAAAGCTTCAGTCTCTGAATGATATCGACGGTAGCCTATAATCTAGGCGGAGTGCCGAGCTTTTTTGTTTGCTGCTAGACTAACCTTAAGCAGAACGTCTGATACGGCGAGACTACGAACCGTGAGTCGCGAAGCGGCTCACCGCCTATAATCACTGGTCTAGCTTTAGTCGTTGTTTTTTTATTATCGACCATGAATCCGTGGCAGTTTTTCGTACGAAAACTGCCACGGATTCATGGTCGATAATAAAAAAACACCGACTAAAGCTAGACCAGTGATTATAGGCGGTCCGCGGCTCACGGTTCGTAGTCTCGCCGTATCAGACGTTCTGCTTAAGGTTAGTCTAGCAGCAAAGAAAAAAGCTCGGCACTCCGCCTAGATTATAGGCTATATCGACGGTGGTTCCGCTTCTATGGGGAGAGAAATGACCCATATCAGACGGTTATTTCTGTCTAGGTGGCAACCAAATTTTAATTATATTTTGACTTTCTATAATAATAATACGCTAAGGCTCCGCGGGGGGCGCGACGTCTCGGCGAGCCTTTGTATTCTATTGTTTTTTAATGAGATCGCCGACCCAAGTTGGTGCGGCTATCTCCTCCTGAACCCTCCCCTCGGGGTACCCGTGCCCGGTGCCGTCGTCCGCGGGAGAGTCTACTCTAGCGAATTGGCTATACTCCGCCCGAGGTCCTCCTCCGTGTCGACGTCCAGGGCGAAAACAGACGCGACATGCATAATGCAGGATATGCGTGACGACAGAGATACCTCATGGATATTCAACATTGCATCCGTAGACACACAAAATTGTATACACAAAAATCGGTCGTAAAAAAACTCGAACCATATTCCATACCTTACCTGGCTTACCATGTCGCACGCAAGTACGCCAAAACACGTACATTTTCGCAGTTGCGAGATCGAGACGGAGCGTAGGGCTCGAGTTTTTGGCGGTCGATTTTGTTTTGGTAGAAGCTGAATCTAGACCATGAACCACTAAACATCGCGAAACTGCAATCAATTTCCATCACGAATTCACGATTGCTGCAATATTATAAAGTTTCCATAAATAGAGGTATGAAATTAAAGCCTATTTTGTGATGTTCTCACCGTGTTTACGTAATTTTGATAATCATTTCTTCAAAGTAAAGAAAATCAGACAAAATCACCGTAACTGACAGTGCATTGCCACTGTGTAGTGTGTGTGAGATGAGCTGAGTTGCAGTTGAAAGTGTGTGAGTTGAATTCGAGTCGAAGAGATTTGACACTTTGAAATTGTTATCTGTTGGTTTGCATCATTATTGCCGCGATTTCAATATAGTTTCGTGAATAGATTTACGAAACCTGAGCTTAGAATTAGTAAAAGTATTACTAGACTGTAATGTCTACGTTTTTAAAAGACTGTTTGATTTTCCTGTGAAAATTTTACTTTGAAAAATGATTATCGAAATTCATGGTCAGAAATAATCACAATCTAGGGTCTATTATGTTACAGTTCTTGCATCAAATCAATGCATGAAAACTTAGTTATTGAACTAGAAAAATGTTTTGTTTTTTTAAATAGGCAATTATGAAGTAGGAAGCCTGAAACCTAATAGCCTACTAAACAAATCTCAACAAAGTGTAGGCCTATCCTTATATGAATTAATGAAAAAGTAGCCCCAGAAAAAAGAGCCCCAGAAAATTTCCCTAAAATTTGAAATGGAGCCCCCGAAATGAAAAACTTAATTATTTGCCTGCGCACCCCCTCTAGAATCCCGCGGATTTCCGCGGGTCCTGAGTTGAGTGTATATATAATATAGGCGTGGGGTCCACGGGTTTCAAGGGGCCAAAAACCCCCAAAAGCTCGGGGGTTACGTTTTTCAACGTTGGGGGGGGGGGGGAGAGATCAGATCGCAGCGAGTTGAGTGTATATATAATATAGGCGTGGGGTCCACGGGTTTCAAGGGGCCATAAACCCCCGAAAGCTCGGGGGTTTTAGGCGTATAGGGTCAGATGAGCATATTTTTAATACTTTATTTGTGACACTTGCGGGTCACTAATTGGCGTGGGGTCAATACGTAGAGTTGCGTAGTGTTGCGTAACAACTACGCTGGCCTACGTTACTATATGCTGAGGGACGGAAAGGGGTACGCAAGATGAACGAAAACAATTCAACCTGTTTAATTTTTTTCGCCAGCCTACGCATAACCTACGCAGGGACTATTTCCCCATTAATACGCAGCCTAATTTCTGCGTAGTCGGTACGCCACACTACGGAACTCTACGCAGTTCCAGTGGCTTAAAGAATAACTACCGGTACAGTTGGATCGTTTTTTTAATTTTTATATAAGGACAAATTAAAAAAAAAACATGTTTAGCTTCCTGTTTTTTCGAAAAATGGGAAGGAGGAGGCCCTTTTTTTTCTTTTTATTTTCTTTCAAAATGGCCGCTTCGTATATTTTTTCTGACATTCAGGCTATTTTTCAAGATGGCGGCCGACAATTTTTTTTTCTTTTTTAAAATCAGAAATATATTTTAGCAGTGCTTTTCATGTTTTTTTTCTTTCAAAAAAAAAAAAAAAAATTTAAAAAATAATAAAAAAATAGGAGGCGGCCCCCAAAAAGGAAGCAGGCGGGGACGCTGTTTTTTTTTTCTTAAAAAAAAAAAAAAAAAAAAAAAAAAAAAAAAAAAAAAAACTTTTCAAAAAATTTCAACAAAAAAAATAGGAGGCGGCCCCCAAAAAGGAAGCGGGCGGGGACGCTTAACATGTATATTTCTTAATGGTTTTAATTTAGACAGTCTCTATATATCTATTTACACCCCCCGCCCCCCTCTAGGATCCCGCGGATTTCCGCGGGTCCTGCTAGTGTAATAATAAATAAATATGGACGGTTCCTTGGCATGCTTGGTGGCTTGGGCTAGCCTTATTTTTAATTGGCACACATACCCCGGTGTCTGGTCAGGTCGCCCCCAAGCCGGTCGCCTCCTATACGCAGTCGCCTCCTATACGCAGTCGCCTCCTAACGTAGTCGCCCCCAAATTGTGTGGTCGAGTCGCCTCCTATACACAGTCGCCTCCTATACACAGTCGCCCCCTATATACACAGTCGCCCCCTACGTACAAAGGCAGTACGCTAGCGCAGCGGTCAGAAGCAGGTTATTTAATGTAATGATGTCCACCTTCTTCTAGATAACTATTTTGTGCTAAAGTATAATGTGATAAACGTTTCATTTTATGTTGATGCAACAGAGATTTACATTCAAAGGTTTTACTTTTTATAATTGTACAGTAATATTCTTCTCATTTCGACATTATCAGCCACTGGTTCTCTGTTTCATTCCCTAAACTTAATAAAAGGTATGTGAGGGGGGGGGGGGGGTTAGAAAGTTGGACGTAGCCTGTATAGACCGTACTGTATTCATTGTTATGATATTTGTCTCTCCAATCACTCCCTTCCGGCTCTGATTTTGTTCTTTAGTTTTTTCTCTTTTTCGTGTGATTATATCTTTTCGCTAAAGTATAATTTCAGACGTATACCATCAGGAATATGTTATAATAATTAATCTCAAGGAAGGGATGATGCCTGGATACAAGCAAATGGCGGAATAGACAACATTATGGAAGATGAAGATGGACATAGACAGAGAGAGGGAGAGAGGGGGAGAGTGGGTTGGCGGGAGATAGAAAGTTGGACGTAGTCTGTACTGTATTTATTATTATGATATTTTTCTCTTAATCCTTGTCTGAATTCAGTTTTCCCTCACCGCGCTGACGTTTCATTAAATTATTAGAGAATGGTTTTCGACTCTTAATCCTTGTCTGAATTAAGTCCCCCCCCCCCCTTCCGCATGAAGCGCGGAAGCTTTGACGTTTCATTAAATTATTAGAGAAAGAACAAAAAAGACGATTCGTTGTACCGACTCTTCATCATTGTTTGAATTATCAAAAATGTTTCTTTGTTATTATTATTGTTTCAGCGTTATCCTCCGCGCGCTTTATAATAATGAAGGACAAAAGCGCCGCGACATAGTAATAAGGTATGTATTTGGAAGAATAACTGCTTTTTATTTGTGCACAGATTAAAAGAAAAGTGACATCTATACACAAAATAAACACAAATTATTATACAGGTTAAGGTTGGAACCTACTAGTGCTTTCGAATACTTGAAAAGATGAGCAGATGTCCCTTACAATATTCATTAAACAAAATCACGCACTTATATATATATATATATATATATAATGAATTGAGAGTAAAATTAGATAACGTTTCGTTCATTTGGGTTTACTGCCGAAAGCTTTTATTTCGATCTATTTGCTTCATATAAATTTATATAAGTCATATCAATTATAGCTCACTTTTAATTCAATGTAGAGACATTCTCTTCTATTTCTATTTTTAAACTTTTACAACTATCTCATGACGACACGTTCTAGTATGGGTCTTGTAAGTAGTGAACACAAACTATATGGGATTAAAAAGGGATCTGAAAATGCTCTAATTTGCTTGCGTGTACAAAGTATACTTGAGAAAAGCTAAGAAAGCCAATCTATTAAATCCTTATTATCTCTATAGCCTGTGGATACTCCCTTAAGTTCCGTCACTAAGCCAGCCAGAACGATTTATTTATTTATTTATTTAAAATGGTTTATTTCATTAAAAAACATTCGCGGCCCGAGAGCCGAATCAGTTTCTTTTACAAAGTATACATCAGTGACAAAGTAAAATTACACATAAAAATTATGCATGGTAGCATAATGGTAGTAAAATTGCAATTCTTTTGTACATAATTGTGCTTCAACGACCTTGGCAAATTGCTTGGTACACTCTGAAAACTGAAATGTTAAATCACAATTTAAAAGGGCCGAGGAGTGACCACTCTTTCAAAATGGTAGATTAACACTTGAACATGCTGGATCCAACACTATAAAGGTCGAATCTAGCAGGTTAAAAGAAACAATCTGACATTTTAAAAGAGTGGTCACTCCTCGGCCCTTTTAAATTTACATTTAACATTTCAGTTTTTAGAGTGTACATATACAGAAATCTGAATTGTATTACCATATTTGCAATTAAATTATATACTGAACTTATACAATATATGAATAGTGATACATTTTTGATATTCAAAAGAATTAAATGTTTTAGTTGGAAAATGCGTAGCCAGATGGGTATGGTTATATGGTATGGTTATGGTGTTTTCTTCAATAACAGAAACAAAGACAACAACAGAAACCAAATCCAGGAATTATAAAGTCAAATAGATGCTCCAGTGATTTAAACAGATTATACATTGTAGGCAAAATGCAGAACATTGTGTATTTGGGCCAATTTACTTAAAGGTACATGTAGAATATGATATTGCATAAAAATAAGATAAGTTTCGCATAAAAAACATGGGTAAAAGTTTGCCATTGTAATATTCGATATAATGTGCATCATCTTGGGAATTGTTAAAAAGTCAAACAGGATTTTATACAATTAAAACTGATTTAGTTTAAAAAAAGTAAAATTCTATATTCTAACCCTAGTAACATTATTAAAAAATCCATTCAAATGTCACCCTTTTATTTAAGAACTTATACCAGAGAAAGAGAGAGAGAGAGAGAGAAAGAAGGAGAGTGAGAATAGGGAGAGAGAGGGGGTGGGAGAGAGATAGGGAGAGATATAGGGAGAGAGAGAGGAGAGAGAGATAGAGAAAGAGAGAGAGAGAGAGAGAGGGGGGGGGGGGGACAAAGAGTGAGAGTAACAAGACAGTGAGCTAGCCAGAAAGCCATGAAGAGGGTCTCCCCGCTTCGCAGCACAGCACTGACAGAGAGGAGACAATAATATTGAGAGAGTGATCGATGTGTTAGTACGTAAGCTGGTGGAAACTTAGATGCAAATATCCTCGAAAATATGCGTTACAATGGAAAACTCGAGGAAAATTTTCAATATTTAGTAATATAGAACTGAGATGCCAGGAACTAAAAATGGCTTGACTTTGAACTTGTAAAAGACATCAAATTAAAACAACAAATTAGGGGGCGAGCTGACCAAAAAACTGGGGGCGAGCTGACCAAGAATCCCAAAATCGGCAAACAAAATCGGGAGGCGACATGACCAATTAAGGGCGACTTTGTAAGGGGGCGGGCTGACATTAGGCGAGCTGACATGGAACCCATACCCCTGCCTGTGTGAAGAGTGATTTAAACAAAATCTAAAATGCGCTCGTAATCGCCCTTTCCTGCACCAGACAAACCTTTCAAAATACCTTTGGGGTTGGACTCTTGGAGTTCATTAATAGATTCTTCTTTCTACTCGTAAAAAGCACTTTGAAATCGGTCAAGCATTGCATAAAACATGTGACAATTAATAGATCGGATTCTGAGTGATAGTAACATACATGTAGACTCTATGATATACTAACACTTAACAGTGACTAACCTTCCAGTAACTCCAGGGAGCTCCGACAAAGGCCTCGGCGGTGGCGGGGGGGGGGGGGGGGGGGTGTTTCATAAAGCTGTTCGTAACTGAGTTACGCATGACTTTACGAACGACTTGTATATGAAGTGCCAGATAGGATGCCCAAAGTTTTTCCTGATGATTTAACAAAGTGTGACTATTATTATGGCAAAAAATATACTTTGCCATAAAAACGTTTATTTTAATAAGAATGTTAATCTACATCTGCACAGTTTAACTTTAGTTGATGCAGCTAATAAGGAATTGAGCATACCATTTTGCACTTCATATTTAAGTCATTCATACTCATAGAGTCATGCGTAACTTTACGAATAGCTTTATGAAACACCTCCCTGGTGTTCCTGATGAAAATGAGCTAACATGTGAAAAACGCTGACCTATCACAAATATTCACGATGGTGGTTCTGGCAGACACGCAAATACATGCATTGTACATGAAAATAGCTGTTTCTCGCGTTGCCAATTTGTTATTTACTTTACAATACAGCAATTAGTGTCCAATGGACAGCTAAATTGAACTTGAAATGTATTTTTGTTTCTATTCTGTGTTTAGATCCCAAGGCCCTTCTGCAAGCTGTGGTCTTTGTCGAAGATGCTGTCAAATTCAGGAGTATCAAACACAAGATAGACCCCTTCTCTCTCTGGTACTACCGGGTCTACTACTCCAGGCCAATTCAGTGGTAAGGTTGTTCAATGTAACTCTTTGCTTCCTTTAGTTAACTGATGGAACAATCGCTGGAATACCACATTCAATTTTTGCTTCATATAACACTTTGCTTGCTGTAGTATAGACTTATTAAACAACCACTTAGTCCAGAATCTTGCCTATTTAATTTTGATCTCCACCACACCAACGCTACCTACTTACTTGCTACCAGCCGAAGATGGCTTGATCATTAAACTAGTACGCCCAACGAAAAATGGGCTGGTGAGCATAATTATGAGTTCGTTCATAAGGGCATCTTCGGCGGCTTGAATCAATTGTAGGGAGTATAATATGAAGAACCGGCTAGATTCTGGACTACATGTAGAGGTGTTGTGGTCTAGTGGATACGTTACAGAACATGGATAACATGGTTTGCGGGTCGATTTCTGCCGCTGCACTTCCATGTCTGTCCATTTGCAAGACATTAATCTACATGCTCTCAAGTCTTGGAGTATCAAACACAAGTTACCCATTCCCTTCACCTGGGTGGAGAGTGGCAAATGTAGGTCAATGTCTTGCCAAAATTAATCAAACACAGTCTGTACGCCGCTGCACGAAAACCGCCCGTATTTATCGTAGTCGTATGCAAGCCCAGCGGTCAATATGAATACGTAATGAGCACACAAGCTTGAAAACACCGACTTGTTTCCACCTACACAAAATGGTTTCTTGCTAATCATTTAGCATAAACGATATGTCAAATTGAAGACAAGAAACTGCTCTTTCATTAATCTGAATTAGAAATAAACTGGACTCCATTACCTTATGAAATATTTCCTGTCAAGTACAAGCTTACTTTTTCCGTATTTTCATCGAGTTTATGATGAAAGTGAATGCATAAAAAACATATAAAACGAGTAGGAACCTCATCAATCTTTATATTTTTGGAGAGTTTAGACATCATTCTTTGTATGGTGTGAAGATCAGGTTATTTGATTTTTCGAACGGGTCAAGTTCACGGTTTTAAAAAATAGTTCCACATTAAGAAGATACATGAATACGAAGATTTCCGATCACCTACCGAACGACCATTCGTCAAAGGTGAACGAACTTGTGACTTCGCGGTTTGTTTTCTAGGCACGAATAATGGCGTTATTTCAACATTTTAACCCTATTTCATGTAATTATCTTGGTATTTATCGATTACTAAGATTAACTATGGGCAGTGATACGATTGATTTTGGAAAATTTAGTGTTCGTTTCAAGAAATTTCAATTTGAAGAATAGTATGCGCCCACTCATACAAATTTGTGTAACGAAATTATACGACTTCACCGATGTCTGAATCAGCGAGTTCAGCTGTGTGGGTAGGCGATTTTGAGCAAAATGCAATTGTCATCGAATTTATCACCTAAAGAAAAAATAAATAAAAATCCCATTATTATTTACGGTTATTAGTGGTATGGTGAAGTTCACAGTTGTTAGTACAAAGTTGCAAAACATAATATTGCACTTTATACTATAGACTATACGCCAGGAATGTAAAGTCCAATATCTCTCTGCTTAAT
The DNA here is from genome assembly GCF_000002235.5 of Strongylocentrotus purpuratus. Taxonomy (NCBI): domain Eukaryota; kingdom Metazoa; phylum Echinodermata; class Echinoidea; order Camarodonta; family Strongylocentrotidae; genus Strongylocentrotus; species Strongylocentrotus purpuratus. The sequence continues at coordinate 1,701,678 of NW_022145558.1, forward strand.
TGTTGTTTTTTTCTTCCCAAGAAATGATATGTGAACATGTCGGTTCCAATGCAGTGATTGACACTACACACAAATAAATAAGTTAAAAATACACGGGGGCAATTTTCCCTTCAAACCTTTGAAATTCGGAGGGCAAAGCAATATTCAAGTCATTCTGTTTACAAGGCGAACTGAAGTCACTCATGAATTTGGTCCTGCGAAGGGTTGAGGTTGACATTCCCGTTAACAAAGTAACGCCTTCAATAAAGAAACACAGTCCTCTGATCAGTCATACAGTTCACGCATATACACAAACGGTATGTTTCTTTTGAACAATTGTTTTTATTTTTTATTTCTCTTTGAATACAAAAGACAACTTGGCAAGGTTAAAAAAATACATGTTTTGGCAGATATTATTATTCATAAGCTAGTCCAGCTGGGACACACACAGTACTGGCTAGTTTAAGGCACTAAAGCACGGAAAATACAAAAATCCTAAGTTACAATGAATAATGTTATAACACGAATAACTTAAGTTGCTCATGTATGTACATGCTACATTCTGCCGTAATATATATTAGAAGACTGTACAAGGAATACGGTAAGTGTGCAACATAAACTATTATAACAAAAAAGAATATAATATGTAATACAAACAAAATGGAGCACTAAATCAGATAAAGAGTATTGTGCATAACACTGGTTTGCATTCATACATGTGATGAATACATACTGGTAAGTGGTTTTCTATATTTAGCAAAAGAAAGAAATGCTGAAAGAACACAGGCTGCAAGGTGAACATGATCACTACCGGTAGAAGCAACATACATTGTCAAAGTTAAAATCAGTGACAGATAAAGAATTAGTTAAATATTCCAACTAAAGTGTTTCGCCTGTTTACAGAGAAATTCATTTCCGTTATTGACAACATTTCGGAACTGCATGTTCACCTCTGAAGGTGAACTAAACTGTGAGGAAAAGGATGGTCTATTGGGCATATCTTGGGCACTATTCTTGTCAATTTGTAATGATCTCAATTTAGAAACTGAAATATGCCATGAACGTATAACATAATCATGAGACATCTCTGCACTGTAAAAAGATATTCCCCTCCTACCAGCATCTCTATGTACAATCAAAAGCTCACCGAACTGGTATATAATCTTATCCTTTACAAATAATGGACTTTTATTTACACAGTCATACTGTAGCGCATCACAACATCTTTTTGAGACAAGATCATAAAAATATTCATAAACAGTTATGAATAAAAATAACCATCCTCAAGACACAGTCTACATTTATACAAATAAACATTTAGAATTTTGAGTAAAAAGTCTTCGTCCGAATCTGATGCAAGCACTCGGCTCTGATGCGAATTTTCCATACTTCTAAGTGACATTTTATTAGCACTACTTTACTTTATACAATACATGTAGCATGGTCTACATGTATGGTGACCTTGTGTTCCTGAAAAGTCTTCATTTATATCACCCAATCTTTTCAATTCACTTTCAGGAATATCTTTACAGGTATATGTTTTATCATCAGAAGTCAGTAATGCTTCACAAACAGAACAGGAACGATAACTTCTAGATTGCTCAAAATGTCCCAATTCAAATCTATGTTTCATGCATAAAGGTATAGTAGGTGGAATTGAAGTGCATTCTTCAGAAAATGCAGCATTGAATTATTCTAATTCACATTCACAATCTCTTAATAATTTGAGATTGAGATTGAGATTGAGATTGAAAAGGTTTTATTGATTGCACTTCGCAGCCAGATGGCTGAATTATGAACAATTTACATTGGCAATGAATTATAATACATACAAATGTGGTTGACATTGTCACAAAGTATAATATACAGTATATAACAAAATTCATAACAAAGTTCATAACTAATATGACTAAGGCAATAACAGGCAAATTAATTCACGTTTAAAATATATTTTGTGAGGTGACACAAGAGTAGGTCAAAGGATGAGCAAGCAGGCCCTTTGCTCTTCAATACACGCTCTCATTCCTATACACGCTCCTATTCTCACTCCTGTACCTTGGACACTCTCATAAACACTCACATTTACACTCCTATACAAACTCCCATTCACACTCCCATACACTAGCTAACGGTCTGCTCGCTCATCCCTGGACCTCTCTTGTGTCAAGGAGTGTCGGGTATTTAAAAAAAATAAACAACAAAACAAGTAAGCTCCTTCCCGACTTTCGTAAATTGGGGGGAAATAAGCAAATGAATTAAAAACTTGAACACCATTTGATCTGAATTGCCATGTCATGATTGCTACAAAACCTTATCACTATTCAATGTACATTTTAAAAAAATATTACAAGTAATTATGGAAGCATAGAATTTAAAATTTAAAATGCGGAATGTAAAATGTAAAAATGTAAAAATGTAAAAATGTATGCAGACAATGAGACACCGGACCATTCAACAGGTAGACAATTTATCAACACAACGGTCATAATGGAACAGAAATAAATAATTCTTTCTTTTTTACGTGTCTTTTGGGTTTTTCAATTTTCTAACATATTTTTTTCTGCAACCACTACAAATACAGTCTGTCATTTAGATATCGGTATTACGTTCCGTAATGATAGCTACAAGGGCATTAGATTTCATAGTACATAAATGGGGCCAAGGAGCCAACTTATCCTTCACCCCAGCAGCAAGAACGATTGATGTGATGTACAGGCTGAATTTTCTACTTCATCCCTCATGGTGATAAAATCACAATGCTTAATCTGAAAATAAGATAAGAGTCAAAGAAAAACTGACTTAATATATCATTAAAACGTTAATTGATCATCTTGCAACTTCAAAAGTTTACTTGACAAACGGTTGACATTCATAAGTTAAGGAGCAAGATTAATTATATTAGTTCAAATAAAAATAATTTTCCTGTATTTTCACAATGCTTTGGTTAGATTACAACCTAGGAACACTGTTTATATACCAGTAATGGAAACAAAATGAAGATTTTTATTTTATGAATTCACTTATTCGTTCTTGAGGAAGAAGATTTCTATTTAATAATGTCACTCGGGTGGAGTGAGATGCTGCGATGCATGAAAACAGCTCAGCCATCTACTACCCTCGAGAATGACACCATTTGGGGAAATCCATGTTGCCCTCTAGGGAAGTCGACAGCTGAGCCGTTGTGCAGTCCCTCGCTCCGCCCATGTCATGTCAACATTCACAAAACAACATGCTATCGTGAAGTCCATAATGTTACCATGGTGGTTAGCATTCATTGAGGGGATAATTACTGAATAAATGGTAACTTTAATGAACAGGATCTTGTTTTTTTCCGAGAATAAACAATAAAATGTGATTCAAAATGAGTTTAATTTGAATTTACTTTGAGAAAGCACTTTATAATTTCCATGTACATAAAATAAATGAAATCACAACTTACTTTGTTTCCAGGTTGCATCTTGAGGTCAAGATCAAGGGGGCGATCAGTTGGAAGAGGGCTAGGGGTCACATGACTGGTTGTGAAGCCTATGGGAGATCTTTTACAAGTTGTAGGAAGGACTGTGTACAGCTCCGCACCTGGAACAAAATTATCAACATTAGACAGTGAATGAACAACGCAGGTTGTTTTAATATACAAAGCAATCTACATGACATTAAACAGTTATGCATCAAGATTTCCTAATCATGTATTAGAAGAGGAAATGAGAGCAATTACTATATTTTCCTATGGGAGAACATAAATGAACTTTTTTCACTAATCAGAAATTTCACTGACTGCTCTTTAGGGATACAAATTTCCATGTAAATGCAATAAATGAAATCACAACTCACTTTGTTTCCAGGTTGCATCTTGAGGTCAAGATCAAGGGGGCGATCAGTTGGAAGAGGGCTAGGGGTCACATGACTGGTTGTGAAGCCTATGGCAGATCTTTTACAAGTTGTAGGAAGGACTGTGTACAGCTCTGCACCTGGAACAAAATTATCAACATTAACAGTGAATGAACAACGCATGTTGTTTCAATATACAAAACAATCTACATGACATTAAGCAGTTATGCATCAAGATTTCCTAATCATGTATTAGAAGAGGAAATGAGAGCAATTACTATATTTTCCTATGGGAGAACATAAATGAACTTTTTTCACCAATCAGAAATTTCACTGACTGCTCTTTAGGGATACAAATTTCCATGTAAATGCAATAAATGAAATCACAACTTACTTTGTTTCCAGGTTGCATCTTGAGGTCAAGATCAAGGGGGCGATCAGTTGGAAGAGGGCTAGGGGTCACATGACTGGTTGTGAAGCCTGTGCGGGATCTTCTACAAGTTGTAGGAAGGACTGTGTACACCTCTGCACCTGGAACAAAATTATCAACATTAGACAGTGAATGAACAACGCAGGTTGTTTGAATATACAAAGTAATCTACATGACATTAAACAGTTATGCATCAAGATTTCCTTATCATGTAAGAAATCACTACTGTATTCTATGGGAGAACATACATATGTAAGTGTATTTTTTTATAGTTTCACTGACTGCTATTTAGGGAAACAAATTCCCACGTGAATAGAATAAATTAAATCACAACTTACCTTGTTTCTAGGATGCATCCTTGAGGTCAAGATCAGGGGGGGGGTCAATTGGAAGAGGAGGGCTAGGGGTCACAACTTCTATGAGGGCCTGTGTACATCTCAGCGCCTGGAACCAAAAAAACAAAGACAAAACAATTAACACAGAATGAACACAAGAAATAAATCAAACATTCAAGAGTGATTTCCTCAACAAATAAAAAAGCTAGCAAGAACTATAGTTCTCTACCCCTGGGCAAAACATGGAATCCCATTTCACAAATCAGATTATCATTAACTTTTATTTAGGGAAATATGTGTCTGTGTAAAAGTCAATATACACAAATGCACACAATGAATACGATGTGGCTGACCGGCAAGTTTGACAGTATGACATGCGATTTGAATTTTTTAATTATTTTTCTAACATCGGTGAGTTGAATTTTTTTTATTTTTTATTGCTATTTAGGTGTCATCAATTGTCACTAAAGTACCAATTTAAAGTGAAATCAGTTGAGTTTTGTACAGTGGTGTTTGAAATGTTGAGATTAAAAAGAACAGCTTTTAATACACAGCCAAGGTCGTAATTTAATGCAGCCATGTAAGTCTAGACTGACTAGAGTCTAGACCACACAGCATTACTATCCTGGCTGTATATTAAAAGCTGTGCTATTGATTCTCAACATTTCAAACACCACTGTACAACACTCAACTGATTTTACTCAAAATCGGTACTTTAGTGACGATTGATGACACCTACATAGCATTAAAATACAATTTTTTCAACTTTCCGATGTTAGAAGGAATTATTTAAAAATTCAAATTGTGAGTCCACTGTCAAACTTCCGATCAGCCACATCGGCATGATTGTGTGCATCTCTGTGTGTTACGAGTGTATCGACTATTCATGTAGATCTATTCCAATCCTGCCTATGCAGTGCAGTGCTACTGGTCAATACGCAATAGCATTGACTCATCTTGACTTTTAATAGAAGTCTAGATCAAATCCTATTTGGAATTCAATCTAAAAACGTTATTACTAATAATCCCAGTCCCATTTGATGCCTGAACACGTGAGGAAACTGAAATTCAACAAAAAATGAAATAGTTTCGGTCTTTGAGCCAACAATTGCACTGAAGACTCCATGAAAATCTATATGTGGGACAACACTATACGATCGGTATGCACTACGCCCATTCGCGCGCGTTTTACTATTTTTAGACCATTTCGCGCCAGTTCACCCAACTTCGAGTACGTATTTCCGGTGAAAACATGATTTTCTCGTGAATTTGGGGAGCAGAATTCACTAATTTCCTGTTGAGGAACCTCAAATTGGACAACAGATTTGGCAATTTCAGACATTGCTGAACACATATCGACATCAAATGATCTTTTTCTAGTTTCGAACGGGTCAGGTTCACGAAAACAATTTTAGTTACAAAACTAGGAACGAAAACTTCTCAAAATTAGGCTTCATTGCATGATGCTGTAAAACCGTAAATTTTGCGGAAATATATCAACATTTCATATCATTCGAAAGGAAATTTTCTGGAGATCGACTTACCCAAACATGGCTGCTCAAAAACTGAGCATGCGCGAGAAAATAGAGTCTACGTCATCCCTTCCAGTATTCTCGCACGATCTCGTAACTTCTCGTTTGTGGATATTATTCATCGAGCTGTTTCCATCGCACGATAACGCTCGCACGATATGCTCATTAGCGAGCGTGCAGCGGGCTGACTGAACAGGTAGCCTTTTGATTTCTTCCTTGCACATTTATTTTAGCTATCTAAATTATCTATCTGTTTTCACAAAGCTTAGCATTTGTTACCGGTACTTGAAAAAACAAAGAAGGAATACAAATGCTTGAATGAAGGAAATTCAGAGGAAGGATGTATTGTTACTTCCTTCCGTCCAATGTTTTAACTTGCACGTAACCTTGGACTTTTAAGGCAAACAAGCATGTCAGCTTTATGTCTGTAGCACTCAGTGGCGGATCCAGGGGAGGGGGGGGGTGCCCAGGGGGCCCTGGCCCTCACCTTGGAGATGCCCCCCCCCCCCCTGGCGCTCAAGGGGGGGGGGGGTTGCGATTTTTCAAATTTTCGAGGGCCCCCAAAAAAATTAGTGCTCACTACCTCCCCAATAAAAATTTCAGCACACTAAATTTCAAATTGATTTCAATTTGGCCCCCTCCCTAAGAAATCCTGGATCCGCGCCTGGTAGCACTAAACTGCACCTTTGTCGTATGGAATCTACAGAATTTATGACAAGATTTTTTTTTGGGGGGGGGGGGAGTGCTGGGTGAATCCACGCCGACCGTATTAAGTAGATTCAATAAATGCAGAAAAAGTTTTAATAAAATTAAAGATTATATTTGATCGAATACAGAGATCCTTCCCTTTTCTCAGTTTATCTTTGAACAGAACTTACAGCCACAAACAAGGGGTAAGCTTTCCACATGTTAGATAGAGAATTCAAATTAAAATGTTTCTTGTCATTAGACGGCACATTAAACTTATCACTAATGTAATGTAAGTGTTTATACTGTACAAAGCACTGTACATGTTTCACTCCAAGTGAAGAGTTTAGTTTTGCACACAACTATGGATTTATTACTTATGGATTTTCCTTTAAAGCCTGTCTGCACTAGTTTGGCCAGGAGGGATTAGATCTCCCAGCGTGGTCACTGACTGGTAGTTATCCCATCGAATCAGCTCTCAATTAACATTTTAAAAAAGAGGATCATGGGGGACCAACAGGTACCGCTTAGGCATTGTTTTCTATATAGAGAGAGCAAGTAGCTACAAGTAGTGCAGTGGGGGCTTTCCCTTTAAAACTCTACATACAGTACATGTACATGTAGTTCACAGCATATTTTGAATGTGTGGCGTGGGTTTCACATAGTCAGCAACAAACCAACCACATCCCCTGTATAAATATAGACTAAAGAATGACTAAAGAATTCTGATGTAGTTCATTGATTTTGATATCAATGCCGGTTTGAATAATATCATAACAATAGGGTTATGTTGACAGCAAGACACAATCAACATGACTCACATTGGGCTCAAAGGAACATTAGGCCTGTTTTCACTATCTCGAGATTGCCAAATATCCAGCTATTTGAACTATCTCGATCGCAAACTATCCAGCTAATTTGCGTCTTCATTAGACTGAAGTAGCAATTAGCGGGATATTTGGTCGGGATCGTCATCCCAAGATATCTTGGGATAGTTTGCAAAATAAAGTTTCGAGGTCGTAATCTCGAGCTGATGAAAAGGCGATTTGTTACTTCAGGATTATTTCCCAAATCACAAATAGCGGGCTATTTGGCAATCTTGTGATGATGAAGATGCGCCTATTGACAGAAATGTTTGCTATTGCCTGGTTTTCGTACCAGTTTCATAATTACAGAGTAACATTATTTTTCTTTAATATTATTATTACTTATTTGACCAAACAGTATAAGGGAGTGGGTATCTTTGCCTCAGATTCTAAACAAAAGCTTGGATTTAGCTCATGCTGCAATTATAATAAACCGGTAATGAATCTTTAGGTCAGTCAGGAATCCCATGACTTTTACAAGCCAATCGCCTGTCTGATTAAAAGATATCTATGATTGAATTAAAATTTCACAAATCGTTTTCCCAACGGTTTTGAACAGCTTTTATAACACTACAGTCTATTGGGGAAACCAAAGATTTTTACTTTTTTGAAGCACTTCAATGACTTCATGATCATTTTCATACACCATATCACAGACACTGATAACACGTAGGGCTATGCATATCAGATTTGTAAAACTGGAACATTGTTAAACAATGGCTTTAAGAGGTGAGAGTCAAATATGTAATAAGAATACAGGTATGAAAGAATAAAAGGAGTGGGAGCAGTATAGTAAGTAGGTCAGGGTAAACAAACGTGAACTGCAACACTGTTGCCCGGAGGCGTGTGCCCCCGCTCTTGCTACATAGTCCCGGTAAATTTACATAATACAATCTCTACATTAAAGATAAACTTGAGTACTAGTAATGCGATTGCATTGTGAAAGAAAAGGTGTGGAATGGATCAGAAAAGTTGATCATATAGCATGCAAGTAATGGTGTGTAATGCAAGGTTCTGGAGTCATCAAAATCATCATAAATTTGGCAGAGTCTTGGTAAAGTAACAATCACTTACACAGAAAGATGTATATGGGACAACACACATGGTGTCGGGGCTAGTACTACCCTGATTTCCTTATCTTTCTATGCTCATTACTTAGCCAGTATACATTTTCTTCCAAAATTGTTTGGCACATGACATTTATTTGTAATCTTGAACATTCAGTGTAAGTTTCGTTAGATTCTGTGAGAATTCCCCATAGGAAAGAAATGAGCCTGCCGCATACTCCTGCGGCAGACTTGCCGCAGATCTGCGGCAGACCTGCCGCAGACAGTCATCTTTTTCACATGCAAATTAGTTTTGCCGCAGACTTGCCGCAGACTTGCCGCATACTCTTTCAGTATGATGAAGAGTCTGCGGCAGACCTGCCGCAGACTTGCTGCAGACCTGCCGCATACTCTTTCAGTATGATGAAGAGTCTGCGGCAGGTCTGCCGCAGACTTGCCGCATACTCTTTCAGTATGATGAAGAGTCTGCGGCAGGTCTGCCGCAGACTTGCTGCAGACTTGCCGCATACTCTTTCAGTATGATGAAGAGTCTGCAGCAGGTCTGCGGCAGACCTGCCGCAGACCTGCCGCAGACCTGCCGCAGACTCTTCATCATACTGAAAGAGTATGCGGCAAGTCTGCGGCAAGTCTGCGGCAAAACTAATTTGCATGTGAAAAAGATGACTGTCTGCGGCAGGTCTGCCGCAGACTTGCTCGAACTTGCCGCATACTCTTTCAGTATGATGAAGAGACCTGCTGCAGACCTGCCGCATACTCTTTCATATCCAGTACGTGGCAATAAAGTATGCATGTAGAAGAACCAGTGATAAACTGATTGATACTTCATAATCAATATTGGCAATATCGATATTACCAATTAGGTAATACCAATATATGTCGATATTACCAATTAGGTATATTCTATTCTCAATTGTATTAACTTCATCACATTGATCATTTGAAGTGTATTCAAGAGTAACATTTAAAGTGACACAGGCTCGTACACATATATATACTAAATATGTATATTGTTTCTTGGTTAGTAATCATAGTTTCTTGGTTAGTAATCAATATCTATTGCTTAAACGTGAATGTAATTGTAACATGATCAGACAAAATAATCTATTGGTTAATAATGGCAAAAGGAAAATAGAAATCACAAAATGATGTGCATTGTCTTAATTTGCTTAACAAATCATGATAAATGTATTTTTCTGTCACACGTGTAAAGTAATAATGAATATGCATGAGATGATTGGTTTCAATTGGCCCTATTAGACTTTAATGGGATTTCCTGTGGCAGACCTGCCGCAGACTGTTCCTGTGGCGTACTGGTATGCGGCAAGTCTGGAGCAAAGTTTCGCCCTGCCGCAGATCTGCCGCAGACTGTTCCTGTGGCATACTAGTATGCGGCAAGTCTGGAGCAAAGTTTCATCCTGCCGCAGATCTGCCGCAGACTGTTCCTGTGGCATACTAGTATGCGGCAAGTCTGGAGCAAAGTTTCATCCTGCCGCAGATCTGCCGCAGACTGTTCCTGTGGCATACTAGTATGCGGCAAGTCTGGAGCAAAGTTTCATCCTGCCGCAGATTTGCCGCAGACTGTTCCTGTGGCATACTAGTATGCGGCAAGTCTGCAGCAAAATTTCATCCTGCCGCAGATCTGCCGCAGAATGTTCCTGTGGCATACTAGTATGCGGCAATTCTGCAGCAAAATTTCATCCTGCCGCAGATCTGCCGCAGACTGTTCCTGTGGCATACTAGTATGCGGCAAGTCTGCAGCAAAATTTCATCCTGCCGCAGATCTGCCGCAGACTGTTCCTGTGCATACTGGTATGCGGCAAGTCTGCAGCAAAATTTCTTTCTGCCGCATACTTCGGCATACTCTTTGCCGCAGACTAAAAGTCTGCGGCAGGTCTGCGTCAGATCTGCGGCAGATCTGCGGCAGGTCTGCGGCAGGTCTGCGGCATACTTTTCACTTTCCTATGGGTCTTTTTCTTTTTTTTACCAGAACTCAAGTTTATCTTTAAATGTTGCACACAAGTAAGCATTTACATTTAAACAAAATTTAGAAGGTTAAATATGTTGTGACTAAAAGGAATGCATGGCTCAACACTTGGGGAAAGTTTCACAAACCCTAAGATCATCTAACTATTGGCAGGCCGTTCATGTCACTGTTTGATGATGATATTAACCATAATAATAATAATAATATAGCACTGGTAGCTGCCAGGTACTGACTCATATTGCAGTTAGCGCACGGTACAAAGTACAAATGATCCCAAATTTCCTGCGATCTTTTATATATGTGGAGCCGCCCCACTTGGTGCATTTCATAATAGTCATTTTTACAGTAATGGAGGGGCTGCATGATCAGCTTTCCCCCTCCCCCCCCCTTTTTTTTTTGAAAAGAAAATATCCAACCTTTTATCATGGAATATGCTGTAGGTGCATAATTGAATGATAGTACATGTAGATCTTGATAAGCATGCATAATTTGTGTCAGTTGGCATAACAGTTTTGTACAAATAACCTTTATCTGCTCATGCGCATATTTTATCTAAAAAACTGGCATTTTATCTTAAACTTAAAGGGAGTGTAGTCTGACATGACTACGTGTCTTTCCCGTGGCCTGACTTGGGGGGGGGGGGGGGGGGGGGAGGGGACCGCACCGCAAATCATGTGCATGCAACATACTATACACAAAACCGAAGCGTGAGGCTAACTTGAGATAACTTATAGATTAAGTCGCTGACTTCCGTAAATCAAGTCCATTCGTTTACGTGCAGTTGTCCAAAAGAAACGTAGATGGCGTTAACCAGTATTTGCCAAGTTACACTCCCTTTAAGTCAAAAATATTCTCCAAAACAAGATGAAGCTAACTTATTCTGATCTTTCTACCCCCCCCCCCCCCCCCCTCCCTCCCCTTCCCCACACACACACTGTTATCTTTTCAGGACCCTCTATTTAGCGATCTTCACCATCCTGGTCCTTGCTTTCTTCGAGCCCCCATCCTCCCTCACCACCGGCAGCAGCTCTGACCCCCGTTACCGTGGCGACCGCATCCATGCACCCTGCGGTGTGACGGAGGGTATCGAGTTCGCCTGTCTCCTCATCTTCTTATATGACGTGTGCACCAAGGTAAGATGAAAATATTACAGCCCCGTTTTATAGACATGAAGTGTTTGGAGAAAAAAAATATTAAAAAGAGACCTTCTACAGCAAAACTTAGTGTGGAAATGAATTACTCACATGCCTCTGTGCATTAGTGTTGAATTTCTCTTTTGTGAGTCCTGGCCCACATGTTGCTCCCTCCCTTTTCCTCTTGTTTTGTTTTCATATTGCATGATCTGTCAAATTATATTGTGCTTTTTAAGCTTGGCCTAATAGATAATAATAACTAGATTTTTTTTTTTTTTTTTTTTTTGGGGGGGGGGGGTGTATTAGAGGCTATCTGACAGCAAATCTATGCATAATAGCAAGGCATTGTTTGAAATCTACATTTCATGATTATGCAACTTTTGTTTCTTTGAAGAAAAAAATTGTTTTGAACAAAGCAAGGTTTTAGACCATTAAGTTAATAATAATATGAATAAATCATATAAATAATATGTTAAAAAGTTCTCTTCCTTTTTCTCTTTTTTGAAAAAGATTTATCTGATAGGTTTTTCAGAGCTGAGGAAGAGCAAGTGGCTGGTTGCCTACCTTGTTGTTATGGCTTTCTCTCTCATTGATTGGTTGGTCACTATCAACTTCGTCTGCGATGAGCTGTATAGAATTCGCCGCTTCCTCCGCCCATTCTTCCTCATCCAGAACTCCCAGTTGATGAAGAAAACCGTGAGGAGCATCAAAAACACCATGCCAAAAGTAGCAAGGTACATTATAGTAAACTGGGTCAGGATTTATTTTAATACCTGACGCATAGAAGTCACGTTGAAGGAGTGAAACTATTGGTTCGCAGATACAGTCAAACCTGTCTACAGCGACCTTCCAAGGAAAACACAAAAAGTGGTCTTTGTCGACAGGTGGTCTTTGTAGACAGGATCCTTTGTACATGTTTCAATGAGAAACCATTTTGAAGGGAAACAAAAAATGTGTTCTTTGTAGACAGGTGGTCACTGAAGCAGGTTTGACTGTATTATCTTTGAGGTTTGACCTATGAAAATTACTTTACAAGCGATCCCAATGACAATAAATCATCGATAGAGGTTCATCAGCATAAATTATTTGGGTCTGCCTGTCAATGACAATTTCCAATTTAATTTAGACATCAGCACTGTGAGAACAATTTATTGTAAAAGTGCGGATTATCACTTAGTTGTTATATTGATACTGTTATCTCTGTTGGGTACAAGAACGATACTTTGCCTAAGGACAATCGCACCTTAGTTCAAAGAAATGTGTCTTCATTATGTTGTTGAATCTTTCCGTGACAGTGTTATCCTACTTCTACCAATACACATCTGTTTCCTAGACCGGAAGGATATTAATAGTCATTACTAATTTAGTGAATTTTTGTATTCCTTTTTTCTTATGACAGTGTGATTCTACTTCTTCTGATACACATCTATTTCTTCACCATGTTTGGCATGCTACTGTTTCCTAGACCAGATGGAGACCTGGTAAGTAAAACCTTCAAGAGGTGTCATGGCATAGTAGTTTATTCAGTTGACTCTCAATACAAGGTGTCGAGGTGTTGTGGTCTAGTGGATAAGTCAACCGACTGCAGATCACAAGTTACGGGGTTCAAGTCCCGCCGCGGCACTAATGTCCTTTGGCAAGACGTTAATCTACATTTGCCACTCTCCACCCAGGTGTAAAAGGGTACCTGATATGCTTGAGCGCTAGTTACTTTGGCAGCCCGGCTACGATAAGGGTAATATGTGTAAAGCGCCATGAGCGTCAGAGCCTGACAGATACCGGCGCTATATAAGTAACCATATTATTATTATCCAAGGGTCAAGGTTTTGAATCCCAGCCTGGCAAGAGATTAATCCTCATTTGCCACTCTCCACCCAGGTGTTAATGGGTACCAGATAGGATCTGAAAAATATTGTAGTTCACTCAGCACTGTGAGCATCTTTAAAATGGCACCGGGCTTGATTGCTCCCCAGGGAATGGAGAATGTGCATACATTGAATGCCTGCAAGACTGAATCCAATGATGGTATAATAATATATCTGTAAAGCACCAAGAGACATCGTCGAAACAATTGACTATTTCACATCATGGTTGAATGAAACTGCCTTGCATACATTAGTTTGATAACTTACTGGTTACAAAAAAAGAATACTCAACCCTACTGTAATACTTGTCTTTATTATATCTTTATTCTCATTTTTTTGCAGAAACCCTCTGTCCTCCACAACAAGACTTCAAATCAGACGAGTTTGATAGTTAATGATACAACAATAGTAAGTTTCATATGTATACAGTTATGTGCAAGATTAAATCATGACATGGATTCATTTTTTCTCTTTACTCCCCTCCTTTTACCTGTTTTTTCTCTCTTTATCCGGGAGAAGGGGTGGGGTGTGGGAAGTGATGAGACTCGAGTGTTACCAAGATTTATCATTTAATCTTACATCTGCTCTGTGAACCAAAGAAAAGAAGCACTAGGGTTTTGATCCTCATCACCAGACCATCACTGGTCCATGGAAAGGGTCACGATGAACTAAAAACAAATACCTCGCTTCTCCTGACCCATTCCAAATTATAGTCGAACCTGTCTACAGCGACCGCCCAAGGGAAACACAAAAAGTGGTCTTTGTAGACAGGTTCTTTTAGTACATGTTTCAATGAGAAACCTTTCTCAAGGGAAACAAAAAATGTGCTTGTTGTAGACAGGTGGTCACTAAAGCAGGTTTGACTGTATTAATATTCATCAGTCCGCCATTAGGACGATAGCTTTGAATGTTAAGCTTCCTAGGAAATTTTCAAGCAGTGGATGGCAGGTTCAGATCCCACTGGTCCATACATGCCAACTGTTCAGATTAAAGAGGAACATTCCTCTTTTTGGGAGAAGATAATTATCATTTTAATGCAGGTGTTCCTCTTCCTGTACAAATTTGTCTGTAGTATTGAATAGGAGAGTTAGGATTGTTCCTCTTTTTTTTTTAAAATAGCATAATTTGTACAGATTTCTGATTTTCAAATGTTGGCATGTATGCTGGTCCCTAGATTATTTTCTGACTTGTTTTCAATTACAAGAAAGATTATGCAATCTTGATGTACTGAGTGCAAGCCCCACCCCCCCCCCCCCAAAAAAAAAAAATTCTTTACAACAGTTAAAACTTCTCTTAGGAAGCCTAACATTTAGAGGTTTCAATCTTGTGGGTGATTCCATGCTCGTACGAAGTGAGACTTGCATCTATCTATTTCATAACAAAAATCTGTCAATATAAACCATTATTAACCAACGTTTTATATGCTCTAATGTAGGGAGCTTTATTTTTTGGACAGAATGGATGGGGAAAAAGACATACAGTTTGTCGTATGGGACACATTGCACAATCGCTCTTTTCCAATTGACTACTAATCATTTCAGTTGTGTATTCCTCCATAGCATAAGTAACAGCAGTGAATTGAAAGTATGCTACTTGATATAATGCATACATAAGCTGCAGTAGGACTTCTAACTTGAGTTCCACTATCCCCTTTGATTTTATTCTTAAAGTAATGCAAATGACAAAGCATTATATAATATTATTATACTTCTCTCAAATGCATTCCTGTTCAGGTGGATTCTAGGATATTCCAAGAGGGCATGCAACATTTTGCCAGCATAGGTGAATCATTTATGAGCCTCCTAGTGCTCCTCACGACTGCAAACAACCCTGATGGTAAGTGGAACATGCCAACATTCCCATAGAGTAGTGTAGTTCTTAATCATGGTTTGGAATATTCCATTCTAATTTTAGGTAGCATGTAAATTGTTTCTTGATATGAATTCCAAAAATATTAGATAATTATTGAAGGACACCTGGGCCCCGATGCACAAAACTTACCATTGATGGTAACTTTTGCATTAATGGTAACTACCATGGAAACCTTGATTTTGATTGGCTGTTGAGCCATGTTACCATGGTAGTTGCCATTGATGGCAAAGTTACCATCAATAGTAAGTTTTATGCGACAGGGCCCTGTTATTTGATATTTGAAATCAGAAATGGGCAAAACACAAAATTATCTTCTAAATCAGGCTTACAGGTTACATGAATGGCAAAGTGAAAATACAAGCAATCATGATAAAATGTTTGAGGGAGCGGTGTACATTTCATGTATTGCATAATTTCAAAAAAAATTTTGAGTGGATGATGAAGGAAAAGATATTTTTCATATAAGGGGTTGTGTAACTACATACATGTATGTGCAATACTTCAGTTCAGGCACACATATGACAATGTATTTTCTTATTCAGATAATATACAGATTTATGAAAATAGCAAAAGAGAAAGATAATAATAATAATAATAATAATAATCTTTTTTTAAGTCCACTCCAAGGTTAGTCACAGAGTTGCCAGTTTATGTTTGATTGATCGCACATTTAATTCTTAACTTATTTCAAAATTTGTATCTGATTTTCATCAAACGTTTTCGTATTATGATATTATGACCATTATTATTATTTTTTTAGTTACCATGCCCGCCTACCAGAACAACAGATTCTATGCCCTCTACTTCATCATCTTTCTTGGAATTGGTAAGTCCAGAGGAGAGAGAATGAGGGAGGGAGGGGGGAGGGAGAGAGAGAGAGAGAGAGAGAGGAGAGAGAGAGAGAGAGAGAGAGAAAGAAAGAGAGAGAGAATAAGAGAGAGTGAGATAGAGAGAGAGGGAGAGAAAGAAAGAAAGAAAGAGAGAGAGAATAAGAGAGAGGGATAGAGAGAGAGAGAGAGAACCTGTATGTAAAGACCACCTCTCATAATGTTACAATACAAGGTTGAGTAGTGGTAATGTGACTGTATTAGATATGTCTGCACAGGACTGTCAGTTTAAAGCTTTGAATTAGCGAAACCTCAAACTGTTCTTGTGTGAAATTATTTTATTTGTTAAACCATTCTGTCCTTCTTTTATAATATACACAAAAAAACAAAAACAAATTGACACTAAATAAATTGGAGGTATCCTATGGCTTATCCACAATCTTAGGTGCATGGGAGAGGCATTACGTCCTTGCTTGTCAAAACCATGCCGTCCTGAGACAACAGTTGACATCCCAAACTCTATCCTCTTTGTTTCTCATTCTTTGTTTTCATTCTTGAACAAGAATGTCTTAAAGATGCACATATTTATTGACATTTGAATGGTTATTTTCTCTGTTTTTGAAATGTTCTGAATAAGACCCTTTAACGATTAAATATATGTGCCCATCTAAGCATTAACTTTCAAAACTTAATCTTAACCGATTGTTGGTAGAGTATGAATTTTTCTATTATTTGATATGTTTTATTATATTCTATTGATAGTTTAAATGAAAATGTTGAACAATGATGAGTGTTTACCTCTTCTTCTTCTTTGCTGAGTGTATTTAATTTTGATTGTTTGTTTTTCTTTTTTTTTTTGTCCTTACAGGTCTCTACCTTTTCTTTAATATGCTTACTGCCGTCATCTATAATGAATTCAGAGGATATTTAATTGTAAGTAAAACCCAAGAAATGTTGAATTTCCCAAAGGTCTTAAAGGGGAAGTCCACCCTGATATTTAGGTGGTTTTAATAGCAGAAAAATGAGAGAAGCAGGTCAATGAAAATTTGAGCAAAAACCAACTAAAAACAAGAAAGTTATGAATTTTTGAAGGTGTGATCAATCAAACACAAATTGGCAACTCTGTGCCGTATCTTGCAAGATTTCCTCCCCTTTTTCCTTCTACTAAAACTAGACCAAATGACTACTAGCCTAAATGGTCATTAGACCAAATGATAAGTAGACGGAATGATTATTAGACCATGTGAATAGTGGCGGGCTGGGTGTAGATCCTACGGCAATAAACCATAGTAAGCATTGTAGTTGAAAGATAATGCCAAATCCCTGCTAAAACATGACACAAAGTCTGAGAGGTTAAAGTGACTTCTAGTAATGAAACCACCTTTAAAGAAAAAAAATGGTGACAAGTCGGTCCTCAATTGTAGAGGTGCCGTGGACTAGTGGATAAGAGTTTGTTCAAAATCATTTGAACAAATAAATAACAGTCCTTTTCAGGACTACACACCCTGAAGAAAGATTACCGAGAGTCCTTTTCAGGACTCCTCAATCCTCCCTCTCTCTCACATGGTGCATCCGCAAGCCTACTGTATAAATAAATAATAATTATCCTATACAAATAATGTTTTGTTTTGCTGTAATTGATAATATTCATTGCTGCACGAAAGAAAATTATCGGTGTTGCCAAATTGAAGAGTGTAGTGATTGTGTTCCCTTTCTCTACCAGACGTCAATGCAGTCCAGTCACTTCCGTAGGAGATTGGGATTTCAGGCTGCCTTTGAGATGTTGAGAGCCCAGATCAGAACGGTCAACGGAAGTATTGAAAGGTGAGTGGTTGGCAATCTGAGGCAGGTACGTTCAAGCAACACTCTTTCACCGTAGAAACGCGGTTTTCAAAGACGTTTAGTTTAAAACATGGTTGCGTTCAAGGGATTTCAAGTGATTCTTTGTCGGTCGTAAAAATAAACATGTTTCAAATTGCAAACATGAAATGCTGAAAAAGATGCGTTTGGTAACGTGATTCTACAGAATCACGGTCGCTAAAAAACTTGAACGAAACGGACATCTCAATCATGATTCTATGACGTCATTATGGAGGCCTGCTTCCGGTTTTTGCGGACAGTCGCTCGTAAACAATTTCAGTTGACCTATACTACCTTCGTCAAACTGCGCAGTGTGACGCGCAGTGGCTGGGCTTGAAATGAGCGCGAATCGGCGTTAATGGAAAACTGCTTGAAAGGTCTCCCGCAGTAACCGTGTTTTGTAACAGCATTTTGATTTGTAATTCATGTTTGTTATTCTTGCTTCTATAAATCGCTTGAACACACCCTCAGTTGGTTTAGCATCTGCCTGGCAATTCTAAAATTGTCGGTTCAAATCCAATCCAGGGGAATGACTAAAGCCCTCATGTGTGTTAACGCGCCCCTCTTCTGTTTCATAGATACATGTAGGATAGGATGTTTATGGAGGCCCTGTGTAGAGGAGAGTCGCCACCTTTGCACATTAATAACTCACTGTACCATCGTATAAGAGTAGGGGGAAACCCTGGTGCAGTGGTCTACCTGCACACCCCCAATCAGTTAGACCGGTAGGGGAGACCCGAGGGTTACACTGATTTAGTTTGATTTTTGTCTCCCAAGCACAGTGACACAGAATTCTTAATTATAAAAGATTCTGCACAAAACCCTTTATTGAGGTCAATTTATACCGTGATAAAGTTGGATGGGCACAAAACATTTTACTTCAGATATCAACCATGCATACTCTAAATTTCATGGTAATAATCACTTTTTAGAAGGCATGTTGATAAAGATAAGTCTAAATGATCTCTCTCTCTCTCTCCCTCTCTCCGTCTTCTACCTCCCCTGATCTCTCTAATTCTCTTTTTTTTCTCTCTTCTTCCTTCCTCTATCTCTTTGTCTTTCTCTCTCACCATCTTTCCCCTGTTACCCTTCCACCCCTCTCTCTCTCTCTCTCTCTCTCACCCACTCTGGATCCCTTTCTCTCTCTCTCTCTCTCACCCACTCTGGATCCCTTTCTCTCTCTCTCTCTCTCACCCACTCTGGATCCCTTTCTCTCTCTCTCTCTCTCTCTCTCACCCACTCTGGATCCCTTTCTCTCTCTCTCTCACCCACTCTGGATCCCTTTCTCTCTCTCTCTCTCTCACCCACTCTGGATCCCTTTCTCTCTCTCTCCCTCTCTCTCTCTCTATACCCTTCCTGCCCCTGTCTATATTTCCTAACCGCTCTGTCTTCTCGCTCCTCCACCCTTTCTCTCTCTATCTCTCTCCCTCTCTCCCTCTCTTCCTCTCTCCCTCTCTCCCACTCTCCCTCTCTCCCTCTCTCCCACTCTCCCTCTCTCCCTCTCTCCCTCTCTCCCTCCCTCCCCTCCCTACCTCTCTCCCACTCTCCCTCTCTCCCACTCTCCCTCTCTCCCTCTCTCCCTCTCTCCCTCTCTCCCTCTCTCCCTCTCTCCCCTCCCTACCTCTCTCCCACTCTCCCTCTCTCCCTCTCTCCCACTCTCCCTCTCTCCCACTCTCCCACTCTCCCTCTCTCCCTCTCTCCCTCTCTCCCACTCTCCCTCTCTCCCACTCTCCCTCTCTCCCACTCTCCCTCTCTCCCACTCTCCCTTTCTCCCACTCTCCCTCTCTCCCACTCTCCCTCTCTCCCACTCTCCCTCTCTCCCACTCTCCCTCTCTCCCACTCTCCCACTCTCCCACTCTCCCTCTCTCCCTCTCTCCCACTCTCTCCCTTTCTCCCACTCTCCCACTCTCCCTCTCTCCCTCTCTCCTCTCCTCTCCCTCTCTCCCTCTCTCCCCTCCCCTCACTCTCCCTCTCTCCCACTCCCCCACTCTCCCTCTCTCCCACTCTCTCCCTCTCTCCCTCTCTCCCACTCTCCCTCTCCTCCCTCTCTCCCTCTCTCCCTCCCTACCTCTCTCCCACTCTCCCTCTCTCACACTCTCCCTCTCTCCCACTCTCCCACTCTCCCTCTCTCCCACTCTCCCTCTCTCTCTCCATCTCTCCCACTCTCCCTCTCTCCCACTCTCCCTCTCTCCCACTCTCCCTCTCTCCCACTCTCCCCTCTCCCCTCTCCCACTCTCCCTCTCTCCCACTCTCTCCCACTCTCCCTCTCTCTCTCTCCCACTCTCCCTCTCTCCCACTCTCCCTCTCTCCCACTCTCCCACTCTCCCTCTCTCCCACTCTCCCACTCTCCCTCTCTTCCACTCTCCCTCTCTCCCACTCTCCCTCTCTCCCACTCTCCCTCTCTCCCACTCTCCCACTCTCCCACTCTCCCTCTCTTCCACTCTCCCTCTCCCACTCTCTCTCCCACTCTCCCTCTCTCCCTCTCTCCCTCTCTCCCACTCTCCCACTCTCCCTCTCTCCCACTCTCCCTCTCTCCCTCTCTCCCACTCTCCCACTCTCCCACTCTCCCTCTCTCCCTCTCTCCCACTCTCCCTCTCTCCCACTCTCCCTCTCTTCCACTCTCCCTCTCTCCCACACTCCCTCTCTCCCACTCTCCCTCTCTCCCACTCTCCCTCTCCCACTCTCTCTCTCTCCCACTCTCCCTCTCTCCCTCTCTCCCTCTCTCCCTCTCTCCCACTCTCCCACTCTCCCTCTCTCCCACTCTCCCTCTCTCCCTCTCTCCCACTCTCCCACTCTCCCTCTCTCCCTCTCTCCCACTCTCCCTCTCTCCCACTCTCCCTCTCTCCCACTCTCCCTCTCTTCCACTCTCCCTCTCTCCCACTCTCCCTCTCTCCCACTCTCCCACTCTCCCACTCTCCCTCTCTCCCTCTCTCCCACTCTCCCACTCTCCCTCTCTTCCACTCTCCCTCTCCCACTCTCCCTCTCTCCCACTCTCCCTCTCTCCCACTCTCCCTCTCTCCCACTCTCCCTCTCTCCCTCTCTCCCACTCTCCCTCTCTCCCACTCTCCCACTCTCCCTCTCTCCCTCTCTCCCACTCTCCCACTCTCCCACTCTCCCTCTCTCCCACTCTCCCTCTCTCCCTCTCCCACTCTCCCTCTCTCCCTCTCTCCCACTCTCCCACTCCCCCACTCTCCCTCTCTCCCACTCTCCCTCTCTCCCTCTCCCACTCTCCCTCTCTCCCTCTCTTCCACTCTCCCTCTCTCCCTCTCTCCCTCTCTTCCACTCTCCCTCTCTCCCTCTCTACCTCTCTCCACTCTCCCTTTCTCATCTCCTCTCTCATTTTCTCGCACTCTCTCTCTCATATCTGAATAGATGCACAGTCAGTGTGAGTGTGGTCAAGTCCGTTGTTCTCCAAGCTAGTATACCAAAGAGAGCCAAAAGGACCATTTTAACAGTAAGTATGTCGAGCGCCCAACATTCTTTGCGCCAGTGAATTTAATGAGATAGTTCAATATGTCTAGCTTGGTAAAAAGTCCATTATATGCTTTTAAATTGAGCATTAATAACGTTTTTGAATATTTGAAATGTTGAAAAGGTTGAATATCGCAAAGGATTTCTTGAAAAGCCAATTGATCAAGAAGAAAAAATATGAATGCAGGTATACAAATGTTGATAACGTGTTATAATAATAATAATGAAAACGGTGCTTATAAAGCGTTTACCACTGTAGTCTCTAAGCGCTATGACGAACGAAATATAATAATAAACAATAAGTCTACTACCCATTCGGTCTATTGCTCAGTTGGTCTAATTTTCAGTTTGTGTAATGCCCATTTCGTCTACCATCCACAAAGTCTAATAATCATTTGATGATTATTATTATTTATGACAAACTGCAATTCACTAAAGGGAGACATTCAATTCAATTCAATTTTATTTCACATCACTTAAAAAAAAATCAGAAGATATACAAACAAATCAGTATAAATTAAACAATATAAAATAAAAATATTCATTGACGTGGTACTATGAAAGAAGGATGAAGGGTGGGGGATGCGAGGGATCAGCATAGGCCATTGAGAAATTCATTACATGGTACTACTATGAAGGAAGCAGAGATTGAGGAATGGGGGAGCAATCATTTTGTTGTTGGTATGTTTATTTTTAGGAGCTGGATGGCAATATAGGTGGAGTGATTACATCATCAGAGTTTCAGGGACTGTTCGATTGCCTGGACCATCAAACAGACGAAGATGAGGTATAGTACAGTCAAACCTGCTTTAGTGACCACCTGTCTACAAAGACCACATTTTTTGCTTCCCTTGAGAATGGTTTCTCATTGAAACATGTACTAAAGGAACCTGTCTTCAAAGACCAATTTTTGTATAGTAAAAAAATAACTGAATTTTCACCAAGTCCAAACCAATCCCAAAAGCATCTGGTTAGCACGTTTCTTTCCCTCTCCTTTTCTGTAGGGGTGTCGTAGTCGAGTGGTTTAAGCACTCGAATTGAAATGCAACGGTCATGGATGCGATCACCAGCACAGCACTTATGTCCTGTGGCAGGGCATTAATCTGAGTTTCAGAGAATCTTTGATTGTCTCGACCTTCAAACGGACGAAGACGAGGTGTACTAAAAGAGGAAATAAATAAATTTTCATCCAGTATAATCTCAAAAGAGTCTGGTTAACAGATATTTCTTTGAAGTTATAAAAAGAGGCTTTCTCCAGTAGCCTAAGCTCAAGGAAATTTACCGATTAGTACTTCGCTCGAAATTAGTCCAAAGCTGATGTTTATTTATACAGGCATACGTAGTTGATGACAAGGCTGAGTTAACACGAAAGGTACTTTTTAATTTCTTAAAATATTGATGAAAGGTCAGGCCAAAAGTTCTTGGGAAACCATGTTTTTGAAAAGTTTTATGTACATTGACAGAAATCATTTCGAAGATACTCCAGGGTAAAGAACAAATCAGTTAGGAAGGATATTGAAAGCAACATTACTTGAGTGGTGAAAACGGTTTAGAAATTATTTCTAATTACTCCAGTTGTACAGTACTTGTGATTTTGGGGTTCTCCATACTCAAGCATATAGAATCTTATTCTATTTTCACTGCCTTAATTAATAATTTGTACCTTTACATGTGTTCTAGATGGCAAAGCAGAAGTTTCTAATGAGCTGAGAACCCATTCTACAAATCAGAATATTTTTAATTTGTAATACTTCTTGTAAAATTAGATTCCAGGTCCTAGACTAATAACTAGACCAAGACTAAAGAGACTCCAGTCCTGCATCGTCCATCGCTTCTTTGGGTACTGTGGGACGGCTGTGGCAGTTGTGAACATTGTTTTCATTAGTGTAAGTAGAACTCTTGGTTTCATACAGGGGGATCTAGCATTTGCTTTAGACCAGGGGGGTGTTTCATAAAGCAGTTCGTAAAGTTACGCATGACTTTAAGAACGACTTGAATATGAAATGCCAGATAGGATGCCCAAAGTTTTTCCTGATGTTTTAACAAAGCGTGACTATATTTCCAATAACCTCAATTAAATTATGGCAAAAAATATACTTTGCATTAAAAATGTTTGTTATAATAAGGATGTTGATCTACATCTGCACAGATCAACTTTAGTTGATGCAGTTAAAAATGATTGAGCATCCCATTTGGCTTTTCATATTTAAGTCACTCGTAAAGACATGCGTAACTTTACGAACAGCTTTATGAAACACCTCCCTGGGCTCCTCAAACTCCGGACCGCAGAATATGTCAATCCGTACCTACCGGGAGGCTATGCTTTTAAGAAAATTTATTTATTCATTTTTTAACTGTAAATATTCCCTTTTAATTGATCAGATGTACACATAAGCAACACTCACTTTTTTCAGTATACAACTTATAAGTTACATTGATGTAAATTTCAGCAGTCGATTGTCCGAGTCTGAACCAAAACTAAGTGATGTTTGAGCCGTGTCCGTCTTTCCAGCAATTAATAGTAATCTTAATTGTTCTTGGGTTGGGATTGAATTCTTGCCCACTGCATTAGGTAAGAAATAAAGTATTCCTACCCCTTGTAAAGTTGATGTTTGTTGTGTTTTTCGTAACTCTAGAATGAAACATGGACACGTTGAATTAGGCCCTTTGTTGAATACTTTTAGATGTAAGCTTAAATATGTCACATCCTAAAGAAACATAAATCAGGACAAATCAATTTTTCACATAAATCAAGAATGACAAAACTTGGTATTGAAGTATACAAATAATTTATTTAAACATATTTGTGGCTTACACCCAGTAAATAAGATCGATTGATCGATCTGTATTGAAAAACAAGTCAGAAAAAATCTTGGAACCAGCGGGATTTGAACCTGCATCTACTGCTTGCCGGGCAGCGACTTTACCACCAGGCCATCACTGGTACATGGCACAGTCACGATGAACTAGAACAAATACTTAAGCTCTCCAAGATTTTTTCTTACTTGTTTTTCAATACAGATCGATCAATCGATCTTATTTACTAGGTGTAAGCCACAAATATGTTTATATAATTAAAATTTCTCCCAGGAAGCATTACATTTATAAAACAAATAATTTAGTTGTTAGCTGTTTGTCTTTAGGCAAGGCAATTTACTGTTCTTTTATAGAACTGACATTTTCTTCCTTTAAATTTATGTCATTAGGCAAGTATTCTGTGTCCTTTTAAAGATCAATGTTTTCTCTATTATTTTGTAGATTGAGATTTCAACACAGTACGATAAAAGCCTTTACCATGATGATTCAGAGCTCACCAAGTTCAACATTGTCTTCATCATCTATTACTGCGTAGAACAGGTAAGGAGTATCACATGTCACTATACTGTACAAATGATGCGTGTGCGTGAGTTTGGTATACGATCTATCTACATTCACGTTGAGGCTATATGCTTTTATATCCTGCATCAAAAATGTGTTGGCTTTTGATTGGTTGAGAGCTCGTCACATGACCAGAAATATTTGAGCTATTTTTAGAAAGTATTATATGAGAGTACTATTTTGGTTTACTATTTGGGAGTTGAAAAAAAAATGTGAATTTTTTTTTGAATTTAATCAATTTTTTTTTTTCAAATCTTAATTTAATGAAAACAAAATATTTTAAATCTTTTTAGATAAAAATTGACATTTTTTTTGTTCTAAATTTGTTTTCCCCCAAAATGTATTTTTTTTTTTTTTTTTTAAATACATTTTTGATGAGGATATAAAACAAATATACCATGCCTTGTATTCAAGGTACTGGTGAAACTATGGGCCTGGGTGACCCCCAAAGTACCATTTGCTTCGGGCCTGCGCCCCTCAGCAAATAGTACTATTGGAGTCACCTCTTGCACATAGTTTTAACCAGAACCTCTCAAGACAGTGGATATTTGTATACTATTCTGGTATGGAGTATCAGATTCTACTGTACTGTGCAAATGATGCATGTGCGCGAGTTCGGTATACGACCTATCCACATTCTCGTTGAGGCTATGTGCTTCTATTCTGGTAAGGAGTATCAGATTTCACTGTACTGTGCAAATGATGCGTGTGTGTGAGTTCATTATACGATCTATCCACATTCTCGTTGAGGCTATGTGCTTCTATTCTGGTAAGGAGTATCAGATTTCACTGTACTGTGCAAATGTTGCGTGTGCGCGAGTTCATTATACGATCTATCCGCATTCTCGTTGAGGCTGTACGTGTGCTTCTACTCTGTGTTACAAAACCTTCACACTGAGTACGATCATTCAGCAGACCCTATGCCTGGAATTTGATATTTCATAATTGAGCCATAAAGCTGCTTTGCTCTGTGAATCTCGTAAAGAAAAAGATTGATTTGTATGAATCTGTATCTGTATTGTTAGGTCAGCAAAATATCTGTTCAGGACACATCCACGCTAAAGTTGTGAATCTCCTTCTTCATTTTAGATACTGAAATTCTGGGCTCTTGGCTGGAAGTGTTTCAAGTACTCGGTTACGAACCTCCTCGATGCACTGTTCACAGCAGTCTTGCTAGTAAGTCTTTTCGGTTTCATTGTGGCATGGTTTGCAGTCATGTGTAAAAGTGTTGGAAGTCAAATGGTTTAATGATAAAGTTAAAGGTAAAAGCCAGTATTGGAAACGCCCCAATTTCAAAAAATGAAATGGAAGCTCTTATTACCAATCATGTGAAAGAATATGTTTTGACTAATACATGATGATAAAACTTTTACCGGGAAACCGCCCACTAATTGATATATTTGGTAAATTAGTTTATCTATTGGTGTGTGAGAGATAAACGCACGTGTCGTGCACATGTGCGTAGTCCCATATACATCTTTCTGTGTACAGTGCTTGTAACTTTACCAAGACTGGGCCAAATTTCTTATCAGTTTGATGATTCCAGAACCTTGCAGTACACACCAATACTTATAGGCTAGATGATCAACCTTTTCTGATCGATTCCACATTTCTTTCACAATGCAATCGCATGACCATAACTGGTCTTTATCTTTAAGTGAAAGTCTTGTGATCACATGTCATGTGAGTACAGGGGGGTGTTTCATAAAGCTGTGCGTAAAGTTACAAATGACTTTACAGATGATTTGAATATGAAGAGCCAAATGGGATGCCCAAAGTTTTTTTCTGACATTTTAACAAAGTGTGACTGTATTTCCTATAATCTCAATTAAATTGTAGCCAAAATAACACTTTGCATTAAAATGTTTTGTTAAAAATGATATCTGCATATTTCAACTTTAGCTTATGCAATTAAAAGCATTTGAGAATCCCATTTAGCTCTTCATATTTAAGTCATTCGTAAAGTTGTGCGTAACTTTACGCACAGCTTTATGAAACATCCCTCTGGTCATATGATTACATATGAGCATTTGGAATGATCAAAAGGCTCAGAAAATGGCCCATTCTTGTTGAAAATCACATGCATGGCACACACAAATGGGGATACAGGATTACACACACACATGGCATGAAAGTTTGCTCCAAAATTCAAGCTAATATTCCAGATCATAATTCAGATATCATGGCATTTAAAGAACAGTTGAGAGTTATAGAATCTAGATACATGTTATATCACAACGTGGCGGACATGTGCGCTATATAAGAAGCCACCATTATTATTATTATTATCATGATAAATTTGTAATTTGAAAATGACATGAAAGTGTTTTCATTTTATATTTCCATATTTCACCCCCCCCCCCCCAGGTAGCGCAAATTTTATACCTCGTGATGGAAGGATCAAGGCTTTATCCGTAAGTTTTCCCCATTTCTTATAAGCCTCATTAACTCAGGATATAATTTCTTTTAAAGTTTGATGTGCTTCAATTTCTTAATTTTATAACCCAGATTACAAAATTTGGTGCAGATTTTTGCTGCTCTAGCCATTATTGAAATGTATTTATTTTTCTTTCTGATAGGTGTAACTCTATTATCAAATAAATATTTACTTATTAAAAAAGTGCATCCACACAAAAACAAATTACTTTCAATATAACTTGGATGCTGGTATGAGGAAATCAGATTTTTAGGGTGGAAATTTATATTATCAACATAAAAAAACAATTAGTGGATAATGAAGCAATGACGTCACAGACTCATGAGTGAGTTGCCAGTTTGTCTTGTGATTTTCAAAGTTTTTAATGTCATTAAAAATTCATAACTTTCTTATTAGTTATCCGATTTTGCTCAAACTCTTTTTAGATTGGTTTTTTTGGATTTTCTTCTTCTTTTGAAAGTTAAAAGTCATTCAAAATTTATAACTTTCTTATTAGTTATCTGATTTTGCTCAAACTATTTTAGATTGGTTTGTCTGATTTTTCTGCTTCTTTTGAAAGTTATTTTTGGAGTGGACTTGCCCTTTAAGTGCAGGGGAAACAATTAATAGGGGCAGCGAGCGAGTTAGCTCTCAAGAGCTCCAAAAATGCTCTGGTCAAACAAAAACACAAATATGCTGTGAGACAATATTAGAGCCCTTACGAACATTTAATGGGGGTGTAGCACGATGAGACTAGGTGTCTTTCCCGTGGCCTGATTCGGGGCCAATCGGTTATAATTCAACTATGGACGACGCGACTGCAGTATGCACGTGCGTGCAAAATATGTGAAACCGAACCGTGAGGAGAACTTTGGTCCGTTTCGAGAACGCTAGCGCACGCTGACCGTTAATCAAGTCCTTTTGTTTACGTGCAGTTGTCCAAAAGAAGTCGTAGATGGCATT
Source organism: Strongylocentrotus purpuratus (assembly GCF_000002235.5). Taxonomy (NCBI): domain Eukaryota; kingdom Metazoa; phylum Echinodermata; class Echinoidea; order Camarodonta; family Strongylocentrotidae; genus Strongylocentrotus; species Strongylocentrotus purpuratus. Next base: position 1,730,171 of record NW_022145558.1, read on the forward strand.
AACCAGTCTTTGCCATGTTACACCCTCTTTAGGTGTTTTTTTTTTAACTGAAAATAGTGCTATGTAAATCCAGATTTAATATTGTTACTATTATGATTATTTTTTCTTTGATTTGACAGAGACGACAGTGTGGGCTTTGTTATGTACGATCTTGTCAGAATCATAAACATCCTCATAACCTTCCGGCTCTTCAGGATAATTACACACTTCAATGTAAGTCAAATTCTCTGTACAGTATGTAAGTTGCAAAACCTGCTTTGGCAATCACCTGTATAGAAAGACAACCTGTCTATAATGACCACATCATGTTTTCCTCAGTTTTTTCTTTCTTTTGAATCATGTTTTTCAATGTAAGTCATATTGCCAGACCTGCCAACCAGTACGATTTAGTCGTATTTAGTACGATTTTTAGAAGCAAATACGACAGTACGATTTTCCTTAAAGGTAAAGACCAGTTATGGTCATGCGATTGCATTGTGAAAGAAACGTTATGGAATCGATCAGAAAAGGTTGATCATCTAGCATCTAGCATCTGCAAGGTTTTGGAATCATGAAAATGATCAGAAATTTGGCCCATTCTTCGTAAAGTTACAAGCACTATACACAGAAAGATGTATATGGGACTACCCTATATCTCTCACAGACCATGAGAGAAACAAATTTACCAAATATATGAATTAGTAGGCGTACCTTTAATAAAATACGATTTTCAAAAAAAAAAAAAAAAAAAACGATTTTTTTTTTTTTTTTTTTTTTTTTTTTTTTTTTTTTTTAAATTTTTTAATTAATATTTTGTGTGTGCGTCCGCCATTTTCAATGGCAAAATGTCCATTCTGTCCTGTAAAGTATCCTACAAGCATCTCACATTGGCAATTTGGGGATGTTCATTGGTTCATTGAACACACCAGTCATCACGAAATCATGCATATTCAACCAATGATCAATAAAAAAAATTCTTCTTGTACGTAGAAACTGTAAGAGGCACAATCCGTGTTTATTTTCAAGAATACAACTTTTGTCAGTAAAATACAACTTTTGGGACTAAAGAATACAGTTTTTGAACTCCAGAGGTTGGCAGGTCTGTATTGCCTTGTATGTACAGTGTTCAGTGATTCCTGCTTTAGCGACCACCTGTCTATAAAGACCGCATTTCCTGGTTATCTTGAATAGCGTCTCTCTTTGAAACATGTGAACCTGTACACACAGACCACCTGCCTACGAAGACCATAGTGTGGTTTACACAGGATTTTATATACAGATTTCTCTGTATGAAACACAGTGTAATTTATGTTGTAATACGGTATGTCATTAGAGGCACATATTTTATAAAGAAATATAAGCTTTAACATCTTTAAATTGGCAACACAATGTAATGTTAAGTAACATGGGTTTCCTATGAAAATAGGCAACTTTTTTTCTTTACCGTATAGTTCCCTCCATATATTGCTACGAAGTTGTGTCATAATAACAAGATTACTAGAGTTGCCAATTTGAAGAAGAAAAGCTAACATGTGTCTTTTTGTATTGCCTTGTTTGATTGTTTTGACAGACTATGGCCATTGTGGTCAGTACTATGCTAGATCTGATCAGGAACCTACGTGCTTTCATCGGGATCCTTGTCGTAAGTCACCAGTGATCCGTCAAATGCTCGGACGACATTTTCTCGGGGCAACATGTTGTTTAACAACAGGGTTATCAGTGGAGTCCGGTTAAGGGTTAGGGTTAAGTGTAGGTTTAGGGTTAGATATATGGTTAGGGTTAATGCTGGTTGTTTAAACAATTCTGGTTTGTTTTCAAAATAATAAAGTATTTTTCTTACCAGACAAGTAAACGTATGGTTAGGATTGCCATCTTAAATTTGGGTGGTATAGGGAGGGTATGAATAACTGTTGAGTCTCTTGTGGGAGTAAATTAATGATTAGATATATCGCCACACAGGTGATCTATAATTAATGTTAAGTTTTTGATTGATTGATTGATTGGTTTATTTTATTTCATATAACAATTGTTTGCAAGATAAAGAACATAGTTTACAAAGTAAGTTCAAATTATGAAATGAAACAGGAACCTACTGGAAAGCATAGCTTGTTTGTATAGGTCCCCAATAATAAATATAATATGAATATTATTTTCATTAATCATTTTAAGTTGTCTTAATAATCACAGTAAAATAGATATATTATAATAACATATTTTCATAAACCCTTTTAAAAAACAAAGCTGCACACTACAGAAATTAGAAGAAGAGAGAGAGAGAGAGAGAGAGTGTGTGATACAGGGGAGATGTGAGAACTTTAACCTGTAGGAGACATGTATTTTTGTATTAGATTCTTTTTGAACCCTCTACTAAAACTATTATATGTATATTTACCATTCAAGGCATGGCGGTATTGAGAAACTCAGGCTTGATTAAATTTGACTACTATTTTCCTCTCTTTCTGTTGCAGGTAATCTACTATGTATTTGCTATTTTGGGGATGGTCGTCTTTCGAGGGAAGAGTCCCCAGCCGCCCAATAATACTGACATAACGTAAGTTCTTTGCATGTTTGTGAACGTTTGAAGGCCATGTCCAAGTCGCATGTACAGTCAAACCTGTCTTAGTGGCCACCGCTCTATAGAGGCCACCTGTCTATAGTGGTCATGTATCTTGTCTCCCTCAAGAAAGATATGAATGCTGCAGAACCTGTCCAGAAAGGCCACCTCTCTACAGTGGCCACATCTTCTGTTTCCCTTAGGTGGTCTCAAAAGAAAGGTTTGACTGTATTCATGTTCATGTTAAAGGGCAAGTCCTCTCCAAAAATAACTTACTTTCAATAGAAGCAGAAAAATTAGACAAAGTGACAAACCAATCAAAAAAAGTTTGAGAAAAATCGGTTTGACTAATAAGTCACTTCACTTCATATTTGTTTTCATCCAAGCTCTAGTAAGGCTTTTAAGTTCATGCAATAATCACATATACTAAATCTATGATGAGGCTAGTTATGTATGGAACAAAATAGCTTGGACCTGCAAGCAGTGTCAACTAATTCCTTATTTTACTAAAATATTGTTCAGGTTTCATGAACTCCCCCGATGATGTAGGCACCATCATATTGTGGTACCTACAGGTATACAGTCAAACCTGCCTTGGTGACCACCTGTCTACAAAGGCCACATTTTGTTGTTTCCCTTGAAGAAAAAAAAAATCATTGAAACATGTACTAAAGGAACCTGTCTACAAAGACCACTTTTTGTGTTTCCCTTGGGCGGTTGCTATGGACAGGTTAGACTGTAGTTTATTTGTTCTGAAACTATAATTGCTATAGGACTACCCAGTTCTTGACTCATTGTATTTGTATGGGAACCAGAAGTGACCTTGCCAAATATACCCATGGCCTATAGATGCTGCCCTCTATGGCCAAATACCGGAGTTGCAATATAGAGAATTATTCCAAGGCCCGTACGAAGAGCAATATTTATCATATCATGGTCTTTTTTTTTCATTTTTCTAAATGTACATATATAAACCTTGTGAGTTTTATTTCTTCTGCTATTTAATTTAATATTGTGTTTACCTTTATAAGGAACTCTTACAGGTCCTGGGGGGGTTTTCACAAAGACTAAGATCGACTTTAAGTTGGACTTAACTATGGCAGGCCATTCATGCCACTGTTTTCTCTCACCATTATGGTCTTCAGATAATATTTTTTCCTTCAATAATGAGTTGTCAAAAAATGTAAATTCTGTATATTTGTGACTATGATTTGTAAGTCTGTTGACATACCAATGCCAGTAAATGGTGAGAGCAACCAGTGGCATGAACGACCTGCCATAGTTAAGTCCAACTTAAAGTTGATCTTAAGCCCCTTTCACACTAGGCCATACATAGGTAGAGTTGCGTAGTGTTGGGTACCCACTACACCAAGCGTTCGCTGCCATACGCTGGCCTCTGTTACTATACGCTGAGGGACGCAAAGGGGTACGCAAAGGGGTACGCAAGATGGACAGAAAAAAGAAGAAAAAAAAAATTGTACATACTTCTGCGTAGACATTAGACCCAGAAAGGAGACATTTTTAACGCAAGTCTACGCAACAATACGTAACCTTAAGCAACACTTTGCTACTGTACGCCATGCCTATGCAATAGTACGCTTCCCTACGGCAGTCTGACGAAGCAGTAAAAGCGTATAAAGGCGTCCTAGATCCTACCTGCGCACCTACGTACCCTTTACGCCAGGCCTACGCAAACGTACGCAACCCTACGTTTGTTATACGCAATCGTACGCATAGGTACGCCAATTGCATACGCCATAAAAAGACGGTGCCTATCCACCGGGAACGTAACCATATGCCATCATGCGCCAGCCTACGCATAACCTACGCTGGGACTACGCCGAAGCAACATTTTTTTACATGAATTCCCAGCCTAATTTCGGCATACTTGGTATGCCACACTACTCAATTGCGACGAGTAGTCGAATGCTCGAGTACCCGCACTGTTGACAACTACTCGAGTACGATTTTTCGTACTTGAATATTCGGCCGCAACTAAAAAAAAATTAAAAATTCCCGGTCACCTGGCACTGTCCAGGCCGACGCTTACCCGTGCCAGGGAGAGCGACGGCCGCTGGTATGGTACCGTCGGTAAAAATGTTTCCCAACTCAAGCACTGTCAAACTCACCACTCAGAAACTGGGACCAAATGTCCGGATTTCTGCTTGGACTCAGAGGAAAATGGATTATTCTGCCATCTTTGGTTTTTAAAACAGCATTGTTTACTGTTATTATTATTATTAAATCGGCGCCTTCAACTGCAACTCGAAATTAAATTTCATGCGTTTTCGGCGACGGACCTTGGATACTGCTCCAGTGGTATGGTAGCAAAAAAAAAAATCAAAAAAATTATTAAAAAACATGGCGTCCGAATATTTGAGTATTCGCTTGTAAGCCTGGGAGTGACTCGGGTACCTCATTATACTGTTGTGCACAGCCTTAATTATTATGATTATTTACTTTTTATCTTGCAGTCAATTACCAATGTGTGGGTCTTATCAGCAGCTGAATTACTATGCAAATAATTTTGATGATTTTGCGGTAAGTATGTTTTCTTTTCTGTACCAAAATAACTCACATATTCTTTTATTGTTTCTTGTGTATTGATTTCTTTTTTGACCTGTTTGATGATTTAGATAAAGTATATCGTCTTTTCTTTGCAAAATTTGTCTGAAATCATGACTTGATTCATTTGGATATGCCTGTATCTATTTTATCATAAGAAAAGTGAAATAATTATATTACTGGTCTTCAGCGACTTCAAATCTGTTAAAACATCTCAACCTTGTTTTAAGCGGTACCGGTACTCTTGAATCATTGACTGTTTTAATACACAACCACCATTCCCTTGTAATATTATGTTGTTAATGTACTTTAGGTTAAGATATTAATTTACTTAAACATATTTGTGGCTTACACCCAGTAAATATGATCGATTAATTGATCTGTAATCGATCTTATTTACTGGGTGTAAGCCACAAATATGTTTAAATAATTGAAATTTCTCCCAGGAAGCATTACATTTATAAAAGATATTAATTGTTTACCGTAGTGCATTTAAGTGCTGATTTCTCTACGTACTTTAGATTAAAAATTAAATTTTGTAATGCTTTGTATAATGTTCTTTTACTTGAAAATAAGCTTCATAGAGGGCTATATACATAAGTATTAAGGATAGATGCATTATGTTGTGCAGATACATGGCAGTGAGCTTGCCATTGTAAATCTGGTTGAAAACCTTCACTTGAAAAATTGAAAAGTACATTTTATGATTTTTTTCTCTCACTCTTTGTTTTCAGTCTGCCATTGTTGTACTCTGGGATATCATGGTGGTGAATAATTGGCATGTCTTCCTGGAAGCCTACTCAAAAACAGCTAGTCAGTGAGTATTAACATGATATCATTCAATTAACTCACCATTCTAGGGTTGAGGGTTCAAATCCCAGACCAATTGGCATGTCTTCGTGGATGCCTTCTCCAAAACAGCTACTCGGGGTCAAGCGTTAATATGCTATAATTTCTTATTGGAAGTCTCATAATAAAGTGGCTCATTTTCTTGACTCTCACTTCCAGGGTCGAGGGTTCAAATCCCAGCCCAACACTAACGTCCTTGGTTGAGGCATTAATCCACGTTTGCTACTCTCCACCCAGGAGGCAACAGGTACCCAATATGCCAGAGCGTTTCATTTTTGGCCGCCAGCTTTGACTGGGTTAATAATGTTGGAGCGCCAGAGGCATCACAGCATGATGGATATATCACTATGAATATGACGGACAAAGAAAGTGGACAAAATATACAGTTCCTCATTCTACCCTCAACAATTGCTATGGTAGACACATACATGCCAACTGTTCAGATTAAAGAGGAACATTCCTCTTTTTGGGAGAAGATAATTATCATTTTAATGCAGGTGTTCCTCTTCCTGTACAAATTTGTCTGTAGTATTGAATAGGAGAGTTAGGATTGTTCCTCTTTTTTTTGAAAATAGCATAATTTGTACAGATTTCTGATTTTCAAATGTTGGCATGTACGTAGACAAAGGAACATCCCTTCACTGCTATTATGTAAAAATGTGTAGAACAGGTGAATATGCATGTGACACCTGTTCTACACATTTTTACATGATAGCAGTGAAGGTATGTTCCTTTGTCTACCGTAGCAATTGTTGAGGGTAGAATGAGGAACTGTATATTTTGTCCGCTTTCTTTGTCCGTCATGTTCATAGTGTATGTGCTGTATAAGAAGCCACCATTATTGTGTATTGGTATTATCTAACATTCAGTTTATTCGGAGCAAATTTTCAATCATTGATGATTTTCTCATCTTGTTTTAGATGGTCCCAAATCTATTTCATTGCCTGGTACTTCACCTCAGTCTTGGTTTGCCTCAACGTATTCACTGCAATTATTCTGGAGGTGAGATATTGATGATGATGATGATGACGATGATGGTGGTGATGGTGGTGGTGAAGATGATGATGACGATGATGATGATGATGACAACGAGGATGATAATGATGGTGTTGATGGTGATTATAGTGATGATGATGATGAATGTATTGATGATGATGGTTATGTTGATAGTGATGATAGTTGTGGTGATAATGATGATATTGAAGAAGATGATGTTGATGATGATAATAATAATAATAAAAACAATAATAATAGTTACAATGATAATAATAATAGTAATAATAATAATGATAAATAATGATAATGACAATGATAGTAATTATACTGATGATATGATGATGATGATGATAATAGTATTGATATGAAAATGGTGATGCTATAAAAATCCTGCAGGTAAGCTCTGGCATCACAAAGTGCATTGACATCGTCTGTTCAGGGAGAACTATTTTATTAATTGATGGATCTAAACTTTACAAAAGTGTCATGATCTGTTAGAGAATAAATTCTCACTGCCAGTGCTTAAGTCATGAGATCTATAGCACTTGACAAACTCCATGTATTGTGTGGCTTGCTGCAATTGATTACAAATTCTAATCATTGTAAAGTACGATATGTAAATGTTTCAAAACTTATGCCTGTATTTGTGGCAATACAAGATCTTGTTTAGATGCTGCTTTAAAATCCCAAATTGTAATTGGCCATGCTGTTCTAAAGATAAAATCCTTTTTATGAGCCCAACAAGTTTTTTTCTAATATATTCAATGTGTTTTATGATTTAATTTTTGATAAATGATTTTAAAAAATGATAATTAGAGTAGGTGGTTGATAACATAGAGGAAAAAATGTTTTGCCAATTTAAGGAATAAAATATTACTTATTTGGAATTAAAAGTAATTGATGTATGATTGTTTTCCTCCTGTGAAACAGAATTTCATCACATCCTGGGACAGAAGTCAGAAGAGACAGCGGCAATCTTTGGAAGAGGGAAATAGACCGACAGCTTACCTTATGTCTGTACATACAATGTTCAGGTAAGTGAAGTGAGGAAGAGAGAGAAAGGGCAAGAGAGAGAGAGAAGAGAGAAGAGAGAAAGAGGAGGGAAGAGAGAGAGAGAGGGGGGGGGGGGAGGGGTTGGGGTCAAGGAGAGAGAGATAGATCTTTGGAAGAGGGAAATAGACCGACAGCTTACCTTATGTCTGTCCATACAATGTTCAGGTAAGTGAAGTGAGGAAGAGAGAGAAAGGGCAAGAGAGGGAGAGAGAAAGGGGAGGGGAGAGAAGAGAGAGCGAAAGAGAGGGAGGGAGGAGAGAGAGAGGAAGAGGAGAGACACAGAGAGAAGGGCATTAAAGAGTGAGAAAGAGAGAGAGTAAGAGAGAGAGAGAAGGGAGTGGGGAGGTAGAGAGAAATAGTTATGACACCATTGCACTTTCATTGGGCCATCATGGCTGTAGACATTTTCATGCTTGACATCGAAAATGGTTTCTTTTATAACAAATAATTTTTTTCAAAACATTCAAGAGTTATTGTAATTCTTTGGATGAATTGTCAGAACTCAGAAGGACACATATACATGTACATACATGTACTTGGGTCAAATTTTTCTTTTTACAGTTATGTTACGGGAGGATAGAGAAAATGGTAGAGAAAAGCTATGATCTATCGCCATCACTGTCAATTTTGGATGATATATGGACTAAAAGATGTGGATAGATAGTGATCAAAATAATTTATGCTTTAAACTTCTAAAAGAGTGCATCAGCCTTGCCTTACATCCATTACCAAGGATTTGCTTTTGGACCCCAATCAGTGTTAGGTCCTACTCATACACTATTAACCGGTGTGTTGGCTCAGTCAGTAGAGCATCCGCCTCATAACCGGGAGGTCGTGAGTTCGAACCCCGGCCGCGTCATACCAAAAGACGTTAAAAGGCGGGAGTTGCTGCTACCTTGTTTGGCGTTCAACAACAAGGGATAGAGCAACGTCGATCTGGCGCTGCTCAGTGGCTGCCGGGCTCACGATCAATTGGGCAAAAAGAATTCCCATTTTCTGTTTAACTTAATAAAATTTGGAGTGGACTTTAAAAGATTATTATTATTATTTTTATTTTTATTTTTAATCTTACCATTCATTCATTCTTTCAGGGACGATCTTCAGGAGCCGACCGAGAGCGAACTCCTGGATGAGATTTACAAGCATCCCCACATACAAAACCTGCGCTTCTAAGACCATCTCTTGCCACCACTCTGTGAATTCCCTTGCCTACCCGACACTGCGTTTGATAATCATAAACAGCGTATTCTCTAACTGTCACAGAAAACTGGTTAACCAAAGATATAAGAACTGCAGATGGAAGAAGCTAGAAGACTCGCCAATTGTTTTGGATGGTCAGACGATGCTAGAATCTAAAAAAGACAATAAAAAAAACATGCTCCTCGCTCATGTCCCACTACTTGTCCGGAGGTTCTGATGATCGACAACTACTAGTACCAGACCCTAACAAGACATGGATGCGTAACAAGACGTGGAGAAATATTCATGAAATTTGTTACAAAATGCATCATAGCTTGCATTTGTTCAGCAAGTGCCCCTATCATTTCGTAACAACCAAATGCTCCACATCCCTCCTGGGCATTGGTAGTCCATTTGCTACAGGCCATACATGCAAGTGACTTGACGTGGGTGTGAAATTGTAGACTAGTTGACACATGAATTAGAAATGAAAGCTCGGTGTCACACCATGCCTGTAGGTCCAAATGATGCCATCATTGGTTTAACTTGTCTCTGTATCAGTCCAACCTTCCAGAGACTCCCTCCCTGGGTAAAGAACGTCAAGGAACAATCACTGCCTTTATCTTGATCTTACTTGTACATATGCTGTTGACAGTTGGACATTTTATCATGGACATTTCAACCACTCTACCCGATCCCTTGCCCTAGGATAAGGAGCAATATTCGAACAATCGGTGCCTTTCTTTGGACCTTCCATGTCCACATGATGATGCTGATAATGTTTGAAAACTCCTATCATATAGTTTAACATTACACTGATTAATTGATTCTTCCCAAATCCCGTACCCCCGGGTAAGGAGTGGCATTGAACAAGAAATGCTTTACTAAGATATGCGCATAGATGTGCTGCTAGGTAGAACTCCCTCTCACAAACTACAATTTGAAGGCCCAACCTTCGTTCTGTCCTTGATGCAATACGTCACCTGGGTAAGGAGCGGCATCGAACCAGAAATGCTTTACTGAGATATATGCATAGATGTGCTGCTAGGTAGGACTCCCTCTCACAGACTCACAGACAACACCTCACAAGGGTCAGGAAGCAGCAGCAGGTCCTAGATTCAAACACCCATGACCAAACGCACAAATGAAGTCACTTGATTCAGAGTTTTGAGCACAGCCTTTATGCCTAACAGTCCAATTCTCTTCCCAGCAACGGCCAACCTTGCCACAGCCTTTCAAGGAAATCAGGAAAAAGGATGGAGTCGACAGTCATCTCAGGGAGATCTTGTCTTCCGTTGACAGATTCAGAAGGGGGTTTTAATCGCTCTGGGAGATCATGCATGAAGCTCAGAGGAGATATGCTGCATTTCAGATTCCTTTGGCAAGAAATTATGAAGTATGGAATGGAACAAAGCGCCATGCATATCACAGAATTTGTCTTCTGTCAACAGATAAATGCAATTCTATTCTGCATTTATATAGCGCTTCATACATCCACGATGTCTCTAATTACTTTATAGAAATATTATTATCGTTGTCATAGGATTTAGGCTTGTCCACTCACAATGTATACACATTCTCCACTCCCTGTGGAGCATTCTAGCCAGGTGCCATACACAGACTCAGGTGCAAAAGACATTTTGTCTTCGCAAGGAGACAGCTGAGGGGTAACAAGATGTGCTGAATTTCTTGATCCAATCTGCATCAGGTATCAAGGTTTCGAATGTCCAGAAGAACTAGATGAGACAGATGACGGCTTCCAACAAGCAAGGCTCAAGCAGGGAATACTGCATTTCAGATTCCTTGCGCAAGGCTGGCGGGACAAAACTTCAGGTGGGATTCAAACTTGTTTCATAGTTGAGTTTATTTGCATTTCTCTGAAGGAAATTCCACTTTAGAATTGTTTTATATGAATGCACACTGTCAGCTGTTCAATAATTGAGTTTATTTTGATTTAAGAAAAATTTAAGAGAAAATTTCAGATTTGAATGATTTTGTTATTTTTGTTTGGAAGTTCATGGTAAGCCATTTCATAGTTGAGTTATTTTGATTACTTGGAAAAAACTTTCATTTCGGAAGTTGCTTTGTTTAAACTTTCATTGAATTTTTGTTTTCATTTCATATCTTTCAGCTTTCATTTGTTGACTAATAATGATTGGTGTTGAATTTTTTTTTTGTCATGCTTTAAAATTTGCTTTTTCAACATAAATTCAATATTTCCAGTTTACTGAATCAAATCTTGAAAGCATTGAAATTTCGAAGCAAGGGATGCTACGCAGCTACAGAAAAAGGAAAACGGTAGTAAAATAAAAAATTTCACTGTTGAATTTACCATTTTTGCTTGTATTACATATCGTCTGTTTGAATTCAAAAGGGCTTCAACTTGGATACTTTGGACAGAGTTAATAATCTTATGGCTCCAAACAGTTGATATCATGAAATGTTGCTGGTTTTGTTTTAATGCTGCTGAATTCATTGAGTAATGTGACATTCAATATTTTGCCATTTTTTCAATTTCCGGACTGACTAAATCAGCCATAGTTTTCTTGCAAATATTCATTAAATGAACTGCCATTGATAACAGTCGAGTTTGATACTAACCCATTTTAGAGGTGTTGTGGTCCCGTGGACAATTCACCGGACTGTGAACCACAAGGTACAGAGTTCAAATCCCTGCCATAGCTCTGGCGTCCTTTGGCAAGACGTTAATCTACATTTGCCACACTTTACCCAGGTGAGGTAAATGGGTACCTGGTAGGATCATTCCTTGACATGCACTATGGGCTGATAACGGCTGCCTGACCTAAAGCTAGGGTAATACAGTGTACTTTTCAAAGCTCTTTTGAAGCGCATTGGGACATTATAATGTGATATGTGCTATACACGAAAGGATTATTATTATTATTTTATTCCAGTTGTGTCTAAAAAAAAAAAAGAACCAGAAACTGTTGTGTGCATGACAGTTTTATGCTGTGTGATTGAATCACAATTGACCAAACTTGGAATCTTTACAATTTGTGAAGTGAAAGTTACTTGCCATTAAAATGGCTATTGTTTACGAATCATGAAAGATTCCAATTTTATAGCAATATGTAGATATATTATATAATGTTATTTGCATCAACTACATGTATTTATCTATACCGTAATATGTTATATTATTGATACAAATGTTTGATTTAATTTCATATTGCAAATATCTGAGATATTGGTTTTTGTTATAGAAAAAGATTTAAGAAAAAAAACTTGAAGAAAGACCAAAAAAAAAAGAAGGAATTAATTAATCAACCAGTAAGTAAAACACAAGATATGTCTTAAAGATTTTGATTATATATGTGACTAGGCCCCACCAAATAGTGATAGTTTGCCATCGTTTGAAACCAAAAGCTGATTATTTGCTTTATATTCCACATCAGAAACATTTCACTTCTTCCGTCATTTTAGAGCAACAAGTCATTAATTAACAGCTAGCAAACAGTGTACGAAACGTACAGTGTATGCAGTATGGTGGTGTGAATATAGTTTGCGTACTAACACTAAAAGCGCTTAAGAGGAGAGCAATATGCAACGTATACAATTAAAGTGCATTGCACTGTGTAGATAGTACTACTATCTACACAGTGCAACAAACTTTTTTTCTTCTCCCATCAATGATGGGCGCACTATCTTTCATCACGTGATTTACTTTTGACCAATCGTAGAGCAAGATTCTTAGTATGTGGAATATAAACAAGTATAACTCATTAAAGTTTGATGTTCCTAACCCAATTAAAATTGAGGAAAAAAATCCAGTCTTGTAGAATGTTACTTTATAGAAAAGGGTTCAGTCTGGTATTGCTCAAGCACTTTGACCCCCAAGGAGTTGTGAATACAGCCCCAGATAATTTAGTTACATTGCTTTTCAGAACTAGTGGAACTTGGGGAATGAGAGAATAGTTAATAGCTCAAGTATGAAATCTCTTGACTAGGAACACATAATTTGTGGTATATATTTAACAACTAAATTAATCATACCCTTACCAATTACATGTATGTGAAAAATTGATTTGTCCAAATTTATGCTTTTGGAATGTAAAGTTATTTAATAAAGGCCTTAATTCAACCAATCCACCTTTCATTCTTGAGTTACAGAACTCACAAAAAATATCAGGTTTACAAGGGGTATGAATAATTTAGTAAGTTGTTAAATGTATTATTTAAATTAAACTGCCATTCTAATGAACAATCATGTACTACATGTATATTGCCAAATAGTTATTTATGATGTACTTATTTCATTACATGTGTGCGACAACTTGAAGAAAAATTATGCGATTAAAAAACAACAACTTGGTTTCCATGTAATTCCACTCTTCAAATTAGGAGATAACTATTTGTTTTGATCTAATTTCTTTAATTTTGTATTTACAATGTACATGTACATTGAAAACTACAGTAATTGTTTTTTGAAAAAGACTGTGCAATGTCTTGTATTATCATCATGAGTTACTTACAAGACTGTCCAAATTTATGTTTACATATTTACATTTTATCTCTTGTAGAAAATAACAATATTATATATTTATGAATTCTATTTTTTCAGTTTGTTTATACATAATTTTGTGGCTGTTCTTAATATCTATATGTAATACATGTACATGAAGTGATTCAATAGTACTATGCCAGATTTACAGGTCTTGTGTCAAATTTGAAATAATTCTGTTAATTTTTTTTTTGCATTGAATAATTCAGTTGAATGCAATGGAGTTCATTATTTTTGTATTTCAAATGTTCAGTGTACTTGCAAGTTATTGCAAAGAAAATTGATTAAAAGCGTAATCTACATTTTCCATACATACTAATATTGTGACATTGTGTGTATTTATGTTTAATTCAAGATAAACTAACTGCTTGTTGAGTTTTGCTTTATCCATCTGGTTCAATCATATTATGCTTCATAATGTTGTATTAACAGTAATTAAGTAAAAGATCCCCCTTTAAAAAAAAAGGAATTAGGAAAAGATTCAGAAAAAATGATTCAGCTTTTCCTCTTCAAATTGGCAACAGTTTTTTTTGTAATAAATTTTTTGAAGTAGAAAAATCAATTAGAAGTTGCCAGTTTGTACACAAAAATAGTGATTAAACAATTTAACTCTGCACTGCCAATTTACAGACTTCAATCATTATTTTTTATTGTATTGCTCTTAATCGTGACAGCAAATAAAGTACTGCAACAGAAATAGACTCAACTCTTGATTTTTGCATTTTCTGCTCAAGTAATTCAGAGCTTTCTGGATCTCAAGATGAAAATAAAATATCACTTAAAGAGGATTAACTAAACTGTTATTGGTTAAACAGCTTGGACAGAATTAAAGGGATAGTCGAGTTCTGTTTTCAGACCGCAAATGCCTTCAAAATGAATGGTTATTGCTCTTATTCTTATCTATGACATTTCTAGTGCCCTTTTAGAACCCAAAATTGCTATGAAGGTAATTTTAGACCCCACAATGTGTGAAATTTAGCCAATACGAGCATACCAATTCAGCTCCACTTTAAAAAAAACATGGTGACTGTTAATTAATTATCTCTTTAAAAATAACAATACATGGGCCGGCTGGTGGTGCGTACCGGTAATATAAGCAACAAGAAAATGCCAACAAAAAAGCCAAGATCGGCATTGGATGAAATACAACGTAAAAGGCGTTATTTCGTTTTTTCAACGGTTTTTTTCAAATTTTTCAAAATATCTAATATTTGTGGTGGTACACGAGTATTAGAAATAGTTACATTTCAGCCGTCTCTGAACCGATTTTGATCAAACAAAGATGATTTTGTCATTTAAATATTATGTTCTTTCAAATTTGACACTCAGTTTTTCATTATCTCACAAAAAAATCAACTATCCCTTTAAGATATATTTTTTTAATCTTTTGGCTTTGTTTACTGAAATTTCAAAGTTTATGCACTAACAAAAGCCTTTGGTCATGCGTGTACTCCATTTGTTTAATTTGCTTGTTAATTTTTATTTCTGAAGTCAATTTTTTCCTTGACAAATTTTTCCTTCATCCATTTTTCATTCATCCATTTTTCATCCTCAATACAAGAGTATTTTCCCCCTTGCCATTGATAAAATGTTTTGGTGGAACCCCACCCCGACCCCCCCGACCCCCCCCCCCCCCCCCCCCCCCCCCCCCTCTCCATGAAGAATGGAGAGGAGTGGTGTGTTACATATTGGCAACCTCTTCATGAATTCTGACTTGTCTACCTGTAGGTAAAAACATGTATTTGACACTTAAACACGATTCTATGCAGCCTTGAGCGTAGCCTAAATTTGCCAGTCTCTGGCTCTGTCAGGAGCAGCTCCCTTAGAAGATGATGCAGTCTACATAGTCTTACACTCTAGACACTCTGCTACGCGTTACGACTGATAAAGATTTTGAATTTGGATTGATGCACAATTATAAGGATATTCGGGCATCTTGTCCAGAATCATCCAGTTTCTAAGTATTCTGAGCGAGTGAAGTGAACGACCATAGTAAAAAACTAGAAATGCAATCGTGTCGGAACGATGTGCGTGCAATGACGCCGTGTTTCTACGTGTCAAACGAAAGAGCTTCTCTCGGACTATCCAGAGCAATTTGCACGAAGTCTGTAGCTTCTGTGATATTGGAGATAGGTAGGGCGAAAGAAAGGCATCAACAGTGACCTTGATGGGATGGTACTATGCCTACGAAGTTTGAAAGAAATTGGAATAGGGGAAAGAACCTAGAAAGGGCTCGCAAGCACTGCGTGCACAAACCAATGGGATTTGGTGCATGTTTGACATTGCAATCAAGTTCGGGGCCAAAAGCGTGAACCCGATATGCCCCATAGACAATGCGTGTAATGAATGGGCGGAAAACGCGCAGGATCTGTATTATGACCGGAGTTAAATTGTTTTTTCTCTCTCTCTTTACGTCTCTTTATGGGCCGTATTTGGTATCATTAGAAAGAGAATTTCATGGTTGTTATTGTAAATCACTCTCTTTTTTTCTATGATAATCCTATCGAAACACGTGATGTAAAATAGATGTATAGGACAAAATGGCGTCTTAAATGGTCCCCTTGACCAATTTCAAAAATCCGGCCAAGAGGTGCCCTGCGTATTGGAACTCGGCATGTCACTGCAAATTTTCAAGGAAAAAAAAGGACGTTTAAGGGGCGAAAAGCAGTCTGAAAAAATGACGTCATAGCCGAAACGTGTTAGGTTCGGGCGGAATCTCGGCGGAATTCGTGTAGTGATCTTTGTTCAAATGCGATTTACTCACAATTTTCTGTGTGAACATATATAATACTTGGTATCATCCGAAAGGGCACTTCATTGCGGTCAGTTTGACACCATTGTTAACTGCGCGCAATGTATTGCGCGCATTGAACGCGCTATTACGTAATCCATAGTAAATTTATCATTTTTGGCGATAACTTTGCGCTGACATATTCAAATTTTACCAAACTTAGTAAACAGTTGTCACGTATATGGATACATATGTCTGCAAAGTTTCATTGATGTAGGTATAACGATCGCCATTTTAGAGCAAGTTGAAGTTATTTCTCAATTTTCTTGAAAATGGCGAATTTGGAGGGCAATTTTCTCAAATTTGGTCAGTGATAGGGTATATAATTTTGTATATGGCTGGAAAGGGCATATCTTCAAGTATCTAAATCCAAAAAAGGGTACGGGTTTGCCAAGCCATTATGGAGAAACGGCCACAGACAGAAAGCCAATTCCCAGAACTTTAGAGGGCGCTATTTATGTTGTGCAAAGCCATTGCAGCGTGACATTTGGCATGGCTATGTGCAATTATGAGATAAAGATACTGTGAGATTTAAATACAAAACGGAATTTATATGAGAAAGTTATGGCAGTTTTAGATTATTTAGGGGTCCATTTTTCAAGAACTTAAGAGATTTTTGACGGAGTCGGTTTTAGATTTGAATTTCGAGTATGAAGATGGCATTTTGAAGGTCAAGTCATCCGTCGCAGATGAAAGAACATCTCTCAGACTATCTAGAGGAATTTGTTAGAAGTTTGTAGGATCTAGGATAGTGGAGATAGGAAGGAAGATATAAAGGCCTTAAAATGGACCAGAAACGGACAAAATGGCGCATGGACGGTTATGCATGAGTGATTTCGAAAATCGAAGACGGTAGTGACCTGGATGAGATGTTAGAGATGATGCCTACGAAATCTGAAAGGAAAAGGACATGAGGAAAGCACCTAACTAGGAATAACAAGCACTACGTGCAAAGCGAATGGGATTCCGGACGACAAGAAGAAGAAGAGGAAGAGGAAGAAGAAGTAAGAATATTAATAAGAAGAATGTGAACGAAAACAAGGCAATGACGAAGGTTCGTCATTGCAAAAATGCAATGTAGATATAAACATATTTAAGATGTAAAGTAATGTAATGTAATGATATTTGGGTACCTTGCTGTCAAAGGATATATTCTGGCACTTCGTCGACTAATTATGCGAGTATTCAGGCTCTTCACTACCTAAAGTTAAATGTTTCTAAATGTTACGAGGGAACAAAGCGAGCGAGGAAAAAAGACACTTAATTCTCTTATTTTTAAAACGTCTTGATGAAAAAAAATTCATTGCGGTTTCAAAATTTTGTTTTTATGAAATTGAAGTCTATTTCATAATGGATACAAATATAGATGTTTAATTTCTCTCGCGGTATCCCCTTTGAAAATGCAGCTTACAGGTAAGTGATAAAATATTACTATATGCAAGATTTATAAGTCTTTAGTCAATTTGAAATATTTCTTTGAATACTTTTCTCATTGAATAATTGAATTCAGTATGATGCATACATGCCAACTGTTCAGATTAAAGAGGAACATTCCTCTTTTTGGGAGAAGATAATTATCATTTTAATGCAGGTGTTCCTCTTCCTGTACAAATTTGTCTGTAGTATTGAATAGGAGAGTTAGGATTGTTCCTCTTTTTTTTGAAAATAGCATAATTTGTACAGATTTCTGATTTTCAAATGTTGGCATGTATGATGATGGAGTTAATCATTGTTATTTCAAATAAGAGGCTTGAAAAGGTGGTGAGTTCTGCTATTAAAGAGCTCTTTGTTTGCCCATGTTGTGGTCAGTATACTCTGATCATCTTCAAGGGAATGATTTGGGTTTGTGCCTGCATGTAACACTTTCACCTTGGAAAAGTGAAATGACCTGACCTATCACCGTCCCTTGATAACATTTAGAAGTCTGTAACCGTACGGTAATACAATATTGCTTAAGAGCCCAATGTAATAGATAGCTCATCTGAATAATAGTCATTGACCTGAATACGAACTTGGACTTGATGGTATGTTTTTTTTTTAATGGCACTGAATAATCAACTTATTTGACCGCATGATCCCCAATTCTGAAGTAAATCTGTTACTTCACAATTTAAAAATCTAGTGTTACAAATACAATTCAGATAGATTCAGTTCAATTATGCTCATTACATGTAGCATCCATTAGAGGTGTTGTGGTCAAGTGACAAGACATTGATCTACATTTGCCACCCTCCACCCAGGTGTTAATTGGGTACCCAGTAGGATGCGGAAACCAATTTGGTATGCTTAGCAATTTGAGCCTAGTAGCTCTTGTTGGAATGCTCCCAAGGGAGTAGAGAAAATGCATACATTGTGTGCAGGCAAGCCAGAATCTGAAGACCGGGGTATAATGTAAAGTGCTTAGAAACTCAGAAATTCCCAACGTATTAAGCGCTACATATAAGCAAAAATATTATTAAATATTATTATTAATATTAATCCGTAGCAGTTCAGAGATTTTTTAAAGATGAAGTTGAGTTCTGGTCATGCGATTGCATTGTGAAAGAAACGGTGTGAAATCGACCAGAAAAGATTGATCATCTAGCATATAAGAATTTGTGTGTATTGCTAGGTTCTGGAATCATCAAAATGATAAGAAATTTGGCCAAGTCTTGGTTAAGTTACAAACACTGTACACAAAAAGATGTATATGGGACTACACGAACACGTGGCGTAAAAAACCTACCCCCCCCCCCCGAGTTTTACGAGTTACATGACATATTTAGAATATAAAGGCATTTGAAGAGCCATGCTTTTCAGGGAACATGTCTTGTCTGATGTTCTTTCACATACTTGCATAATAAAAATGATAACGCTCACAGATTATTTTTCACCTCTTCCCAGAACTCAACCTTCTCTTTAAGGTCCAGCTAAATCAGATTTCCCTCCTCAAATTATAAGATTGAAATGTTTTTGAAAATAATACTAAATATTTTTGCATTCTAGATCAACAGGTTAAAAAAAAAGAGGAAAGGAACCGCTGAACCACTACGTGTTTTAGAAAAATACTTGTACTACCCTTAAAGGTAAAGACCAGTATTGGAAATGCCCCAATTTCAAAAAATGAAATGGAAGCTCTTTAATATTACCAATCATGTGAAAGAATATGTTTTGACTAATACATGATGATAACAATTTTGCTGGGAAACCACCTACTAATTGATATATTTGGTAAATTAGGTTATCTATTGGACTGTGAGAGATAAACGCACGTGTGCGTAGTCCCATATACATCTTTCTGTGTGCAGTGCTTGTAACTTTACAAAGACTGGGCCAAATTTCTTATCATTTTGATGATTCCAGACCCTTGCAGTACACACCAATACTTATATGCTAGATGATCAACCTTTTCTGATCGATTCCACAACGCTTCTTTCACAATGCAATCGCATGACCATAACTGGTCTTTATCTTTAACGCCACTTTAATAGAGACAGTGAACTCCCTCTCAGCTGTCAAATATAACCTCTTATATCTTCCAGGAATCAAGGACCTTAAATATTTCTACAGGTTCTTTTCCTCTAGTTTCCTTCTCAGCTTTCAAAGATTTTATTTTTATTGTTGCCAATTTACAAATGTAGTTTAATCTGTAAGTAAAAGTTGAGCTGCTGATAGCCTATACATGCAACCTCATATTATCGTCGAGTTTATGAGGTCAGTTCGTGAGTGTTCTTGTGTCTTCTCAATTTCATTTTGATTTTGGCAAGCCCAAGAATTTAACACCATAAGAAAGTAATATTAGCTGAAACCAAAATCGATGGTACAGTGTAGTTGCATAGCAAAATGGAAAAATCTATTTCTGGGTTTTTGTTTGTTTGTTGTTGTTGTGTTTTTTTTTTTTTTTTTTTTTTTTTGGGGGGGGGGGGGTTCCAGTAGGGATGAGTAAATGGACATTCTGCCTTTTAATGATGTTTTTGCGTTATCTTTTGATCTTGAGGCATCCCTGGTCAAACAAGACACTGTTGTTGTTGTTGTCTTTAAAGGGATTGGGTATCTTTGCCTCAGATTCTTAAAAAATCCTGGATATTATAGCTCATGCTGCAATCATAATTCTAAACCTTTAGTTCAGCCAGGAATCCCATTACTTTTATGATTGGAATTTGTAATTTCAAAAAAAAATTCCCAGCCGTTTTAATGACTGCAGTCTATTGGGGGAAATGAGTATGGTATTACCGGTCACTCAAAGATTTTACTTTTTTGAGGCACTTCATGATCCTTTTAGTAAGCACAATTTTGTTAGGGCTTCAATTTTACACCATATCACAGACACTGATAACACGTATGGCCATGCACCGCAGATTTAACATTGTGAAATGATGCCTTTAATTGTTGTCATCATCATCATCATTTAAAACAGAAATCCTTGGATGAAGGCTAGAATTGAATTGCTAGTGAAATGAAAATTGGCATTTAAAGTTGATATCCTTGGCCCCATTTATGTTCTAATTCTTTTTTATGTTTACCAGTAGATCTGCCTTATCGCATAAGGCCACTGTGGAAGATTCTTGGAAAAGGAACCCCAAATAGTTAGACATTCATCCTTATAGCCTTTTTACACAAGAGGCGCTGCATGTATACAATACTTGTACAAAGGCAACATTTCATAAAGGATAATCTTGGGGTAAAAGGAGCTTTCACACTTGTCAAAAGGGTGAATTGGTCTGATAATCATTTCTTCTACATATAATCATTTGGTCTAATGACCATTTAGGATAACAGTCATTTGGTCTAATTTAGGAGACTAGAATTATATGGCAATTAGACCAAATGATTATTGACAAACCAGTTGTAGACCAAATTGCTCTGCATGTACAGAAAATTTCATGAACTTTCACTTTCTTATTGATAGTCAAAAATTCAAATTTTTGTTTGATTGATCACACCTTCAAAAATTCTCAATTTTGCTATTTTTAATCGGATATTGCTCAAACTTTCTTATTTTTAAATTTGTTTTTTCTCAACCTTTCGCTCACCTAGGTTCTTTCATCATTCTGCTTCTATTAAAACCAACTCAATATCAGGGTGAACTTCCCCTTTAAATTAAAGATAAAGGTGAGTTCTGGTTTTAAAAATATTTAAAATTCTCACGGAATCAAACGAAACTTACAGTGAATGTTCAAGACTACAAATAAATGTCATTTGCCAAACAATTTTGGTAGAAAATGTAGACTGGCCGAGTAATGAGCATAGAAAGATTAGGAAATCAAGGTTGGTAGCCCAGACACCATTTGTGTAGTCCCATATACATCTTCCTGTGTACAGTGATTGTTACTTTACCAAGACTGGGCCAAATTTATTATGATTTTGATGAATCCAGAACTTTGTAGTACACACCAGTACAGATGATCAACCTTTTCTGATCGATTCAACAACGTCTCTTTCACAATGCAATCGCATGACCATAACTGGTCTTTATATCTTTAAAACCCGACTCAATATCAGGTTGGACTTTCCCTTTAAGCAGGATCACTTGTTATATCAAAGAAGTGCAACATCATGATTCCATAATCCCCCCCCCCCTCCCCTCCCCCACCCCCCCCCCCCCCTCTCTCTCTCTCTCTTTTATGGAACCTTGCAAAGGAATTTGTAAATGTAAGGAAATGAGAACGTAGCTACTTGTAACATGAAAGAATGTGAAGAATGTGAAGACGAAAATTGTGACCTTTGTAAAGTGCAACCTTGACTTCATTCAAAGGACATTGCCCTCATTGATTTACACAGTGGCAGATCCAGTATTATTTGACAAATGGAGGGGGGGGGGGGAGTCATTCTGAAAAAATTCTTAGAAGCATATAAAAAGAAAGTCTGTCATTTGATGTTTTAAATTTAAATTCAACAAATCCACAGGGTCGAATTATCATCAGACATGAAAAACATAGAAAGACATGAGGACAAAATACATACATTTGGAACATGATACATACATGTACAATAGGCGGTGTCACCAGGGAGGTGTTTTCTCACATACCCTGGTGTCACACAGAAAAATCCCATAAAAAACCCATTGAAAAATCCTTTCAAGGGAGAATTTTCTTGATTTGTTAGATGATTTTTGATGGGATAATTGATGACAGACAGCAATTAAGAGGATAACTAAAATCCAGATTTTTGGCCTCTGTGTGACACCGCCTATTGGTACATGATACATACATTAGGTCAGAATACACCTAAGATATCAGGTACATGGTTGTGAGTAAATTAAAGGTAATTTAAATTACTAACTACAGGTGGCCTTGTTGGTTTGAAATTTGAAAAGGGGGAGGGTGGCACTATAATATAATAGGGGCCACATTTTTCTTTTGTGTGGAATGCCACATTTAGAAGTGTAATTGTAGTCAAGTGGTTTAAAGGTAAAGACCAGTTTTGGAAAGGCCCCCCTCTCAAAAAATGAAATGGAAGTTCTTATTACCAATCATGTGAAAGAATATGTTTTGACTATGTACGTAATGATACAAATTTTGCCAGGAAACAGCCTATTGATATATTTTGTAAATTATTATATCTATTTGGACCTGATAGATATTGCGCATGTGTCGCATAGTTCCATATACATCTTTCTGTGTACAGTGCTTGTAACTTTACCAAGACTGGGCCAAATTTCTTATCATTTTGATGATTCCAGAACCTTGCAGTACACACCAATACTAATATGCTAGATGATCAACCTTTTCTGATCGATTCCACAACGTTTCTTTCACAATGCAATCGCACAACCAGAACTGATCTTTACCTTTAATAGCACTTCACTTGAAATTCAAAGGTTGTGGTTCGATCCCTGACACGGCACTAATGGCCTTTGGCAAGGCATTAATCTACATTTGCCACACTCCACCCAGGTGATGTCAATATATAGGTACCTGGCAGGAATTTAATTCCTTGAAATGCTAGAACGCTGTAATGGCAGCTAGGCTAAAGCCGGGGTAATAATTAATTTGCGCAAATCTGACTGACATGAGCGCTATACAAGAACACACTATTATCATCATCATCATCATCATCATCATCATCATCATCATCATTTATTATTATTATTATTATTATTATTTGGTTTTAAGAGGGGGCTCATGCGCTACTTGCATCCACCTAAATTATTAACTGATGTATAAACATTGAGGTCATTCCTGAAGAGGAAGTATCAAGTACCCCCTCTCTGGCCACTGAAATTTCCGAAGAAGACAAATGTTTGTAGCACTTTGAGTAATCCATCCACTCGAAATGCATGCTGGAAAGGCAAGGTTAGAGTGATCCCATTTCATATTCACCTTAAAAAAAAATGATAAGAAAGAAGTTGAATCCGATCTGGTCGATTCCTTAATTCTCCCAACTATATTATTACGATTTAATTACATTTTAGGTGAATGTAAATCTTCACAAAGCTATGAAATGGCCATACAACTGTATATACCATTCCAGACATTTAAGTGTTGAAAGATTTTCAAAAACCTGTCTGGTGTCTTATTTTCATGAAAGAATGTTTGGGAAAATTCAAAAATGGTTAGGAGAATTTACTGTAAGAGGGTGTTGCACAGTGACGCCTTCAAGAAAACCATAAATATCTTTCTGGTTTGAGAATTTTGTCAGAATTGTTTGGATGTGAGAGGGTATATAGTACTGAAAAAGGAATATAATAAGTAACATTTCATACACAAATTACGCAGTTTTTTTTATCAACCTTCAACAATGTTACTGAGTCACTTAATGCAGCGACTGTCTAGACTCATGAGTGTTGCGTAGGCGAAATCATTTGGAACAAGAGCTCACTTTAAATATCTCACTTCAATTTCCTTTCTGTTTTTTATATCGTTATACATTGTACCCTCATCTCAGCGGAAACACACAACACTTCAGTGTATTAGCTAGGTCACACCCCTGAGTTCATAATGCTCATTTGCATAAATGCTAATTATGCTAATTATTTTTTTTTCAGAGGGAAAAGGCTTTAGTAAGTCTGGAAGCACAGACTTGATTTGACACTTGACCATATTTCCTGAAGTCTTGAGCAGAGCCTAGCTCTGTCAGTCTCGTGAGTGTGTCCGGAGCACCTAAATTACAGAGGCTATGCGGAAAGCTGTCAGCCTAGTGTCACAATGCAGACACTGTTGCACACAGCGACTGCTGCCCCTCATCCTTCTCTATAAATGAAGGGGGTCACTGGTTCCCAATCCCCCCTTCCCATTACCATCCAGTGCTTTACTCCTCTCTTCATAAATAGGAGGGGACATCAGTACCCTGTATTACTCCTTACTGTGGGAGGGGGCATAAGCCGCCCCCCCCCCTTCCCCATGTTCCCAGGGATGTGCTGTCCCCCTCGCCCATCTGTGTTAGGGGGGGGGGGGTATTGTTTCTCTTTGCCTCCTCTAGGTCTACCTTTGGTGCTCTATCCCTCACCCCTCCCAATACACAGGGGGGGGGGGGGTATATGTGTGTTAAAGTGTGTGTGTGTGTGTGTTGGGGGGGGGGGGGGTTCATAAGTCCTCTTTGCCCCTAGTCTACTCCCAGAGCTGTATTGACCATTCTTGTCAATTTTTGCTATTTTTACTGCTCATGCCGCCTAGAGTGCATCAGGAGTTGATTCATAAATTTTGATGCACAGATTATATCATGAGGAGCAATGATGACTTTCCAACAATAATAGAAATCCCCTTTAATTTTCATAAAGGTTTTATTGCATTTATTACAATTAAAGGCCTGTCATGTGAAATACACACATTTAAAATGATTTAAATGCCACATGTAATTAATAAGTGTATCGATTGTGTATTTCTAGGTATCATTATTACAATTTGAGAAAATCAACATCGGAAATTGTATGCATGGAACATATAAAATATGATTGGTTGATTGATCTATTGGTTGGTTAGTTTGCTGATTGATTTGGTTTGTTGTGTGAGTTAGTTAATAATAATAATAATAATAATAGCTCGTTCTTATATAGCGCTTTTCAGGACCGGAGGCCCTCACAAAGCGCTTTACAGATAAGTATATTATTACCCCGGTCATTGGATTCAGGCTTACCCGCACACAATGTATGCACATTCTCCACTCCCTGGGGAGCATTCCAGCCAGGCGTCATTTTTACATGCGCACACTTGCTAATCTAACCACATTAGCTTTCGCATCCTACCGGGTACCCATTTAACACCTGGGTGGAGAGTGGCAAATGTAGATCAATGTCTTGCCAAAGGACATTAGTGCTGCGGCGGGACTTGAACCACGGACCTTGTGATCCACAGTCCGGCGACTTATCCACTCGTCCACAACACCTTGGTATTGATTAATCAGTGTTTTTTGATTGATTGATTGATTGATTTAATGATTGGTTGATTAATTGATTGAACTATCGTGTGGTTGGTTAATTGTATTGAATGATTTATTAATTGATTGATTGTATGCCTTTTAATTTTATTGATTGAACGATTGGTTGGTTTGTTGATTGAATAGTTTGTTGTTTGATCGGTTAAGTGATTGGTTGACTGATCTAATGATTGCATGAATGGTGATGTAATACAACGTTTTTAAAAATCTCAATAGGCCTGTCCTCATCAGCTCGAGTTTGCCAAATAACCCGCTATTTCAACTATCCTGATCGCAAGTTAACCAGTTGATACCAGTTAATTTGCATCCTCATCAGCCCACAGCGGGATATTTGGTCAAGAAACTCTCCCTTGTTTCCAAAATATCCTGCTATTTGGGAAATAGCGGGCTAATTTGTGCCCGTCCGGGCTAGTTTGTGATGAGCGTATCGGTCTGGTGAAGAAGCAATATCGAGCTTCGGGATAATGTCCAGAGTCTGAAAATAGCGGGTTATTTGGCAAACTCGAGCTGATGAAAACGTGCCTAACGATGAGTGGTTAAAAAAAGTTCATTCCTAGCGTGCAGTAAGATGGGCCATATGAATGTAAACCGAGACACCCGGAGTGCACCTAAGAACACTCTATTCAACAGTGTCATGTGATTGCGATCTTATTTACGACCTTTTGATATCAAATTACGATCTTAAAAAGCCTGCAGGTCTACATGTACCAGTGAATCTGAGGAAACTCATGACTTTCCTAGTCATGTGGTGTTTAGCATGCTACATTACAATTTGGTATATTATGGAGATAGTCCTACAGTAGAATCTTTCAAAAGCAACATTAAAACTATCTTTTCCAATTTGCTTTTAGTTGATCTGATTTTCCTTCTTTTTGTGTTATATTGTATTATTGTACAAATATGTTCATGTATTTTCATGTTTTGCACTAGTGCGCCTTTAGCATTTGATTTTCAAGTGGATTTGGCGCATAATGAATCCTATACATTATTGTTATTATTATCATCCAATGCAAGGGGTTGCTTGTTCAGAGCTGCTACTAGTTTGCGGACATAAATCTTAGTTGTCGGTGGTAGTGGACAACAGTGTATTAACGGCAAGACTACACAGACTGCATGGTTGACTATGCTGTGTAGGCCATGTAATATTATTCATGTGCATGTAGATGCTACACAGTCAGAGGCTGATGGAGTTAGGCTAGATTCAAGGTTGTATGGAATTGTGTTTGTGTCAAATAGGGTCTGTGCCTTGGATTGAGTCTACGGTCGAACCAGTTTCAAGCTGATTATAGAAACATTCTTGTATATGATGAGTTAAATTATTTTTGTTCTTCTTTAAGAAAGGTGGGGTAAAAAGGTAATGCCTGAAAATTAGATTTTTACAGAAGCCTACCAAATTTTACGAAGGGAAAGATTAACATGTAGTTGTATCTCTAGTGTTTTAACCTCACCATTTTATTGTGTGTTTATGTGGGGGAGGGGGTTACTGGTTCCCCTCGCCCACAGTCTACCCTAAATGCTGTACTCCTAACCCTTCTTTGAGAGGAGAGGGGGCGTTTTGGTCCCTTGCCCCCCCCCCCCCCCCCCCCCCCCCCCCCCCGATCTACGCTGCCCACCATACAGAAATTTAATATAAAGTGAATAGTGGATAAATGGATGCCGAGTTAATGGTTTAAAGCCACACTGTACTACTTGTAACTACTTGCTCCCTCTATATAGAAAACTTCCCCAATTGGTGCCTATTGGTCCCCCATGATCCTCTTTTTCTTATGTTAATTGGAGCTCAGTTAATGAGATAGCCACCTGTCAGTGACCTCGCTGTGTGGTCTAATCCCTTCTGGCTGAACTAGTACAGCCGGCCTTTAACAAAAAAGGAACACATAATCCCATGTGTGCACATTTTTGCTGGTGCATATCAGTGTTTTCTTTACTTTTGTCTACATACATTTCACAGTCCAAATCACTCACAGTATAGTGATCGATTCATAGTGAATTTTCAGCTTTTTTCTTTTGTGGAATGTATAGAAGAACACATTGCTGTTGAATTTCATTTATCAAAAATGTGACATATTTAGGGTAAATTGTTGAAAATTAGTTGAAAATTACTGACATACTATTATTATTATTATTTTCAATCCTATTATTATTTGTATTATTGTAATTATTATTATTATTGTTGGTAATAATACTATCACTATTACAATTATCATTATTTTAGTAGTATAAGTAGTAGTAGTAGTAGTAGTAGCAGTAGTAGTATTAACAGTTATAGTAGTAGTAGTCATATTTTTTCGCCACCTGAGCCTGAGGGGCAAAAAAGCGGACTGAATCACTGAAACCCCACACATCTCTCCTCTATTATATACCTGTAGCTTATCTGGCAAAATACTGATAACTGAGTTCATAGTTCCAATCCCTGGGTCGAGAGAGACAGGTTTAAGGAAGATGCATATACCTTGAATGCATCTTACCCAAGATATGAAAGTTTGTACTACCTAGGGACTGACTTGGATTGGAACAGGCTAAATTGAACCATGACATTGCACCTTAAAGCTGATATCTAATGAAGATGTGAAACTGGCCAGTTCTAACTGGTTTAGAGTGGACTGAACTGGATCAGACTAGATGAATCAAACTCTTTGTATTTGTTTCTGGTATCTACTGAAAATAAACTGATTTGAGCTGGTTCAGACTGGATCAAAGTGGGACATTAAAAATCTAATTGTTTTATCACATGTTACTGTCGATATCTACCGGTACTGAAGATAAACTTGTATAACTGGTTCAGTCTAGATTAAAGTAGAACTGTTTGTTAAATTTGATTTTGCTGTCCAGATCTACTCAAGCTTGTTTGAGCTGGTTCAGACTGGATTAAAGAGGAACAGTCTAAATTGTTTATTTGGACCCTTCAGCTACTATCTACTGAAGACGAAAGTAAAATAGTGGTTTGAACGGGTTCAGAGCGGAATATGATGAATCAGACAAGATCCAGATTCATTTGACCTCAAGTGACTGCTAAATTTACTTCAAATCTCAAATGTACTGATTCTGACTTGATTGGTATGGATGAGGTTAGAATATTGAACCCTTGTATTGAATAACGAAGTTGGTAATTTAAACTGGTTCTGACCAGATTGAACTGGATTAGACAAGATTGTGTAAATTAAAATGACTTTTCTAATGATATCCACCGGTGATGTGGAATATGCTAGTTCTGACCTGATAAGTATGGTCCGCTTAGATTGATTATGTGGCCATTACTGCAGATATGTATATGGTGGATATATGGAATGGAACTGGTTCTCACCAGATTGAACAGGACTGGACAAGATAATGTGGGCTTATACAACCTTTCTGATGATATCTACTTTAGATGTGTGTTATGCCGGTTCTGATCTTATTGATACAGATTAGGTTTAGATTAAATGGATTCATTGGACACTTCTGGTAATATCTGCCAAATATATGTGTAAGAAATGAGCTGGTATATACTGGTTTTGACTAGATTGAGCTGGATGTATTCATTTCGACCCCTCAGATCATTGATATCTACTCAAGGTGTACAATATTGTTTGATGAGAGCTAGAAGGGGGTTAAATAAATCAATATTAATACATAATTGGTATTCTCTCTTTGTATATATAAATATATATATATATATATATATATATATATATATATATATATATATAGGCCTATATAATATATTAACCTACTCATATATTCTATTTCATAACAGGTTCCTAGTTATTGCAGGAAACAACACCCTAAACAGTCAAGTATTCATGATCAAGACGGTGACGTTGACATTGATAAATGAAAAACATTCTGCATGATTTAAGGTAAGGCGCGAGAGAAAGGATGGGTGAATTAAAGAGTGAGGTGAGAATTATGAAGACAATGGAAAAGGACTGGAAAGGGAGAGAGAGAGAGAGAGAGAGTGAAAAAGAGAAAGGGAGAGGAGAGAGAGAGAGAGAGAGAGAGAGAGTGAAAGAGAGGGGGAGAGAGAGAGAGAGAAAGGTGATGGGGAGGGAGAGAGAGTTTGGGGGAGATAGAGAGCGAATGATTTTTGAGAGAAACATACATAAATTGATACACATGTACCAGTAAAGGTTTTTTACCAAAACTCAAGATAATAATGAATTTGAATTAAAGGGTTTATTATTACGTTGTTGCAGCCACTGGCTTGATCAAGAAATATTTACATCATTGATTAAAACATGTTAAGAATAAAATACACACCTATTTGAAAATTATCATAACTGTATATTCATAAATGTGATAAATATATACATACCTGTATCGCGTAGATATGAGTTGATACATTATTAGAATATGATGGTATAGATATGGATTTGGAAGATACCTCCTTATCTTACATGTTTATGCATGTATATCAATATGTCCTTTGATAAGATTACAGGTCAACGAGGATGAAAAGAATGAAAACATAATTTGAGATGAATGTGGGTACTTCATTCAAAAGTCCAGTTGGGGTCCAGTGGTTTGAACACTTGGCAGGAGATCTTTAGGTCGTGGGTTCAATCCCGGCATTGCACCTACATGTACAGTGTATGTCCCTAAAGAGAATGTTAAGCCCTGGGGAGAGGTGAAATAATCTGTGAGCGTTTTCATGGTTATTATGCAAGTATGGAAGAACATCAGAGAAAAAATGTTCCCTGAAAAGCATGGCTCTTCAAATGTAACAGCTTAACAATGTGGGCCACATTTTTATGCCACATGTTCGTGTAGTCCCATATATTTCTGTGTACAGTGCTTGTTACTTTTACCAAGACTGGGCCAAATTCTTATCATTTTGATGATTCCAGAACCTTGTAGTACACACCAAAACTTATATGCTACATGATCAACCTTTTCTGATCGATTCCACACTGTTTCTTTCACAATGCAATCACATGACCAGAACTCAACTTTATCTTTAAGTGAGGCATTTTATCTACATCGCTTCCCTCCACCCAGGTGGGTAAATGGGTACCTGGTTGGATGCAAAATTAATTGCAGTTAACTAAGCGATGTGAGCATCAGTATAATGTCACCTGGCTTGAGCGCTCCCCAGGAAGTGGAGAATGTGTGCAGGCAAGCCCTTTCTGATGACCTAACAATAATATATTTGTAAAGCACTAAGAGACACCATAGATTTTTTAAAGCCTGTCTGCACTAGGTTGGCCAGGAGGGGTTGGACCTCCCTGCATGGTCACTGGCAGGTGGTTATCTCATCGAATCAGCTCTCAATTAACCTAAGAAAAAGAGGATCATGGGGGATCAATGGGTACCGCTTAGGCATTGTTTGCTATATAGAGGGCGCAAGTAGCTACAAGTAATGCTGTCCAGCTTTAAGCACAATATTATATAGAGGAAAATTTGACTAAAATCAACAAATATTTTTGAGGTAACTCAACTGAGGAATTAAAAGTATTTCCCTTTGAAAAATAAAAAGATAATGCAATATATACCTTAGTAATTTGTTTGAAAGGTGTTCCATCTTCTTTTTAATAGTAAATGGAGAAGCTTAAGTTCTTCAATTTATAACTTTTGATACAAATTAACAGGTAGCCTAAAAGAAGTGAGGGAGAGAAAAGGACAGAGAACAAGTTAGATGGAAAGGGAGAGAGAGGTGGTGTGAGGCGAATGTCTCTTTCTTAAGTTCATATTTTAGTCTGCACTGCTTTTATCTTACAAATTATTTTTCTCTTCAATAGGGTTGTAACTTAATGTTGACCAAATGCATATAATGGAACCACTCATAAAGATTTGAGTAATAAATGTTCATCTACTAAAGGATTTTGAAAACATTTCCTCTAGCATTATCAATTGAGCTTTGTTGTTTCAACCATCACATTTATGCAATGTCTCCCTCTGTTGCTGTAGATTGGGAAGTGTCCTGGATATCTTTTCACTACTTCACTGGTTATGTGCATCTGCTTTTACATGCAGACTAATTTGCACACCCCCCCCCCCCCTCCCCCTCCCCCTCCCCCCCCCCCCCCCCCCCCCTCTCTCTCTCTCTCTCTCTCTCTTTCACTCTCTCTCTTCTCCTCTCTTCTCTCTTCTCTCTTCTTCTCCTTCTCTATTCTTTTCCTCTCTCTCTCTCTCTCTCTCTCTATCTCCTCCTTGTTCCTTTTGCTATCAAACCCACTCTCCTATCTACTTTTCAGCAACTTCTGTTACATTGTTCTTACCCTATACTTGATCTGAGATAAGCAAAAGTTGTATAACCAGTACAAACACTTGAGAAGTTTTCTTACAAAAAATGTATATGTAATTCTTCTTCTTCACCAGAACTCAAATCTCCCTATTAAATTACTGCAATATTTATGATTTTATAACCCGCCTGACCCTTAGCAGATGATAAAACAGCTATTACTATGGCTATTAGGCATATACAGGTTTCTTTTATGATATCAATTAAACGTACCAGCTTAGGGCAAGTTTCCAGAAGAATAAATACTATTTTCTGAGAACTAATTGATAACATGATTTATCAGTGCACTCATATCAGTAGCAATTTCAGAGAAATGATACAGAAAGCATGGCACCATGGGTCTTCATGATCTAGTAAAAGGTGTTTGTTTTCATATTTCCAAATGATAATGGTACTTGTGATTTTTAATGCATCAAACTGCCGCCTTCTCCTCTAAGTGTCGGGAGCCCCCAAGATTTGATGGCAAAATTTCACTTATTAAATTGTATCATAATGTGAAAGAGGATGTCATTTAAGACCCCGTTCTCAATCACTTCGTTGGAGCGCTGTGGAGCGCTCTAACTAAGACCCGCTCCCCAGGAGCGGTTCTTAGGTGAGTGAGAACGCTCAAAGTGGTCCAGGAAGCGGACTTCTGGACCGCTCCAGAAGTCCACCTTCCGAGGTGGTCTTGAGGAGCGGGTCTTAATAAGAGCGCTCCAGAGCGCTCTAACGTGCAATGTGAACGGAAAGCGTACTTTGAACGGAAGTGAGCTAGTGACCTTCGGTGCGAAACATGTAGTACGGTACATACGGTTTGGATTCCGCGCGCGAAAAAATTGACCCGCCTACCTGAGCTGCCATAGCAACAAGACCACTTTGACTCGTGGAGCGGTTTGAGCCATAAAAACTGCTCGGAGTGTGAACGCTCGCAAACCGTTCCTCAAGACCCGTTCCTCTGGAGCGGTCTGGAGCGGTCTAACTAAGACCACTTTCAAAGTGAGTGAGAACGGGGTCTAAGACACATTTCTGCAAGGATTTTTCAAGACGAATGTATTTGAAGTCGGAACATTGATGAAAGAATACAAAACTTAGGTTTTCTGCGTACAACAGAAAACCCAAATTATGTATTCTTTTATCAATATTTGTCTTCAAACACCTTTTTTTTTTGGGGGGGGGATTTTAGCAGAAGTGTGTCTTAAAGATGAAGTGGAGTTCTGGTCATGAGATTGCATTTGAAAGAAACGGTGTGGAATAGATCAGAAAAGGTTGATCATCTAGCATTTAAGAATTTGTGTGTATTGCAAGGTTCTGGAATCATCAAAATGATAAGAAATTTGGCCGAGTATTGGTAAAGTTACAAACACTGTACACAGAAAGATGTATATGGGACTACCCGAACACGTGGCGTAAAAATCCTACCCCCGACTTTTTCGATGTTATATGACATATTGAGAATATGAAGGCATTTGAAGAGCCATGCTTTACAGGGAACATGTCTTAAGCCTCAGTCACAAATGCCATATTACGAACTGCTACGAACGCCGTACGAACGATTTTCATACAATGGAAATTCGGGAAGACAATTGAAAAACAGGGAGATTCGTACGAAGTTATCGTTCGTGCGAACCTTTGTGACCGTAGCATTATCTGATGTTCTTCCACATTTGCATAATAAGAACGATAATGCTCACAAATTATTTTTCACCTCTTCCTAGAACTCAACCTTCTCTTTAAATGACATCCTCTTTCACATTATTATGCAATTTAAGTGAAATTTTGCCATCAAATTTTGGGCTGCCAAAATACTTTAGAGGGGATGGATCTAATCATGTTGCTTTATATTGTTTGAATATAATGTTGAATCATGATGCACATATATTTTTACCCAATATCTTTCAATATGTGCTAGTGTGAATCAATTAATTATTACATAAACTGTAAATAAACAGTTTTGAAAATCATGACCTTTGTGAGTGTTCCAGGTTTGCACTTTGCAGTAAGTATATAAAATGTCACTACCATCAGCATTTTTGTCATATTTGCTTTTGCCCGTTCAATGTACGCCTGCATAACCGTTCACCCCCTTTTCCAAGAATGTCACGAATAAAATCCCTCCTGTTTCAATACCACTTAGATGAAGAGGTTTGTCTGATTTAGAGCTAATTATCTCACTTATTGGTCGGCTTAATACCCCTTTATCTTTGATGATTTCCTGTGTGAAATTCTTGTGGGTGTGGTGGGTCCCATTAGCGAGGCCATCGAACTTTGGGTCCAAGTTCAGAGTACATAGGGGCATTTCTATAGTAGCTTGAACCAGCGCAGACTTGTGATATTATTTGATCAAATCTATTAAGGTAGCTGTGCAAAAATTCTAAAAACTAACTTTATTTTCATTATCGCAAAGATGAAACTTTGATTGGACAATTTTATCAAATTTCAATGCTTGAAAACATTCAAAGTTATGTCCAACCTGTGACGTTACACATGTCAGCAGCGTTCGGAGAGCTCTTCAGGTGCTATGCCGGGGCTGTATTTATAAGCGTTTTGTAATTGATGATAATCATTACTTCAAATGTTTTCAAGCATTGAATTTTGATAAAATTGTCCAATCAAAGTTTCGCCTTTGCAATAATGAAAATAAAGTTATTTTTTTTAATTTTTGCACAGCTATTTTAAACGAACCATTTCACTTTTGAAAATTATTTTTGAAAAATCAGTTTGAAAAAGGGTAGCGGCCCATTCATTTCTTGATACAAAACATTGATCGTTTGTATGGAACTTTCATGGCTGTTTTACTTGAATTCTAAGCTATATATTGATAAAATTGTTTAAATACTTTAACATTATGGATAAGTCAAATCAATCCCTTTAAACTGAAAATGTATCCCCTGACCAAGATAAGGAGAGAATCTTTGTTTATTTTTACTCTTAAAACAAGGATATCCTCTTTCCGAAATCATGCAGATTCCAAACTTTATTTTTAGCCAGTTTTCTATCATTACTCATATTCATTTATTTGTATAGAAATCGACGGGGTTCCGATCTACTAAAACCTGAGGAAGGATGTATGTTATCCTAAATGATAAAAATCTTGAATCTCATGTTTGCTGTGGTGGTGACTTGATATGCTTTATGGTCAGCTAAAGAATCCTGTGGTGCTGGGTGGGTGGAAGCTATATGCAAATGAGCCATTGTCATAAGGTATGTCCTCATCAGCTCGAGTGCTGCCAAATAACCCACTATTTCTGATTTGGGAAATAATCCTGAAGTTACAAATCGCGTCTTCATTAGCTCGAGACTCGACCTCGTAACTTGAAGCTCGAGAAATAGCTCAAGATATTTTGCTCAGCGTTCGCGCATATAGTGCGAGTCTACGGCCTAGTAAAGACGCACCGGATATATAGCGAAATATTTTGCCAAATAGCGAGATATTTTGCAAACTAGCCCAAGATATCTTGGGATGATTATCTCGATCAAATATCCTGCTAATTGTAACTCAACTGCGGGCTGATGAGGACGCAAATTAGCTGGATAATTTGCGATTGAGATAGTTAAAATGGCTAGTTATTTGGCAATCTCGAGCTGATGAGGACAGGCCTATTGTCATTTTCCAGCTCTTGGTGGTAAAACGGTAGTGAGGCTCATTCCGCGATTCCGCTCAAACCACAGATTCAATTTTTCTTCTCAGATGACATATTTAAGTAGAAAATTCCTCACATTTATTTATCATCTCACACACAAATAGTGAGCATGAGTAGGACAGACCGGTTGCACGCAGCTAATTTTTTATTATAATTTGGGATTCAAAAACAAATTAATCAATTTCTTGGTAAATTGCTCTGCCCCCTCCCCCAGTCCCCCCCCCCCCCACCCACCAAGTCATTTATAATGTGCTATTACTGATGCAACAAATTCAAATAGTTTTTCTGTACATATTGATTCCATCTCAATTCATTAGCCCAATATTTTAAATAGCCTGCTAGTTCTTAGGGTGAAGGTTTCACAAATAAATGTAAATGTTCAATATGTGCCAGAGCTAGACCAACATACTTTTGTAACCACCTGTTTTATATTTTAAAAAAACATTGTTTCCTTTGAACATCATTTCTCATTGAAACTGGTACTGGTCCCATTGATGTCAGGATTCATTGATCACGTCATCTTTGGCTTCGCGCAGGTAGGGATATGGGCCAGATCGCCTTCCTGAAATAAAATAAAACCGCCCAGATTTTGGACTAGCCACAAGACAGAAATGTAGTCATTAGAATTTAGAGGTCTGGATGTTAGACATGCAGCCTTTTCACACACAGCTAAAATTCATCGTATCCAGAGATGATTAGTATAAACGTGTTTAACTTAACAGTTTTAAACATGTTTATAGAAAATTTTCCCAGTGTGAACATCGTTTATACGATGTTGGGATAGATATGAAGTGGCGATGCATACGCCCCTAAAAGCAGGCTGCAGATACGAAGTTCGTATCTAGTGAGCTTGACATTTTGTGTGTGAAAGGTTATTCGTGTTTAAACGTGTTTCAGACGTGTTTAAACTGGGTGGAGCGTGCGCTTTGATTGATGTGACATGACCTTCAATGCGCAGTAGTGGCACTACTGTGCATTTTACGAGCAGTAGTTAATCATGAAACGATTAACGATCGCACCGAAATTTCTGTGTGTGAATGATGTCGTATGTTCAGGTGATTAGTTTAAACACGTTTATACTAATCATGTTTATAGAATTTTAGCTGTGTGTGAAATGGCTGTAGGAGTATCTCGTTTGTCCTTTGGTCTGCTGTAGTCTATCCTAGTTTGCAGGCACAAACCTTTGTCATTAGCTGTGTGTAACAGTGTCTGCACAGTGAGACTAAGCTGACAGCATACTGCATAGGCTCTGTAATTTATCTGTTCCAGACAACACAGCGAGACAGTCGGAGCTAGGCTCCGCCTAAGAGTTTAGGAATTATGGTAAAGTGTACGTCAAGTTGGGGTCTGTGCTTCCAGACTAGTCTATAGTCTAACCAGGAAATAAGGGCTACAAAAGTTTGCTTGATTTGAAAACAAAACTTCCTAAAGCTATGAATGAAATACTTCCTGAGATAATAATGTGGTTTTCAGATAACACTAGTGTGTGCCAGACTTGATAATGATAAAACTTATCAGAACTTTGGATTTTTGCTCTTGAGTAGAGCTAAAGGGGAAGGACAAAATCCAAGATTAATTGCCCCGTTCATATTTAAGGAAATTTCTCCAAAACTTGCATAAAGAAAGGTCATTTCAAGAATCATTAGGTTCATTTACATTGCACAAATACCGATTTGAAAAAACATTTTTTTTTTCTTTCTTTAAACCACTATATACAATACTGGAATAACCCATAAAAACAAACCTGTGTTTTGAGAATGAGCATTCACACTGCTAAAACTGATGGAGTTTCTGCCAGCAATTACAAACCCCACATTCCAGACCACCCATCTGTGCACGCTCACTATAAACCCTATCCAAATATACAGTGGTTGTACGGTACGACATCCAAATGAGAATGGGACCCTGCTTCTTTATTGAGTTTGTGTTCACCATTATGTTTAAACATGCATGATGCTATACAATGTTTTGTCTTTTAAGTTTATAAAGATGCAGCTGTACAATGATTTTGGTAGTCTGAAAGAGGGGGTGGGGCTGGATTTCAGCCATTTTCTTAGTACAGTGGATGTGAATTAGATAAATTAACCTACAATTAGATTTACATACTCTCAAACCAAAGTGATGCTCAAGGTTATGAATTTGTGCAGATGTTTCATTTTTCAAAATGTCACTTTTTAGGGAAACAAGAGAGAAAGAGGGAGGGGAGACACAGATAGATAGAGAAAGGTAAATGGAGGGAGAGATGGGGGAGACACAGAGAGACACAGAGAGACACAGAGAGACACAGAGAGACAGAGAAAGGTAAAGGGAGGAAGAGATGGGGAGACAGATAAACACAGAGAGACAGAAAGAGAGAGAGAGAGAGAAAGATAAATGGAGTGAGAGAGGGGGAGAGGGGGAGGTGGGGATTGGAAGGGATTGGAGGGGATGGAAGTAAGAGATTAATATTTGTGTCATTAATAAGACCAATAAGTACCAGTTCCTATTAGTTAGCTTTCTGTCATATTGCGGCGACCTTCACCAATTACGCCATATTATCATATTTTTGCATCATTTCCTCTATTTGTTTGTTGTTTCTCTATGTGCTTTTCAAAATCACTGCTAAACATATTATTCTTAAGCATCTTTATCTTTAAACCACTTTACTGTATTTAGAATTTCTCATAATTCTCATAGTCGTGAATTGAAATCATTTGTGAATTGTTAGAGGTTTGTCCAACATATCAAAATCTGAGATATGAATTCTAAACAGGTTTTCACTATATACACTGTCGCTCATATAGTTGGAATATTTTTGTTTTACCCCAATTTATGGAATTATTTAAAAAATAATTTATTCCTATTAGATCTAGATAATAGTTTACATTCTCAGATTTTATTGAATAATAATTTGCCAATGTGTGTTTTGTGTGACAAATCCTCTGTACGGCCAAGCATTATGGCTCAAGCCATGGGCACACAGAGGATTTTGTTTATGTTGGGGACCAGGGTAAAATGAAATAAATCATTGAAAATATATTGCATTTTCTTTGTTTTATTTTATTTATGGAAACTGCCCCCTACCCTAGCCCCCGCTGTGTACAGTCATGGTTCAGTGACAAAGCAATGGCCTCGTAACTGTGAGGCCCCAGGATCAAAACTGTGTCGATGTGTTATATTAGTGCCCTTTTGTGGGGCATTAATCCTGTGGGGCATCGGTCCCCTACATTTTAGCAGTCACGCAAAACAAACACAGGCATATTATTATTCAACAAAATCTGAGAATGTATACTATTATCTAGATCTATTAGGAATAATTCATTGTCAAAATTAATCCATAAATTGGGGTAAAAAAAAACTATTCCAACTATATGAGCGACAGTGTACAAAACAGATAGATGTAATGGCTTATTGCCACGCGCTGTTCTGGGAAGGATCATCAGTTCATTAAAATCTTCATTAAACAAATAAGTAGAAAGAGATGACAATGGATTGCAATATACAGACAAAAAATACTCTGCTGCTACAACTACTCCTACTTTCCTAATATTCTTTTCTCCCTCTATTCTAACTGTACAGATTTAAAAGGAAGATGAAAGAAAGAAATGATATTTAGGTCAGGAATTTGTCTTTTCTCCTTTTTCACTGACCATGAACCATCCATTGCTAATGGCCCATTGAAAGTAGGAAGACCTTCTGGACATGGAGAAAGAGAGAGAGAGAGAGAGAGAGAGAGAGAGAGAGAGAAGGGGGAGGGGGAGATAGAGGGAGGGGAGGAGGAGGGGGAAGGGGTTGGGAAAGATGGATGGAGGTTAGGGAGAGAGGGGAGGTAGAGAGAGAGAGAGAGAGGGAGAGAGGGAGAGGATGGGGTAGAATTTGAAGACATCAAGGAGAGAGAAAGCTGTAGAACAGAATGATCTGTAGAGAGATGACAAGGAAAAGGACAAGCAACATAAGGAGAGGAGGGGGTAAGGGGGAGATATGGGGGAGGGAGTGGGGTTGAAAAAAGAGCACACCCGATGTATGAAAATATGTAGTTAGTGTAGATGAAACAAAGATTTCATAAGTCAAGTCAACTGATGAAACAATATGATGGAGTGGTCAGAAAAAAAAGTTCAAGTTTGTTTGGGGTCAGGGGTGGATGTCCTTATTTACCCTAATCCTAAACCTTCTGTAATGGTCACTGGATATGACCAATAAACCCATGGAATCAGCTGGGAGCCCCTCAAAGGAAAAGTCTTGTTTCTTGCTGCAAAGATGGAGTGCATAGATTACTTGTGCGATGCAAACAAAAACAGAAATTGAGCTGAAAGGAAAAATGAAGATTTTAATGAAAAAGGTTGTGTTGGGTGTGGTTTTACGATGGAGGTGGAGATAGATAATAATAATGATAGTATTGGGATCTCGTATAGTGCTCATGTCTGTCAGAATTGTCACTTTTGGTGCTTCACAATTATTACCCCAGTTTTAGCATGGATGCTTTATCGGGGCTCTAGCATGTTGAAGAAGATGCCAGGTACCCATTTATAGCACCTGGGTGGAGAGAGGCAAATATAGCCATATTGAGTGATTTTTTAAAAAAATCATTGAAATGAGTGTCCTCAAAGTTCATGACTTAGGACAACTATGCCATCGAATCTGCAAAATGAATTTGCATTGAACTTAAAGGTACTATGTCCCTTTTGCAGCCAACCTCAAATTCTGTAGAACTTTGCAGGAATTATGAATATGTCATGTATGTCCTATCTGTGAAATTTAAACGTTAGCAGTGTCCTCATATTCAAATTATGCAAGGAAACCCGTTTACTTGCTAGACTTCACTGTCAAGACACTATTGAGTGACTGACTGGCTTTTTTCTTCTTTGGTAATAACATACATGAAAAGAGTTTTAAAGGGTACATGAGCATTTTGTCTACATCAATAACCCACTTCTTGTGATGGCCAAGATTAAACTGATTAAATCTTTGCGCAGCATAAAACGTATGACCATTCGGTACAATTGTCTGAAAATCAAGACTATTACTTTTGGGCTCCATAGCCCTAAAGTTGATTTGACAACTAATAATCATTATTTTCCCACTTGAAGACATTTTCAAGCCCCACCTTTTTTAGGGAAGTTCTAAATAAGTATTATCTTTCAAATGCAGTTGGAATTTAACTTTTTCATTTTTTTGGCCTGCAAATGGGACATAGTACCTTTAAAGGTAATCCCATTGAGTTCCATTGCCTGCCAAATGGCTATTGAAAAGAATTTGAGAAAGTTTCTTGTCCTACATTAAATACACATTCAAGGGTTAACACCCCCCCCCCCTCCCTCTCCCCATACCCCCACATGACACCTGTTACCTATTTAAAGACCAATACTACTGGGCCAGAAGGGATTAGACCACACAGCGAGGTCACTGACAGGTGGCTATCTCATTAACTCAGCTCTCAACTAACGTAAGAAAAAGAGGATCATGGGGGACCAACAGGCACCGATTGGGGAAGTTTTCTATATAGAGGGAGCAAGTAGCTAAAAGTAGGACAGTGGGGCTTTAACCTGTACCAAGAAACCAAATCTTAAATTCCAGTGGCTCTCCTCAAGATGACCATCCCCCTCCTTTAGTCTCCCATGAGAACTGTGTGATGTTGTAGATTGTGGTTTTAGTACATTTTTCACGTTTCATCACCATTATCCAAACTTTGGGTGCATTCACACTA
The DNA here is from genome assembly GCF_000002235.5 of Strongylocentrotus purpuratus. NCBI lineage: Eukaryota > Metazoa > Echinodermata > Echinoidea > Camarodonta > Strongylocentrotidae > Strongylocentrotus > Strongylocentrotus purpuratus. The sequence goes on from NW_022145558.1 coordinate 1,771,536, forward strand.
AAGACAAAACCTGTATTGAGATTACCAGAATTCACCGTCTAACTTTACATGAATCGTAAAGCTATCTGACAAGTATTTTACCATTTTCTAGTCCGAATATCATATAAAGAATTATCGAGGATGTTTTTATTCTTGTCGAAGGAGGAAAAGCTATATTGAAGTTACCTCAGACCAGTAGCACGATGGTCTACGATTTGAAGTCAGTTTAGCATTTATTGTGACTAGAGTAGAAGGCTTACAGGCACTAACATTCTGGATGTTTGTATTCTTCTGTTTATTTACAACCTAAATCAGCAAGGAGTGCTTTGTTTGGATAATTTCCATAACTAATAGAATTGCCATTTCTTCAAGAATCTGATTTAAAGGGATCCGGTAACTTTGTCTCAGATTCTGAAACAAAATTCTGGATTTAGCTCATGCTGCAATCATAATTACAAACCTTTAGGTCAGTTAGGAACCCCATGACTTTTACAAGCCGATCGCCTGTCTGATTATCAAGATATTTATGATTGGAATTACAAATTCAATTCATACGCTTTTCATAACACTACAGTCTATTGGGGAAAACGAGTATGGTAAAACCGGTCACTCAAAGATTTTTACTTTTTTTAGGCACTTTTTGATCATTTTAAAGCGCATTTTTTTTAGGGCTTCAATATTACACCATATCACAGACACTGATAACACGTAGGGCCTTGTATCTCAGATTTAACATTGTTAAACGATCCCTTTAAGTCGGATTGTGTAGTGTGCGCCTGGTTTTAGATATAAATATTAGATTCTCTTATTTGGCAAAGTCCTAGCTTTCTTTGTTTGCTGACTTCTAAGTCTGCTTGTAATTAATGCAACCAGGGGACCAACGGCTTTAAGTCCTCTACGATAAACTTGATAAAGAGGATTAATGCTCTACCAAAGGGCACTAGCATCGTCTTGGTTTCAAACCCAGGACCTCCCGGTTACCACCAAAGCGTTAAAGTGCTAGGGCAAGTGTGAACGTCTCCCTGTTTCGGCATTCCTTGCGATTATCAGACTTCTCATCTGCAGCACTGCTGGACCTGCAAAGGACTTGTCAGGAACCTGTAAGGCCTGGATCCAGATCTTCCCCTGTACTTTTAGGTGGTCGCGGTCAGTCCCCTTCGGCCGCCCACTTTGGCCTGAGTAGTCTTGATCATCAGGCCCTGTTTCATATAACACATGTTATCAATATCAAGTTACAATAACTGTTATAAGCTACTGAAATCCTGGCATCTGATTGCCTGAGAGCAAATTTATCATAGAAATTGAGCATTTGTTACTGTTGATAACAAATTTGATGAAACAGGACACAGACCTGTACTGTAAAACAAAAACTCTACAATATAAGTCTCTGCTACAAAAACCTGTAAGATTTTCAGGTTTTTTCCTAAATTCAGTCACTGTCAACAAGTGTCTGTGAACCATTTTACATTACTTTTCCCTCTGACAGAAAGACAGACTGACAGAAAGACGGACAGTCAGACAAATAGACAGACAAAGACAAAAAGATACAACAGACAACAGATAGCCAGCATGCAGGGAGGCAGACAGACAGGTGGAAAGTTTTGGAAGTAACTAAAGGTCTAAAATGCAGACTTAAGAATCATAAAAGATGGCCTTTTCTACAACAAATGTTGAATTTCCCTACAGTACAAATAGATAGACATACATATAGACAAACAGAAATATTTTAATGTTGAGAGCTGAGAATGTAAGGTGTATTCTAGGCCTAGTAGATGGCAGACCATGTCTGTAACCAACATTAAATCTCCCTCCGACAGACAGACAGACAGTCGACATAAAGACAGAGAGACTTGAATATGGAGGTCTGAGATGTACCCTAGGACTAATAAAAGGCAACCCTGTATTTTTTCCAGTATTATAATTTCAGTCAGACAGACAAACTAACATACAGACAGTCAAACAGACAAAGAGATTTGAATATGGAGGTCTGAGCTGTACCCTAGCACTTGTAAAAGGCAACCCTGTATTTTGTCCAGCATTAGATTTCCCTGAGACAGACAGACGGACGGCCATCAGTTAAACAGCCGGACAGCCATCAGTCAGACAGACGGACAGAAATATTTGAATATCCAGGTCTGAGATGTAGCCTAGAGCTAATAGAAGGCGGTCCTGTCTTTCAACCAATATTTAGTTTCTCATAGGATACCAAGCCCATTTCTGACCCCCCAATATTTTCATTCCTAAGCCAATTGATGCCCCTGACCCAAAATAAGTGTCCCCCCCCCCCCCCCCGATTTGTTAAAGGTACAATCTGATATTAAGGGAGATACTAGTATATCGATGATGGCTTCTGATATCATGCTCAAGGCTAATTGTGCTCAGGTAAGCTATCAATAATAATTTCATCAGCAAATTTAAGAGCACTTGACTGCTCTTAACACTAACACTAACACCCAACTTGAAATCACTCAATGCATATTTTCCCCAGTGGATTGAAGTGTTACAGAGAGCAAGCAAGAATAAAATTCAAATAACTATTTTTTTTGCAATAAATACTTTGTAGACGATTTATTCATGGACAGAGAAAGCTATGATTTTTCTGTTTCTGTTTCAAAATGAGGATTAGGAAATTATGAAATAAGGTATCGTGGATAAATATTTTGGTCAGGAATTTGTCTTTTCTCCTTTTTTCACTGACCATGAACCATTCATTGTGAATGGTCCATTGAAAGTAGGAAGACCTTCTGGACATTGGAGAGAGAGAGAGAGAGAGAGAGAGAGAGAGAGAGAGAGAGAGAGGGGGGGGGAGGGAGAGAGAGAGAGAGAGAGGGGGGGCAAGATATGAGAGGGAAGGGGAAGATGAAAGAAGAGGAGGGATGGTTAGGAAGATAGGGGAGGTAGATAAGAGAGAGGGGGAGCTGTTAGTCAGTGTCTAGCCCTGTCATGTAAGTTATCTTAAAAGCAATATTAGGCTTATAGTATATTTAATTCACTCCTTTTATTTATTTTCACGTCAAGATGAAAACAATATTATATAATATTTAAAATACAAATATATATAATTAGATATCTGAAGTGGGAGGATCCCCACAATATATAATATTTTTACCCTCTTACTCCAATTGATCCCATACATTATCTGTTTAGAGCCAGAAGGGCAATAACTCATATGCTTTAACACAGAGTTAATGCCCTTCTAGCTTCGAATAAACTATATTTGATCTCTAAAGGACACAAATTTGCTGACCGGGGCATATTTTCCCGCGACATGCAAACTGACCTCCCTATTTCTTTGTATTTACTTACTCTCACAGATAATGATGACAAAATCCCATTTCCTCTTTGAGATATATTTCTGTTTGATTAGATTGATACCACAGCAATAAAATAATAATTGTACAGACAAGTTAAATGTTTGAAGAAGGCCGGTCGTAGGTCAATTAAAGGTCAAGTTCTAGGAGAGGTGAAGAACAGTTTGAGAGCTTTCTCGATCTTTATGCCCATGAAGAGGTGTTGTGGTCGGACTGTGAACCACAAGGTACAGGGTTCAAATCCCTGCCGCACTAATGTCTGTGGCAAGACATTAATAGGGAGTTTTCGCAAACTCATTGCGGACGGAGAATCTGTGGTTCATGTGCAAAATCGAGAAGCTACTATAGTAACAGCGGGTGACCGCTGAGGTACTAAAATCTAGAACGGGTTTTTAGGCCCGAGTTCTGAGTTCTTTTTTCAGTCTGCAAATGCCTTCAAAGTGCATGTTTATTGCTCTTATTCTTATTTATGACATTTCTAATGCCCTTTAGGACCTAAAATTGCTATGAAGATAATTTTAGGCCTCAAAATGTGTGAAATTTAGCCACTACGATCATACATGTACCAAGTCAGCTCTACTTTCAAAAAAATATGGTGACCGTTAATTAATGAATTGATTAATAATAACAATATATGGGCCAGCTGGTTTTGCGTAATATAACCAACACAAAAAAGCCAAACAAAAAAACCACCATCGGCATCGGCTGAAATACAACGTAAAAGGCACTATTTTGTTTTTTTAACGGCTTTTTCAAATTATTGAATATTTGTGGTAGTACACAAATATTAGAGATCATTATATTTATGGATATTTCTAACAAAGATGATTTTGTCATGTAAATTGTATGTTCTTTCAAATTTGACACTCAGTTTTTCATTATCTCACAAAAAAAATATTTTGTGTAGCGCCCTCTGCAACAAAACTCAACTATCCCTTTAACCTAAAATCTCTTGAAGACAAAGCAAACATGTATGCTGTCAGAGAGAGTTTACTAAACACTATAATACACTTGACCTGTTCTCAAAGGATAATAGCTCCCCCTATAGTTCAAGAGTGGAAACAGAGACTGCTCTGGAAGTCTGACCTGAACTTGACCTTCATACCATTGAGTGACCTTTGACCTTTCAGGAGGGGGAAGGAAAGGTCGGGATTCAAGATCGCTTAAAATGATCATATAGACTGCACTTTTTTTTCTTCAGAAAGTAGTTTCTAGGCTCCGACCCAAATATCAATGGGGAAATCAATCCCTCATTCAGACTACCAACATTTATTGTATAAGTTATACAAAAATCGTATAGCTATACACAACATTTTGTCTTAGTCTGAACACCATATAACAATAGATCATATAGTGAAACGCATGTTTGAGCATTGTTTCAAATGTAAATTTGATAACGAATCATGGCCCCAATGTCTGAAGGTCGTATCGTACAAAAATCGTAGAACTGGGTGATTTGCAAACTGTCATGTACTGACCTCTTCTAAACTTGTTTTTTTTATCCAATGTTTCTAAAAACCATTCCCTTTTTCTTGTGTGCATGTAGGTACACCCTTCTGATCCATGATTCTTTAAAGGCATTGTTTTATAAATCTGAGATGCATGGCCCTACGTGTTATCAGTGTCTGTGATATGGTGTAATATCGAAGCCAAAAACAAAATTCCGCTTTAAAATGATTGTGAAGTCCTTCACAAAAGTAAAAATCTTTGAGTGACCGGTTTTACCATACTCACTTTCTCCAATAGCCTGTAGTGTTATAAAAACTGTTCAAAACCGTGGGGAAAACCATATCATAAATATCTTAAATATCTTGATAATCAAAAATGTGATTGGCTTGTAAAAGTCATGGGATTCATTTCTGACCTAAAGGTTTATAATTATGATTTGCAGCATGAGCTAAATCCAGGATTTTGTTTAGAATCAGAGGCAAAGTTACCTAATACCTTTAAACAACGATTCTTTAAACGATGTAAGTTTGTTTGAGTTTCTTACGACTTTCTCATTGTCTGAACGGGCTATAAAACGATCCTTCCCGGTCTGGGAATTTTGATTACGAGTGTTGCAAGAGGATATGAAAGTCTGTGAAATCTATGTCATGAAAAAAATGAGGGTTCTTGGCGATTCCTGAGGAAAAATGATTCTCAGAAATTTGAGGAATTGTTGAGAAGAGGATGTAGCAAAGACATTGCAATTCTGACAATGTTTCCCGCCCCAAAATGGCAATTGATATACATATTTCTCTGAGCTATCCATTGCAATGAAAGAGTGAAATGTTGAAGGTCGCATCGGAGTCTCGATAAGCTAGTGCTTGATGTAATCTGCAGCGAAGGCTCTATAGAACATGCTCCTGCCATGTTTGTGATTAATTTTCTCTGAGTGCTACTTCAATATTAAGTTGAACCTGACACTACACCTTTAAGGGCCTAACACTACACCTAACACTACACCTAACTCTACACCTGACCTTAATCCTACCTTCACTCTAACCTTAAAGGTACTATGTCCCATTTGCAGGCCAAAAAAATTAAAAGGTTAAATTCCAACAGCATGTGAAAGATAATACTAATTTAGAACTTCCCTAAAAAAAAGGGGGGGGGCTTGAAAATATCTTAACTTCAACCCAAGGCCTTTCACTACATTTGAAACTTAACACTACACCTTGCACAACACCTAACCTTAACCCTAATCTGAAATCTAACCTTACCCCTAACCCTAAACCTAACCTGAAACCCAAGTGCAACCCTAACCCTAACTATATCATTATTTTGGAGCCAGAAATCTTTATTATAAAGTCCTTAGCAAGCATTGGAACACCACATTGGAGCTCAATTTGGACATTTTTATTTCTGACTGGAAATAACGAAGGGGATAGTTATGAAAGTTAGTGTCTATTTGAATAACTTAATACCAGTTGCCTGCACGACACCGAGAAGCATATATACCTAGCACAATCTCTATTATCAAGATTAGCTTAAAAAGTAAATTAATCTTACATTTCAAATGTATTCGACCTATTTATTATGGCTACAAGTGATAACACATATGTAAGCCAAAAGTGAAAGAGAGATAGATTGATAGATAGAAAGAATGAGAGAGATAGAGAGAGAGAGAGGGTGTGGGTTGAGAGGGATAGAGATATAGTGAAAATAAATGAAAATGAAGGTAAAAGGTAGAGAGAAGTAAAGATCAAGTATAAGGGAGAGAAGCAGTGAGAGGGGAAAAAAGGAGGAGGATGAGTAAAGGGAGAAGAAGAAGAAGAAGAAGAAGAAGAAGAAGAAGAAGAAGAAGAAGAAGAAGAAGAAGAAGAAGAAGAAGAAGAAGAAGAAGAAGAAGAAGAAGAAGAAGAAGAAGAAGAAGAAGAAGAAGAAGAAGAAGAAGAAGAAGAAGAAGAAGAAGAAGAAGAAGAAGAAGAAGAAGAAGAAGAAGAAGAAGAAGAAGAAGAAATGAGAAAGAGAGAGAGAGAGAGAGAGAGAGAGGGGGGTGGGGGGGGGGGGGTTCTGAGTATCTTAAGGAAAGATAATCTTACAATCTTCCTATTGCATCTGAACTTTGGCCCTCTCCAAATTGTATTTCACAGAATTGTGGGATTCCCATAAATTTGGGTTTCCCCAAAATTCTTTCTCTAATCTCACCCCTTGATCTCATTTGATATCAAATTCATTTGGAAAAAATTAGAAAATATGTAATTTATATCTTATATCCCTTCCTGTGACATATAGGTAAGCAACATTACTGATAACTGGATCTTTGTAATAAAGAGTTATTTGACCTAATCTTTGGCATGTTCCAAATTCATTGAAACTCATGTAAAGAAAATAGAGTCTTGTGATCTTTTGTCTGCGAAACTGTGTTAACTCATATAGCCTTCCACAGACTTAATTGATGCCCTGCCTTTTATTTACAGGTAAAGCAATGCTGCATTTTTGTGGGTGTCATAGCTGAATGAACCTTTAGGCTTGCAATTGTTTTTTATTTTAGGTTTTGGGGAAAGAATATTGAACACGTAGCAATTGTTGCGGGACCCTTAGAACCGTCAGAGACTTGCTTTTCACTATGAGATGATTCTTTTGATATTTGATGATGATTGTTGTACCTTACTGCTAAGGAAGCATGAATATGCTTATAAGTAGAAAACCAGGGGACCTACAGCTTTAAGTGCCTACCAGTAAACAAAGGGCACTAGCGCATGGACCACTGCTGTACCACTGAGCCATCGTGCCTCCTCTTTACATGACATTTCTTTGAATGAGTTTTGTATGTTCTGAAGTGACGCTTCAGATGATGTTTCTTTTATTGAGTTTTGTATGTTCTAAAGTGTCGTTTCAGATGATGTTTCTTTGTTCGAGTTTTGTATGTTCTGAAGTGACGCTTCAGATGATGTTTCTTTTATTGAGTTTTGTATGTTCTAAAGTGTCGTTTCAGATGATGTTTCTTTGTTCGAGTTTTGTATGTTCTGAAGTGACGCTTCAGATGATGTTTCTTTTATTGAGTTTTGTATGTTCTAAAGTGTCGTTTCAGATGATGTTTCTTTGAATGAGTTTTGTATGTTTTAAAATGATGTTTCTTTGTGTTTTGTATGTTCTGTTCTGATGTCAGAACAGGCAATTATAGTTAAGTGTGCTGCAGATTACGGTTTTCACCTTTAATCATAGTTTCAAGTGTATGAAAGGCATAAAGGTTGATTTTGTATGATTACCTGTCGGGTGTTTGATCAATGTCGAGTTTATTCTTATATCCTTCCTGTGTAAACATAGATTTGCTTTTCAACCTCATTACGATAAGATATCCCCGCTCAAAAATTAACTTTCATTTTCATTTTAGAACGATAAATCCACTGTGAGATAATTTGAAAGGTTTTGTTTGTACTAAACTCATTATTTAGACTAAATCTTATCCTTATTGACTTAGTAATCAACAACTTCCTTATTTGAATTTAATTGTTTCAGTTATACACATGTTATATGCATATGTTTGATTTAATGTAATGTGAGATGTGTACTCTTGATGGTGAAACAGTCATTTGGACCTTGTCACACAAAAGTGCAATGGCCCAAATCTGAAAGGGGGTCAGGAAATATAGGTCCATGCAATTTCCAATTTGGCCTACACCAACCAAAATGAAATTGAAATATAAATGAGTCAAAAGAAAGAGGCCTGTAAACGTGGGTTCTAGTTTTAACAAAAACATTCGTAAACATGGGTCTGTTTTTTCAAAAGTGTAAAAAGTTTGGCTTTACTTCAAGAAAGATCCGACAAAATGAACTTTTTCTGTCTTCTACTTTGAGATGATGATTAAAGATAAAGACCAGTATTGGAAACGCCCCAATTTCAAAAAATGAAATGGAAGCTCTCATTACCAATCATGTGAAAGAATATATTTTGACTAATACATGATGGTAACAAATTTGCCGGGAAACCGCCTACTAATTCATATATTTGGTAAATTTGTTTCTCTCATGGTCTGTGAGAGATATAGGGTAGATATAACGCACGTGTCACGTTGTCCCATATACATCTTTCTGTGTATAGTGCTTGTAACTTTACGAGGAATGGGCCAAATTTCTTATCATTTTGATGATTCCAGAACCTTGCAGATGCTAGATGCTACATGATCAACCTTTTCTGATCGATTCCACAACGTTTCTTTCACAATGCAATCGCATGACCATAACTGGTCTTTACCTTTAATGTTATTAGATAGTTCAATAGTGCTTATATTCACAATGTGAGATGCTCAAAACCCTCCTGTATTTCGATGGTTATAGCTTAGATACCAATTTACAGTACTCACTGCATTCAAGGAAGGCCTTCCTGCTGGTGCCCATTGAAGACCCGGGTGGAGAGTGGCAAATATAGAATAATAATAATGATAATAATAGTGGGTTCTTGTATCATGTCTGTCAGACTTGACACTCCCGGCACTCCCGATTATTACCCTGGCTTTACCATGGCTGCCATTACGGTGCTTTAGCATTTCAAGAAATTATTTCCTGCCAGATACCCATTTACATCACCTGGGTTGAGTGTGGCAAATGGAGATCAATGTCTTGGACTCGAACCGTGGGCCTGATGATCGACAGTCCGGTGACATATCCACTTGACCACGACACCTCTAATGTCTATCCAGACACTAGTGGTTTTTAGTGCCCACATGGGGCTTGAACCCACGACCTTGGCATCTCCAAACATGTGTTTAAACCACTTGACCATGCATAGTGACCATCCTTGATGCTATTGCAGCAGTTGATGATTCCCCCTTTAACCCTCATCCAGGGGTCCCTCTACCAGAGTACCATGGACCTGACCTCTTATTTCCCCTTGACTCCTTGTTCGCATATTTCAGCTATGAGATCATGACAATTCCAATTTGTCCTGATAAAAAAATCCCTCTTTTTGAAGTCTTTCTTCCAAAGAAATTTTCCCACTGATTCTGCTTGCAGGCTCGTGGCCCCAAAGTATGGGCTCTTCGTCTAGACATCTTTAACCTTTGCCCCTTGGTTGCCCTACCATGGAATCTTTGAGGAATGTGGGAGAGGAAAAAGAGGGGTAATGATGCCCCCTTTGTTGGGTATAGACTCTTAACGTATTTAGGGTTTTAATATTAATGATGTACTCATTGTGTAGTAATGTCAATAAAAAGCTGATAGATGTGAAACTTATTAAGTTAAGGGGTTGCAAAATCAGTGTTGTTTTGTACGTCATCACCATCACCCCCTCCTTTCTATCACTATCACCATCCTCGAATCTGCATCTTCGTCATTACTGCCATCACCACCACCACCATCATCATCACCACCACCACCACCACAATCATCATCACCTCAACCATCACCACCACCACCACCACCATCATCATCATGACCACACCACCATCAACATCATTACCACCACCCTCATCATCAGCACCACCACCACCACCATCATCATCACTACCATCATCATCATCATCATCACCACCACCACCCCACCACCACCACCACCACCACCACCATCCTCATCATCATCATCATCATCATCATCACCACCACCACCACCAACAACAACAACAACACCACCATCATCATCACAATCAGCATCACCATCCTTTAAAGATTTTTACCCTTACCCTCTGGAATCCTGAGGTCCGGTGATGCCCCGCCCCGCCCGCATCATCACCTCGCCCTCCTCTACCTCTATTCATCCTCCTACTCCTCCGGTATTCCAATGAAAATAAACTTCACTCTGACCCCCTGCGGGTCACATAAAGTGTCTTCCTTTATTCTGCTCCTCCTCTGCCGCCGAGAGGAAATGTCAGGTGGATGGTTTGAACTTGAGCTTCCTCAAAGGGAGAATCCAACTTTTGAAAGTTCTTTTTTTTTTTTACATGTATACCGGTAGTTATCCCATGGTTATACTTAGAGTTGGAAATTTGTATTTCCAATTGCCTGGAAGTAAGACCCGTTTATGGTAATGATAATGATGGAAATAAAATTGATTGATACATTTATTTTTTGGACAAACCCATCCAAGGTCCAAGGTAAAAATGTTGCTGTTACCCTAGCTTTGACCAAGCTGCTCTGATGCACTCAAAGCAATCAAGAAACTGTCTACCAGGTACCCATGTTCTACACCTGGGTTAGGAGTGGCAACTGTAAATTAATGTCTTGCCAAGAACATTAGTGCTGTGGCTGGGACACGAATCGCAAAGTCGTTTGACCCATTCTATCGACGGCGTATCCACCAGACCACTTCTACACAACACCTGTGGAATGCTTACATATTCCGAGAACATTTACCAGGGCCAGGGGCAGGGGCAGGGGCAGGGGCGTACTTTATTTTAATGGGTGATTACCACCAATACTAGTTTGTGTATGATATAGAAAGATAGGAATCAGCTAGTAAGTAGAAGAAAATAGAATGAAAGGGGAGGGGCTAATAGGGCAAGCCTAAAAAGCTTTGCCCATGCTATATGCTTTTATTGATAGCTACACCCCTAACATTCATTCCTATGGTGGAGGGGGGGGGGGGTAATACATCCATTTTACATGGTGGAGCTACACCGGCCACCCTCTCTAGCGACGCCCCTGCCTGCATCGCCTCTTCTTTGACCCCTCCATCCATTCCTCATAGTTTAGTGAAAGCAAACATTGGAATCGAGGGGTAATCCTTCTTCCAAATTTGTCAAGAAATTCTTGAATAAATCATAACTGTTTTACATCCTAAATGTGGCCTACTTCATCTTTGTGTTTTCTTTTTGGGGGGAAGATCGAGTCTGTGACGTTCTTTTTCTAGACAAGATATGTCAAGGTCATCTTAAGGGTCTCGTCCTTTATGATAATCTTTATTTTCTCAAAATAAGCAGGTAGGGTTGCCCTACAAAGAACAAAGATCCACAGAATTTTGCTAACTATGGCCCATTTCACATATGAAATATTTCTTGATCTAAAGAAGGAGAGAATCATCACAAAAAGGAACATTTTATATTTATTTTTACCAAAGGAAACCAACACAAGACCGACAACAGGTTACACAGACAATTATATTGTCCTGAATGGCACAGTTATCAGTCAGCTTTGAGTTTGTATGGCGGTGTCAATGATTTTTTGTAATGGAGTATTTTTTTCATTTCGAAAGTGTGATCCAATAGAAATTGGTTCAACTTTCTTGAACTTCCCCTTTCTCATCAACCTTCTCTCTTATCATTTTGTTATTACTCCTGTCTCTCTCTCTCTCTCTACCTCTCTCTCTCTACCTCTCTCTCTCTCTACCTCTACCTCGCTCTCTCTCTCTCTCTCTCTCTCTCTCTCTATATATATATATATATATATCTCTCTCGCTCTCTACCTCCTTCTCTCTCTCTCTTTCATTCTTTCTCTTCATCCCTCTCCGTCCCATCCTTTAGCACCATCGTTTCTCCTTGTTCCTTTTCGCACTCTTCACCTCCCCCCTCCCCAGTTCTCCTTTCCCCTTTCCCCTTTCCCCTTTCCCCCTTCCCTGACCCCCCCCCCCCTCCCCATCTATCTCTATCTCACTCTCTCTACTCCTCTCCCCAATTATTTTCATACCATTCTTTGACATCTCTCTCCTACACCTTTCCCACTCTTTGCTTGTATTTACATCACATACTAAATATAATGGATGATTGCAAGACATAACAACGAGCAAACTTTGGTAATGAAAATCAATGTGTCACTGTCATTCATTTCTAAATTTTATTTTTCCAATGTGAATGGGGCCTTGTGGACCTTTCAGGCTTGTTTGATGAGATGACCCCATTTTTATGGGAGACAGACTAAGGCCAGATCATGGCATTAAGGGTACAAGTTCAAGTGTAATGGTATGGGGAAAGTAGGGCATCAGCAGTAATGGAAGAAGGGAGTCTTTACTATTAAAGGTGAGAAACATACCTGTTGCTTGCCAGACATAGCAACAAGTCATTCGTACTCCATAGGTATTGAAAATGAATATACAATCATATTTTCTGATGTGAATGGAAGAGAGACTTAAGTCGGATCATTGTCAAGTCATCGTCAAGTTCAAGATTAATGTTTTCTTTAGAAAGTAGAGTATGAGCAGGAGGAGGGGGTAATTGTCTAGGTGAGATTTTGGGGCCCGGGTGCCATTTTTCAGGCCCTGACCCTTGTCATTCAGGTCCTATACTTTACAGTGTATACCATCTGTTCAGAGCAAGAAGGGCATTAAATCACTATCTTAAAATTATATGAGTTAACGCCCTAATTCTGCCTCCAAACAGACGATGCGGGACTCCAACTTGTCTGAGTCTCTTTTCAGGCTCATTAGGTGAAACAAACTGGTATCCCTGTGAGAAATGGAAAGGAGATTTGTATCTCCTACGAAAATGCTAGCTGTCCATTTTAATCAAAGTGTACATATTCAAATATACAATGTGTTGCTGGGGAGATGGAGGGAGGGGGGGGGGGTGGCAGATGATACTGACACTCAGTGCCCCTATAGTTTTCCAAAGATCTTTTTTTGAGCTTTCCAGGGCTAGATTGCTGCAGTCTCTCATTCCATATTACAGACACTTTCTTGCTTTTGGTGAAAATCAAAGTTTAAGGAAGTCTGGAGGACATAAAATAAATATTCTGTCTTGATGAAGAAGAAAAAATCTCTGTTTGGAAGACAAGACTACACTGGCCTTACCTCTAGAATAATACTTTAATTAAGTCCCCTTGCTAAAGCTTGTAGTAAGCTGACAAGCTAACACTTAGCTTGTTCTAATTGTTTGCTTTCCCAGTAATTCTTTCATCTTGACCCTGCTTCTTCACATACCAAGGCAGATTCGAGTCTTCTACCATTCTCCTCGCTCTGCTAGTTTTATCTTCAGACTTATATGATAATAATATTAAATAATAATAATGAAAATGGTGCTTATAAAGCACTTACCACCAAAGTATCTAAGCGCTCAATGTTCAATTGAAAAGGACTTCTTTTAATTAATCAAGAGCAGGACAAACTGTTTGGAAGGAGGCGCAATGGCTCAGTGGTAGAGCAGTGGAAGGTCCCGGGTTCAAAGCCCGGCTTTATCCTTGTTACCAAAGCTGTTGGTCCCCTAGTTGCTGAAGACAAGCATATATACACGCTTTCTTAGCAGTCACGTAAATTAACACAGCTACTAACCAAAGTGGATTTGGACCAGGGAATACTAAATGAGATGAGCAAAAGAGCAAAGGCTCAAAATACTTTGCAAAAGAGATTGTGTTGATGTGTCAAATTAGAGCATGTGCCTGCAGACTACACAACTGGCATTAAGCTAGATATAATCATCAGTGTCTGGAATTAGCCTACATTTCTACTCTGTTCTGATTCATGCACCACTCCCTTTGAATAATTTGGCCTTTCTTGTAAGAACTAACTACATTTATAAAGTTTTAAGTATGGATTGGACTTTCCAATAAGTGTATGTGAAGTTAGTCAACAAGTTGTTTTTAGTTTACCTTTCCAATAATTGTCTTGTTTTTTTTTTAAATGTCTTAGTTTGCATTGTCACTTCTTAAGGTCTATTTTTTCTCACGTTGATTTATACTTCAGTTTTCTCTAGTTCAATCCGTTTTGAGCCTTTATCTTGCAACAATTTGAGGATGTGAGAAAAGTTAAGACACTGCAATTGAAGGGAGAAAACACCCAGGCCTAAGCTCTGGAAAAGCTTGCAGATAAGTCATGAGTGAAAAGGGGTACTTCTTTCCCCATTTAAAGATGAAGTTGAGTTCTGGTCATGTGATTGCATTGTGAAAGAAACGGTGTGGAACCGACCAGAAAAGGTTGATCATCTAGCATATAAGAATTTGTGTGTATTGCAAGGTTCTGGAATCATCAAAATGATAAGAAATGTGGCCAAGTCTTGGAAAAGTTACAAACACTTGCACAGAAAGATGTATATGGGACTACACGAACACGTGGCGTAAAAAGCCGGCCTCCCGATTTTTACGATGTTACATGCATATTTAGAATATGAAGGCATTTGAAGAGCCATACTTTTCAGGGAACATGTCTTAACTGATATTCTTCCACACTTGCATAATAAGAATGAGTAATGCTCACAAATTATTTTTCACCTCTTCCCAGAACTCAACCTTCTCTTTAAGGCTAATATCTTTCTCCATCTTCCTTCCCCTTTCTAAGCCTCGCCCCTTTGTTGTTATGAGGTTGTCTTCGTTTACAGAGACTTTTAAACCATTTGTTGCACATTTGTCAATATGTCATGTAGGGTTTCTACAAATTCAGGTAGAGCTAGGGTCCATTGTTTTTCATGAGGGAAAAGAAGAAAAACAAGAAAGCATTGAACTGCCTGATGGTTCTGGCTATACTAAGTTGTTGGAAGTGCATAACTTAGAAAGGGAACTGATCATCTATACAATCTTCTGCAGTTGGAAGATAACTGTGATAGAAAACTATTTTGAATAGCAGCGAATACAGACATACTCAAGTTTTTCGTCTTGCACTCATCAGTGTATATATTACCGTACTTTGAAAATCAAGGTAGATGGTTGACCCCATGGCACTTTGATTTTTTGATAAAAGAAGGAAAATGTTGATAAATTGAAAGGTATAGAGATGGTGAAAAGATTAGATTTGACAAAAAGAACTTGAACAGTCTTAATTCATTACCAGCATCTTTTGGCCCTACTTGATTTAATCTTTGAGCTAGCAGAAAATCTACACCACACTATCTGCCCCCCCCCCCCCATGTGCCACTCCTTCTCTTCAATAAGTGTATTGACTCTTCCTGTCAACTTGTCTCTTATACACACCTTTGACACACCCCTTTTGAATATTCATACACATCCAATTTGAATATTCATAGATTAAGACCCACCCCTTATATGCTTCCACCCCCCCCCCCTCTCACCACCACCACCACCACCACATGTGTGTCAACTTATTATGTGGAAGTTGAACTTCAGAATTGAAGCCAACAGCCTTTCAACATTTAGCTGACTGTATCTAACTTCTTTTTGCAGAACATTTTTCTTACATCTTTACCTTCTAATCTTAAGCGTTGTAATACACACCAATCTTAAGCAACAATGGGCCTAATTTCCTAATAAAAGCCAGCTTCTGGCCTAAGGGGATGACCAGGGGGAAGTTTAAGCTTTGAATTAATCAATTAAAGAACTTGTCACCCTGCATTCAAACCACCAAAAGTTTATTGTCTCTTGGTATCAAAATCACTTCTCAACATTCTTGTGTATTCTTCTATTCAATGTTCTGACACCTACCAATTAAAAGCCATTTCTTTGAAAGAACATGGGTCAAGCCAAATTAGCCATTATTGCAGATGGTGACCAGTTTACCATTATTGTTTCAGGATTAGGAACATTGTAGAATAAGCTGAGAGCATTGTCATCTTTTGCTTGTGTTTTATGGTGGATTTTTAATATCCTTAGATAAACATTCAACTACATATTTAAGGCATTTTACAAATCAGGATAATGGTATAGATTAGATGTGTGCTAATTGATTAAAGATTATTGATGAGATCTCTTGTCAAATTGATTACTATACAACCCCTTCCCCCTTTAAAAGAGTAAAAAGGGGCGTTATTCTGTCTAAAAGCGCACAACTTAATGCTATGCTGGCTTTCAGCGGATAATTGGCAGAGAATGGGATATGTCAAATAGGAACCAATTAATTCATTACAAAGATCAACATGGAGTCTTTTTGCCAGCAAACAAAGGCCCTTAACCCCTCCCCCTTCTTTTATACCGGGATCAGGGGGGTAAAAGAATGAGGTGAGGGGGGCAATATAGTACCCCTTTCACAAGAGAGTGTTAAATGAATTACAATTAACTCTATTGTCAAGTGAAGAGAATAAGCTAACACTCTCCCATAATGTATGAGTGGCAAGCATCTTGTTTTTTTTAAAGAAATAAAATACAATTTTATTTTTGATGAAGGAGATAAAAAGAGATGCAAAGGAGATTTTATGCTAGTATGTGTTATGTTCTATAAGAAGAATGCCTACAAATAAGCTCATACAATTTATACTTTTGGGGTTTGGGGAGTGGGAAGTATCAATATTCATAAGCTCAGTATTTCTAATTATAATAATTAAGTTCAGGTGAATTGGCATGATCTTAAATATGTCTTGAGTATATATAGTCAATTGAAACTAAAATAAAACGCATCACTTTAGTCATGAAGCGAACAGGGGCACCGCTTTTCAATCCACTATTACCCCCTCTATAGATGAACCATTGTCATGTTTGTTCTTCTACTGTATTCAATTGTTTGTCACTTATTGTTCCTTTAATTCCCTTTGCAAGCAAAATTTCTGTCTTTTTACAGTTGGGTGGAAACCTTACATCCTAGCTCCATTATTAGCACTGGATAGTCTGTGTCAATGCCATTGCCATCTTTAAGAGTAAACAAAAATCCCATGCACTCCCCCAAACCTATTGACATTACTTACTGAGGTGATTATTTAAGTTGTTGACTTGTTTATTTTCTTGCTTACCTGCCATGACTCATACTTTAAAGTGGCAGACTCATTAAAGGGAAGGCTGAATTTTAGCCTTCTTGCTTAAACAAATTCAATTTAAAGGTAATTCTCCATCTTAAAGTTGCAAATGCATTATTAAGAAGGCTTAATATTGGGCATCTCATTAAACAAGTTTAATTTAAACACAAATGAACAATATTCCAAAATATGACTATGGTTTAAATTATGCACTGTCACCACATTCTGATGCTACATTATGTAGCAGTAGACCCATGTAATCATATCTGTGTAGTGCTTTTTCACTGTTTGTGATATACAGCAAGATTGCGAAGATTAGTTAAAAATGTGTTCATTCTATAATCACACAATAAACATTATTACTGTTCCTTCATATTTAACCATTTTCTGTAAAATGGACATATTCATTCATGATACATAATTTTGAAAGAACACTACCCAATATAACTTTTAAAAATTACACTTGCTTGCTAATTGCAGGAAAGAAAATCCCAATTTGGATTTAATGTGAAGGTGTAAATTTACCAGATTTCACCGGCAGCTATCATGGGCAGAAAATCTAAATATGCTGTCCATAGAACCTTTGACGAAACACTAACTTATCCTAACCCTTACCCTATTTCATTGAAGAAATAAAGCACTCATCAAATGTTTCCATGGCAAATTTCAGAGAACATATTTTTAAAAGAGATATATATCGTTGGTTGCCAGCAGAAGGCCCTTGACAATACATAGGTCGTCTTTCACGACCATCTTGCAGACAGCCTACAATAGTCTGATATCTGTAGGTTATGTAAGAAGCTCATCTGAATGTATGACTTGCAGTTTGCCCTCCACCCCCCCCCCCCTCTTAAAAGTTCTTGAAAGCTTTACCCGTAAACTCCATTCATTACCTTGTAAATACACTTTGAGGGTGTATGTGTCTGTGTCTGTGTGTTTCTACTATTTGATGGTTAAAAGGTTACCTGGAAAAAAAGAATTGATAAAAGAAAAAGAACTTGCATGTAATGAATAGCATTCTTTTGCTCAATCTTTGTAACTGGTCCAGGGTCTAATGTTACTGTTGGCACCCAGTTAGAACCCAGTAGCCTGTTCAGATCGTAGAGAAACATTGTGTAAAGAATCATTGTGTCATGACAGGGGGTGTTCAGACTAGTGTAAAGACTGGTGTACAGAGATGCACAGACATCGTATAAAGAAACGTATAAAGAAACGTATAAAGGAACTTGTTTTGAAGAGGTCAGTTGACAAGATAGCTCACCAATCGTCAGTGCGTGCTCACAATTAGCCTCATCAAGTTATATCATTTTTGTATCAAAATAATACAATGTTTAGACGAGAAAGAGACCTTGATTCTCTCTAGAGTTTTCCTCTGAAACAACATTCAAATATACATTTTGCTACATATTGAGGAGAGGAGATGGTTCAGTGGTAGAGGAGTGGTATCGAAACCAAGTCAATCTGCTTGTGCCCTTTGGTAAGGTATTCCTCATTACCAAGTCCCTCGGAGAGGACTTAAAGCCGTCTGTCCTCTGGTTGTTTACTTACAAGCATGTAAATGCTTCCTGAGTAGTCAGGTATAACAATCACCATTAAACAAATATACATGTGCAACATTTCATTATATGACGTTCAAACTAGAGAAAAATAAGTCCCTCGTTGTAAAGATATATGGTTTTTATGTAGCGATAAACGTCCAATTTGGGTGGTCTGAATGAGGGAGGGGGTAAGATGTATGAGGAGTCGTATTGTTGACTTTATTGACGATTGTTCTTAGGTGGATCCAGCGACCTTTTCAGGAACTGCCTGGCAATTATCAACAAAAGCCGGCCAGAACAAACTCCGGAATGGCACTTCTCTTCTCAATCCTTAGGCTAGCAGGGCTGAGATTGTGATAATGGCTCAAAATGGTTCAAAGAGTTTGTCGTATAGTGAGGTAAACGAGGGTGGCTAATGGGATGGGAGGGGAGGGGTGGAAGAAGGATGGGAGGGGGTGGGGGGTTAGTCTGCAGACCCAGACTCTAATTTAATTTTAATTTTTTTTGGGGGGGGGGGGGGGGGTACATTAGTAAAAAAAAAAAAATACATGATTGATTACACCAAATTAACATTTTCAGCCGAAATATTTTGTATAGACATGCAGAAAAACAATAGTTTGCCTCTAAAAGATAAACAATTAGGCACTTTGAGCACATCTTTATAAACTTTTTCTTAGGAACCTGCATTAAAAGAAAATAGCTTTAAAAAATTGGAACAAACTGTTATGCCACATGTGCGTGTGTGGTCCCATATACACCTTTTTGCGTGCAGAGCTGTGACTTCAGAAAGATGGCACCAATTTGTTATCAGTTTGGTGATTCCAAAACCTCACAGTATACACCAATTCTAATGTTCCACATGATCAACATTATCCAATTGTTTCCACACAGTTTCTTTTACAATGTAAATGCATGGCCATCAGATTTCTGGTGATCGTGATAGATAATAAACTCGTGACCAGGTCTTGAACGACTTCTCGGAATACAGCATATAAAAATGTGCTCAAATTAGAAAGCATTAAAAACTGAGTAACATCTGATATCTGGATACTCGTATGTAGATAGAGTCATAAAATTCAATTGATTTCAAGGAGCGGTAGTAAATTAAAGGGCTATCCAACCCTGGTTATAGGTTCATTTGTATGAAAGCAGAAAAATAAGATAAACATAACGGCAAAAGTTTAAAATAAATCAGACCAATAATAAGAAAGCTATTAACATATAGATGTGAGCTCACTAAGTATATGCAAATCTCATATTGGCAGTTTGGTCAGTGGATTGTGACGTAGACGCGGATTACTCTCCTAGCTGTTTGTTGTGTACAATAATAATCATTAATTTCTGTTTTTCTCACAAGTGCCTTCTCCCTTATGGTACTACTCTAAATATATTAATGATAGCATAAAATATATCAATTATAGCATATTGTCTTAGGTCCTCTAAAGCAAAAGGATCATCCTGAGTCATACATTTTAGAAGAAAACAAATTAAGGTGATTTTGTGTGTTGAAACAAATGGGAAAATTGTCCACTACTACATCACAGAGACATGACCGACTGAGCCAATTTGAAGCCCATACCCATAGTGATTACAACTTTCAAGAATTCATAATTTTCTGATTTTTGTGGTCCAATTTCATTCAAACTGTCACCAGTCTACTTCTCTTAATTTTCTACTTTCATCTTGTGTAATTTGATATCAAGGTTATATTTCCCTTTAAGAAAAGCACATCTATATTACGCTAAGGCTCCGCGGGGGGCGCGACGTCTCGGCGAGCCTTTGTATTCTATTGTTTTTTAATGAGATCGCCGACCCAAGTTGGTGCGGCTATCTCCTCCTGAACCCTGCCCTCGGGGTACCCGTGCCCGGTGCCATCGTCCGCGGGAGAGTCTACTCTGTGGAATTGGCTATACTCCGCCCGAGGTCCTCCTCCGTGTCGACGTCCAGGGCGAAAACAGACGCGACATGCATAATGCAGGATATGCTTGACGACAGAGTTACCTCATGGATATTCAACATTACATCCGTAGACACACGACCGATGACCATCCACTCACATTAAGTTGCGTATTAAATGCACTATGCACAGGGTCGGGCTTACCCGAGTAAAGCATCTTTCTATAGGATATCCTTTGTAGTAGCTGCACAAGCCACAGAGATACACACGAAGCTTCCCGTCCACGTCCAAACTTAGAGACCTATTTCCATCATTATTGCCGCGATTTGTATATGTTTTCGTGAATGGAGGTATGAAATCAAAGCTTATTTTGTGATTATTACGGCAATGTATACTAAAATTTGATTATCATTTTCTAAAGGAATGTTTTCACAAGAAAACCATTGGACTGACAGTTTAGTCGCAAGCTGCCTTCAGTCAACACAAAGTGCAGTGCTGCTGTGTAGTGTGTGTGAGTTGCGATGAGCTTGCAGGAAGCTCCAACACCCGCACCGCGCAACGTAGGCGTCCGACGCCTGCGGCCTGGAGTTACGCTGCAGTGTGTGTGAGTTCACCTAAGCTTGAGTCGAAGAGATTTGACACTTTGAAATTGTTATCTGTTGGTTTGCATCATTATTGCCGCGATTTCAATATAGTTTCGTGAATAGATTTACGAAACCTGAGCTTAGAATTAGTAAAAGTATTACTAATGTCTACGTTTTTAAACGACTGTCTGATTTTCTTGTGAAAATTTTACTTTGAAAAATGATTATCGAAATTAATGGTCAGAAATTATCACAATCTAGGGTCTATTATGTTACAGTTCTTGCGTCAAATCAATGCATGAAAAATTAGTTATTGAACTAGAAAAATGTTGTTTTTTTAAATAGGCAATTATGAAGTAGGAAGCCTGAAACCTTAGCCTACTAAACAAATCTCAACAAAGTGTAGGCCTATCCTTTTATGAATTAATGAAAAAGTAGCCCCAGAAAAAAGAGCCCCCGAAAGTTGAAAAAGTAGCCCCCGAAAATTTCCCAAAAATTTGAAATGGAGCCCCCCGAAATGAAAAACTTAATTTTTTGCCTGCGCCCCCCTCTAGAATCCCGCGGATTTCCACGGGTCCTGAGTTGCGTGTATATATAATATAGGTGTGGGGTCCACGGGTTTCAAGGGGCCATAAACCCCCAAAAGCTCGGGGGTTACGTTCTTCAAAGTTGGGGGGGGGGGGAGAGATCAGATCGCAGCGAGTTGAGTGTATATGTAATATAGGCGTGGGGTCCACGGGTTTCAAGGGGCCATAAACCCCCGAAAGATCGGGGGGTTTTGGCTTTTAATTAGGGTCAGATGAGCATATTTTTAATACTTTATTTGTGACACTTGCGGGTCACTAATTGGCGTGGGGTCAATACGTCGAGTTGCGTAGTGTTGCGTACCAACTACGCTGGCCTACGTTACTATATGCTGAGGGACGGAAAGGGGTACGCAAGGTGAACGAAAACAATTCAACATGTTTAATTTTTTTTGCGTACTTTCGGCATAGAAACTTGACGCAGAAATTACGCCTTTTTACGCAGAAAGTCCGCCTTTTTACGCAACAGTACGCTACCCTACGCCAGATCGACTAAGCAGTAAAAGCTTTCCACACAGTAAGCCTACGCATAACCTACGCAGGGACTATTTTCCTATTAATACGCAGCCTAATTTCTGCGTAGTCGGTACGCCACACTACGGAACTCTACGCAGTTCCAGTGGCTTAAAGAATAACTACCGGTACAGTTGGATTGTTTTTTTAAATTTAATAAAAGGCCAAATTTAAAAAAAAACATGCTTATAGCGTCCTGTTTTTTTGAAAAATGGGAAGGAGGAGGCACTTTTTTTTTCTTTCTTTTTTCTTTCAAAATGGCCGCTCCGTACATTTTCCCTGGCGTTCGGGCTATTTTTCAAGATGGCGGCCGACAATTTTTTTTTTTTTCTTTTTTAAAATCAAAAATAAATTTTAGCAGTGCTTTTCATGTTTTTTTCTTTAAAAAAAAAAAAAAAAAAAAAAATAGGAGGCGGCCCCCAAAAAGGAAGCAGGCGGGGACGATGTTTTTTTTCTTTCTTTCTTTCAAAAAAAAAAAAAAAAAATAGGAGGCGGCCCCCAAAAAGGAAGAGGGCGGGGACGCTAAACATGTATATTTTTTAATGGCCTGAATGGCAAATAACGTTCTTGGTGGTTTAAATTTAGACATTCTCTATATATCTATTTACACCCCCCGCCCCCTCTAGAATCCCGCGGATTTCCGCGGGTCCTGCTAGTTCTTATATAATCTAAGAAGGTTATCAAAATGGAGTTTCACCAATTAGCTAAAAATAAACTGAATTAGGAAAAAATTGTTTACGCAGGTACATAAATAATTATCAAATTCCTATCAGAAATGAGATTTTATATTCCTAAATTATTCAAATCTACAAGAATATCAAATAAACTATTTACAATTTTTTTTTGTTAAGAGCCAGAAAGGCATTAGCTCTGTGTTAAAGAGTGTGATACCAATGTCCTTTGGCAAGACATAGATCTACATTTGCCACTCTCCACCCAGGTTTTAAATGGGTAATGGTAGGAAGGAATTCCTAGAATGCTGTGAGCACCGCACATGGTAGCCTAGCAGAACCGGGGTAATATTTGAGAGCCCTGGGCACCTTGCATGGTGGATATGTGCGCTACAAAATATCCAATAATATTATTATATTATTAGTGGTGGTGGTGGTGGTGGTGGTGGTAGTAATAGTAGTAGTAGTAGTAGTAGTAGTAGTAGTAGCAATAGTAGTGTAGAAGTAGTAGTAGTAGTATTAGTAGTAGTAGTAGTAGTAGTAGTAGTAGTAGTAGTAGTGGTGGTGGTGGTGGTGGTGGTGGTGGTGGTGGTGGTGGTGGTGGTGGTGGTGGGGGTGGTAGTGGTAGTAATAGTAGTAGTAGTAGTTGCAATAGTAGTGTAGAAGTAGTAGTAGTGGTATTAGTAGTAGCAGTAGTAGTAGTAGTAGTAGTAGTAGTAGTATTGCAGTAGTAGTAGTAGTAGTAGTAGTAGTAGCAGTAGTAGTAGTGGTAGTAGGAATGGTAGTATTAGTAGTAGTAGTGGTAGTAGGAGTAGTAGTATTAGTAATAGTAGTAGTAGCAGCAGCAGCAGTAGCAGTGGTGGTGATGGAGGTGGTGGTAGTAGTAGTTGTTGTTGTTCAGTTCCTTTTTATTTTAGTGGCATATTATCTCTAAAATTGTTCTTAAAGCCTTGAAGATTGTTATCAAATTTAAGGAGGGGGTATGCCCCTTGTACTCTTTCAATTTTAGTGTAAATGTATCCCTTGTCAATTGCTTGGTCTTTGTTTGTATGTCAGTGTCATGCAAAGACAAAAGAGCATGCAAAAAAGATGCAGTATGTATACATTAACACACTTTAGTCATTTGGAGCTGCTGATTGGCTGAAAGTTGCTTCTAGCTATGCATATGCATGAGCTTGGCTCCCAGCCAATCAGAGTTGATGCACTGTTGCTGGGCATGTGACCCATGAATGGACACACGCCATTGGCCAAACCCTCCCTGGTACATTTACTCTGTTCTGATTGGCTGATGCACATGTGAGCTCAAGTGATGAATGGACTTTGTGTGTGTGGATTTGTTTTGTGTGTCAATGAAAGGTGTGTAAATACAAGGGAAGGTAAATAAAGCAAAGCTCAATGAGAAAGAGAGAGAGAGAAAGAGAGAGAGAGAGAGAGACAGAGACAGAAAGTCAGTCTACATACTGTGCCATACAGGTTTACACATGGAGTGCCAGACAGTCGTATTTCAGTGAAAAAAGAGGTTCTCTTTTTTTTCTTTCTATGTTTCTGCCTTTGTCTGTTCCTTCCTATTTCTTGCTTTCCAATCATACTTTTATACCAGATACTTGTTTTAATTTGCAAAACTCTCTTCTTTTCTCTCCTCTCTACCCCCCCCCCCCCCCCTCCTTCTCCCAAAGTTCTTTCTTTCTTCTCCAGTTTCTCATTTCCTAGCTATTTATAATTTTATGTATTCCATCACAACTGTGTTAAGTCTGCTTTATACTCATCCATTGGACAAAATTTTGCTTTATTACGTTTCCCTCACATTTGTTCATTTTGTCTATCACTCCAGCTCTGTCTCCTACTCTCCAACCCCTCCCCCCCCCCCCCCCCAAAAAAAGGTACTTTCTTTACCCTACAATCTTCCCTTTCTGCATTTCGATGGCCTCCTATTAGTTTTCAGTGTGGACTACAAAAAGGTCATTGTGGGTAATCATAATATCATTCTGGAAAGGTATTTACAGGCATCTTACCAGCCTGTTACAATATGAGGACTGTTAAATACACAGTGAAGCATATTCTAGGCTGAGTAGATGGACCTATAGTATAGTTTATGATACGGGCCCATGCAATTGATATATAGTCTGTACAGTATGGAAAGGTGGTGACTCTGTGTTATATATGAGTTAACATCCTTTAAGTTCTAAACAGACAATATGGAGGGCAGCAATATAACCAGCAGCCGTCTCACACCCACAATGCTGCCTAGAAAAGTGAAGTAAAGAGAAAAATATTAATAAAAGCTTGATTTTGGAGCAAAAATCACAAGCTTAACATTTTTATAGCACAAAAGTATTATAGGTAATTAATTATAGCATAACAATTATTATAGGCAATTTACAATGTGTCTTTCAAATAGTAATGAACAGTTTAGTGCATGGAACACATGTATACTATTAACACTGTCTGTGTGCCATTATAAATGTACAGTGAGTGATTTGTTCACTTGCCAGCTACAAACTATACACTCTGCTTTGTGCATTGCTCTAGTGTGTACTTTGTATTCGCTCACAGAACACAAGGCAGGAATCTGATACTGTGAGAAAATGATGAACTACCCCCTCTATAGGTCAAAAAGTTATGAAGGGAGAAACATGTGGAATTCGAGTGATTGGACACTGTTATGTAATTATACATGCTGGTATAGGTATTGGGAGTGCAGTGTATTTTAGTATAGTCTAGCTTATAATAGGAGAGCTTTTTATATATCAGGTACAATGTTTTGTCACTTGTTAGGAGTATGGCTACTTTTATTGGGAGGTTATTAAAAATTAAAAAAAAGTTGTTCACATACTCTGGAGAAAAGATGAATAAGAAAAGGAGAAAAGGAAGGAAAGAAGAATGAGTTTGTAGTCATGAGCATGAGAGTGCAAGTAGGCTAAGAATTGAGATTTATTAATGGTAATTATATTTCATTTCAAAAGCATACGTCTAAAAGGAATTTTTAGGGGTGTATTACATCATAATTAGTGTATTAGTTAAAGAGCAATTGAATGTAAATGTGTATATAACAATTTTGGTATCCCGTGCGTTAAGCTATATCAGATTATTAAATAAACGTTTTTTTTTAAATTGTATTTAATTTGGAAATTCCATTCACCTATTTCTTGTAAATGTTTGAGGATGATTCTTGAATGATCAGTTATTTCAAGGGGATACCAGTTAATTTGTATTTTACCTGTTTATATGCTTGTGTATTTATCTATTTTGTTTTTGATGCTGTTATTTGTTTTATTATTACCAAACAGGGCCTCATGGGAGACCACCAAATTGGTGATATGTGCCACCCTGTATAAATATCAGAAATAAATAAATAAATAATTAAACAAAACCTTTGAATGAGGAGTTGCTTAAACTTTACCAACAAATCTGAAACAAAATCACTACAACCAGGAGAAGACAGCATACGCTCAAATGCACCAACATGGATATGGACATATGGGACTGAACATCGTAAACATTCAATCAAGACTTAATTTATGATTAATCACAAGTCCCAATAAACCTAGCTGTCATATATATTTTTTTTTATTTTTTGCTTACTTCTTGTCATTTAGACTTTCCTATCCAAATTATTCTTTTATTTGGTTTGGCCAGGTTTTTGTGGTTTTTACAAGTGTAAATGGAAATTAATGTAAATATAAAAATTCTAAATTGCTTGGCTTTATTTTCTGTCATTACCAGCCTTCCACCTGCCTTTAACAAAATTAACAATGTATTTAATGAAGCGCATAGTGCCACGTTGGTAAACTTTAGTCAATTTTTGTGCTATTTCAGGAATGGCCTTGCGTAGCCTAGAAAAAATTAGTTTCAATTTCATTTTGCCGCTATATTCTGTAAGTTGGTTTATAGTGATAGTTGTTGAGAGAGTAGAATAAATCGGCACCTCCATTGATGGGCCTTTGTTTGCATGGTATGTTGGAGAATAAATGTTGAACCAGTGATAACAATTGGAAGAAAGAAAAAAATTCTGCCTGTTTCGATTTTTTTTGGGGGGGTGGCCACTGCATTGAATCACACAAAGCATTTCTGGCAGACCATTTGCGTTTCTGATAATGAAACTATTCTGTTCATGTGCAGTACATATGTTTTCTAAGTTTTCCCATAAAGCTTTGGACATTATTCCCAAGACTTTAAGCTCTGGCAACCATTTAACAGTGCACAGAACACTTCAGGGATTAAATACCGTCAGGTACCGCTTCCTACACCTGGGTCCAGAGTGGCAAATGTATATTGATGCCATACGATCCAAGAGCCATGCAGGGGCTCAATTAACCCACAAACCCACACTTTAAAGCAGTTTGACAAACTTCAGGGGTGTTTAAGTTACATGGTGCCTAGTTTGTCGATCTGGGTTGGGTCTTCTGCTGAGAGCCAGAAGGGCATTAACTCATCTTTTTTAAAGGTAAAGTCCAGTTTTGGAAACACCCCCCTCTCAAAAAATGAAATGGAAGCTGTTATTACCAATCATGTGAAAGAATATTTTTTGACTAATACATATAATCATACAAATTTTGCCGAGAAACCGCCTACTAATTGATATATTTGGTAAATTATTATATCTATTTGGACCAGATAGATATAACGCACTTGTCGCGTAGTCCCATATACATCTTTCTGTGTACAGTGCTTGTAACTTTACCATTAAGACTGGGCCAAATTTCTTATTATTTTGATGATTCCAGAACCTTACAGTACACACCAATACTTATATGCTAGATGATTAACCTTTTCTGATCCAGTCCACAACGTTTCTTTCACAATGCAACCGCATGATCTTTAAACATAAAATTAACGCCGTTCTGGCTCTCTGCAGAGGATGCATCGCCAAGTCCTTTTCAGCGACTCTTAAACGGTTGACTACTGATTTTTTTAATTCCCATAGCCTTAATACAGGGATCACTCGGTTCCAGTAGGCAGAGGGTTAATTGTGGTCAGTGTATTTCAAGTAGTATCCTTCTATAGGTACCACCTTAGTATACACCCGGATTAAGAGTGGCACTTGTATATTGATACCTTGCCGTTAGGACAAAAAGCAGATGATGTACTACCAAGTGGTTCTCAGTAACTTCAATTGTGGTCAGTGCATTTCAAGTAGTACATCCTTCTGGGTACCACCTTAGTATACACCCGGGTTGGGAGTGGCTCTTGTGTATTGATACCTTGCCGTTAGGACAAAAGTGCCATGAAGGAGCTCCATGTAGACGGGGCTCAGGGGCTCTGGTTGTATCATCCACAGAGAGCCAGAAATGCCTTTAATCATCATATTGACAGAGACAATGACCTTCTGGCTCTAAGCAGTCGATGCGCCTTCAAGAAGTTTTCCATGTATTCATCAAGGATCTTCCTTGGTACAGATTCTCCTGAAGATCTCTTGATGCATTTCATTTGCACTGCTTCAAGTACTAGAATCACTCCGGACGATTGCCCCACCATGTCATTATGCTCCCACAGTCATGACATTTCTACCAAGGGAAAGAAAAAAAATTAAAGAAAAATGGAACGTGTCACATCGTGTGCCCCACGCTCTCCTTTGGATAATCCTTCATGTTAAAAGGAATGCCCCCACGTGTCTTACGTCACTGACACACACCGCGACACTCGCGATTCCTTTTATCTTTAAAAGGTTATGTTGGAGCCGATTGTCATGGTATTGTTAATAGGGGTAGTACTTGCTTGGTGGGAGGTGCAGTAATTGTCCCCCCTCTATGGCTCCGGCAAGAAAAGACGGTACCCCCAGCTGGCCCGACCATTCAGACCTTTTGCCGAATCTCTCAAAAGAATTCCTCTCCATTTTGTGGTATGCTCAGAAGCTTTTGAAATCGAGTGTGATCCACTGATTGTGCAGTTTTCTTTTTCGAAAAGCGAATAGTTAGAGATAGATGAAATAGCTTAAACTGACAAAATGACATGAGTTGAACATTTAGTCAACGATACATACAGGGGGTAAAGATATATAGTAATAAAATGCCCTGCGCTGAACTTTAACCCACATTCTAAGCCCAACCCCCTTTGCTTCAAGAAAATTCTTTCATGCACATTTTTCATCATTTTTATATAATGGGTTGTATTGTAATTGTTTGAATAGTTTGTCAGTAGGTGATTTGTAGGGGCTTATTATGATTAACTAGTAAAATGCTGACATTATGTATGTTTCTTTCACATCAAAAGGTGTATATCTGAAACTCAATGCTTGGGAACAGGCAAATTCTAAGAGATACCTAGATCTCTGGGTATTAGATACCAGTAATGATTCAGAAACTCTTTTAAGTATATGCTTTTAAGGATTAAATTAACCTTTAATTCCCCTAGGTAATTCAGGTGGACAAAAAATGTATTCATTATTTTGAACATTCATTTTGTGATATCACAAATGGTAGCAGAACCTTACTTTTCTTTCCTGCTATTAGGTCCCATGAGATAAGCACAAAATTACCAAGAGACTACCCACAAATTCATTTGGATAGATTCTTACGAATCTCTCTCTCTCTCTCTCTCTCTCTCTCTCTCTCTTTCTTGCTTCTCTCTTATACTCTCTCTCTCTCTCTCTCTCTCTCTCTACTTCTCTCACCTCCCCCCCCCCCCCCCTCTCTCTTTCTCTCTCTTTTGCTCATCTTCCCCTTCTGGAGAAGCATAATCTATAGAAAATTGACAAAATTTACTAGATCAAATGTTAATCATCATTCCAGTTGGAATCTAGGTATTAAATCAAAGAAAAGAATACATTCCAACATTGTTTGAACAATATAGAGTGTAATTTTGTGATTATTTGGGCAGAGGACAAATTTGGACGAGTTTTTTTTTGTCAGTCTGACATAGATGAAGTATTGTGACTATAATAGATTAGTATAAGAATGGGGATAAAGATTACTGCTGATGGGGTATGCAATATCTGTAATATCTGTAACAGGGGGGCTGGGAGGTGTGGGCTAAAAGGTAACATATTTTGAAACTTTTTTTTGTCAAAAACTAGCTGAAACCTATATAGTGAAACCTGTATTTAAAGACCATCCAACAGAGATAATATATGCAGCCTTTATAGGTGGTCTTTGTGTATGGGTTCCTGTAGTAAAGTTTGATTTAGTACAGGTTTCAAAAAGAAATAGAGCCCCGTTGAAGCAAAAAAAGTGGTCATTGTGATAGACAGGTGGTCTTTCTGTCCAGTTGGTCATAAATTGCAGGTTACACTGCTTAAAAGTGGCTAACACTTGGTTATATGTGCCTGGCTCCATGGACTGCAGACAGGCTTAATGTCTGTATATTTTGATGATATAATGGTCTTGTTTTAATAACTATAGTAGCCTTATCAAGAATAAATCATTCTCCTCCTTTAATACCGCCTTGCAGTTATTATTTACCCCAGCATTGCCAGGCACACATTGATAGTACCCCCGGGTTAAGAGAGGCAAGTGTCAGGCACTGCATGAGCAAGCAACGAGCAAACCCAGGGGGGTGTTTCACAAAGATTCTAAGTAGAACTTAACTCTAAGTTGGACTTAAAAATTATGGATAGCCATTAGCATCTTTGAAAATATTTGGCAAAAATATTTGTGAAAGGCCTAAAAAGTTTATTCAAATCAGTCATATTTTCTATCATTAAGGAAATTTCATATTCTTGTTGTGGAATTTATAAAATGTCTAATATACTTGAATTTCTGCTTTTGAGTATATTTCATTTTAAGGCTCCAATGGCTGTCCATAATTTTTAAGTCAAACTTAGTGTTAAGTTCTACTTAGGATCTTTGTGAAACACCCCCCAGGAACTCTCATGGGAGAGTCAATAGCTTCAATAACCTGGGTGGGGAGTGGCAAATGTGGATTAATGCTTGCCAAAGGACGTTAGTGCCGGGCCGGGATTTGAACCCTCGGCCCTTGAAATGAGAGTCAAGTGAACGAACCACTATACCAAGACACCCCTACACCTCTTATATAACTTAGCTGCCACAGATTTTTTTTTTTAAACCCCAAATCACCATGACAAATATGATTTGAGACAATTTAATCCGATGATCTATAAAAACTTCCTGAAAATTCATCAATTTGCGTTCCTAGAACCGACCTTTGCTCTGCATGGTAGATTTACTCCAGGTTCAATCAATTATATATGAGGAAATGTGGGGGTGTAGTGTGCATAGGAGAGTCACAAATTTGTCGTCGTTTTGTAATTCATCACAAAAGAGAAAAGTAACTAATAACTTGGACTAATCTGATGTAGCGGAACACTGGTAATAAATGTCGCTTCCTGGCCTTTTTATTTCTATTTTCGTCTCTTTTTGATCAAAATTGGAAAAGCAGCTCTCGCTGGTTATTTCCCATGACTCTGACAAAACGAAGAATAAACAAAGGGTGACAAAAGAAGGCATTAGCCGACTATCAACGCAAAGGCATGGCAACGACTTCGGAAGAATGGAGGAGAATTAGTGCCTGATATCACCCATTGTAGAGTTAAAGACTATATTCTTCCAAATTGAAGAGAAGATTGATCCCATTGATGCGTCTGTTTGCAGGATGGCGACATGTCATCGGAAGATAAGGGAGAGAGAATGTGAAAAATGTGACGGCACCAAAGCAATGTGATAGTTTGATTGTTTTATAATGAGGGTATTCTATCCATTTGTCTGGAGATCTGCTGGCAGACGATGTAGAATTAGTTAAACATGATACTTTTATCACGTTTTCCCCTGTCAGTTACCTTAACCCATCCCCCCCCCCCCCCCCCACCTCAACATGCAGCTATTAGATGATTATCCAATTGTGCACAGGAGCTGCATGGGGGTCCCTGTATTAAGCTTATGGGAATGAGAGAAGAAATAAGTATAAAACTTTATTCACCTCTGCAACCCCCCCCCCCTTCCTCATTTTGCTGTTACACTTTGTCAACTGCCCGCAAGAAGGCCATTGCCATTGCAGCTCTTAATTACGGCCTTCTTGCGGACAGCCGTCGACTTGATACCAATTACTTGGTATGTATACTGCGGTGCTGAGAAATAGCTTTAGGGTCACAAGGCACATCGTTTTGAATATTCCCCTGCATCCCCCGGGTATCGACTGGCAGTAGAGTTGAAATGCCTCGCACACTGTATGCTAATCTTTCAGAGTCGTATGTACTAGGTACCAAGATCAATGCTAATGGGGCTTAATAATCAGCTATGTTCTGTATCTTGGCTCACACAGGTATGTCTTCATCAGCTTGAGATTGCCAAATACCCCCTTATTTCTGATTTGGCAAATAAGCCAGAAGTTACAAATCGGGTCTTCATCAGCTCGAGACTTGACCTTGAAACTCGAAACTCGAGCTCGAGATATTTTGCTCAGCGTTCGCGCATAGTGCGAGTCTTCAGGTTGGTGAAGACGCACCGGACAAATATCCGGATATTTTGCTAACTAGCCCAAGATATCTTGGGATAATTTTCTGCTGGCTAATGAGGACGCAAATTAGCTGAATAATTTGTGATCGGGATAGTTAAAATAGCGGGTTATTTGGCAATCTCGGGCTGATGACGACAGGCTTATTGTCTATCTTCATTTTTCGCTGACAAGCTGATCAAATCTTGACTCCATGTGTTGCTCCATGCTCTCACATCTCCTGGCTGGTCACCATTCGTTAATAGCTTCCTCTCTGAACAATAACCGTAAAAATGCTAAACCGATCCATCTTATCCGCTTCTTTTGTGTATTCGTTCATTTAGCCAATGCCCTCACCTTATACCCATTCATCTCTTTCTTTCACGGGCCCCATTGCTAGTGCGATGCAAGAATGAGATATGATTCAATCTTTCAACGCTACATATAAATTTCTTTACATTCTGTTGTGTTGTTGGTACGGGTGTATGAAAGAGTTATCCGCTTTAGTTGGTATTTAACCACATTCTTTTGATTTCCAGAGAGTCGGAGGCGGTGACTTTCCATCGTGGGCAGTGTACCCAGAAGGTCAAACTCATATCCAGTGCAGTGTACAGGTTACTTACAGACAGGGGCGTATCTCCAGGAGGGGGAGGGGGGGGGGGGGCTTCTCCAGCGACCATTACTCTCGGCTTTATGACATCATTAATATGGTACAAAGTTTATGGCTATGGTTGCAATTAGGATTCAGGTTTCAGGTTAGGTTTAGGGTTTCAAGTTTCAAGTTTTATTTGTTCCACATTTTACAAAAAATAAAGACATACATATAAAATAAAAATTATACAATACATGTAGTATGTATGAGCACGTCTCAATGATTCTCAATTCATATGATAGAATGTTGGAGTCAGGATAAGGTTTAGTATTATTTGTTGTGCCAGCTTGAAGTTCTGAATTTAATAAGTTTAGGATAAGAAGTTTTTAAAGTAGGTGTGGTCAGATCATGTGTTGTATCAACTAAAGGGGACTCTTAGGATCTGAACCTCCCCCCCCCCTCCCCTCCCCCTCCTCTCCCCCATTCAAATATTTCTGTCTGCAAAGTTTTAACATCAGAAGCTTTGTTTGTAAATCACTAACCTTTATCACTTGGGGGCAGTTGTGGAACTTTCTATTTATAGAACTTTTGTTGGAAAATTTAGAACCTGGGGACTTTCTTTTTCCTATTGGTAAACGTTTTATTTGATTGTCTTTAAATTTGGTCTGACACTCCACTCCCCAGTCTGGTAACAGTTCTGCTTACAGACAGAGAGATCAAGGACATCACCCCCCCCCCTCCCCCATTTAGACATAGTAACCATAGCTTTTATAAGTACATTATGCAATACGCAATTTTTCTCATGTGAGGGGACCCCAATTTAGGGCACTGATTTCGAAAAGTTCTATAAAGTTATGCTTTGGTAGAGCTAGCTTGGTATATAGTTAGGCACATTCCTGCCAGTACAACTGTAAATGCTAATTGCTACCCCCCCCCTTTTTTTTCTTTAATGCAACAGTGATTTCATCATTGATAATGAAATTAGTCATAATATTCAGGATTTGTATGGCACTTTGTACATTAACAGAGTGTCTCTCAGTCTAGCACCATAACAAATTGAATTTATATTATTACCCTGGTCATCAAAATCAAGGCTTTGTTATACTGTAACCAATTGAAAATTGATCCATATGTACATGAACATTTTTTTATGTTATATTAATCATCAAATATAAGTCAATTTACGTGATGAAATGAACAAATATATATATATATATTTTTATATATATATATAACTAGACAGGATAACACATGGAAGCATATACAATGTAATTAGCTTATGTCCAATGGGTCCTAATATATAAAATAGTCGTACACATAAAATTATGACTGCAACAATAATAATTATTATTAGATTTTGTTGTTGACATATATATCATTGATATTGATATGCTACAATAAAATAAGAGTTCCTGTAAGAGATATCATTTAGTGGTAATTTCTTTCGGATTAATCAATGTTGACTACTTATGTTAATTTTGCTGAGCTAAATAATGTCATGATCAAATGATTTTTTTTTAAATTTTATTATGATTTTTTTTTTGGGGGGGGATCCTTTTTTTCTCTGTAGTACAACGACTTTAGGAAGTTGACAACCACAACAACAAGGTAGCGTGAGAAAACACAGACGAAAACATATCAAACAAAAGTAAGGAATTTGGGTAAGGTCTATAGAAGAGTGTAAAAATAATAAAATGTGAAAAGAACATTACTTTTCTGTCACGCAATGGTACTGCTTTCAGGCAAAAATAGTCATAGCAATGCAAACATCAGCAGAAAGTACAAAAGATGGTGTTCAGAGGAGATAATATTGAAAGAAAAGTGAGGTATTGTGTTGATGATATTTCAAACGTGTAGATGATACATCATTAGAAAGAATTAGTAAGAATAGATAGGATGTGACTCAACTCAATGCTTGATACAGTACTGCACAAGGGCGTATCCAGGATTTTTGAAAAAAAGGGGACCATATTTTCCCCTTGGAACATGATAACATGATTTTGCAAACCCTGCTGGCCCTCCAGGCTCACTGAGGTGAGAGGGAGGGGAGGGGGGAGGGAGGGGGGGGAGGAGGTTAGCAGTAAACAATGAACCTTGATGTAAAATGAAATATTCACATTGCAAGGAGGTTGGAGAAAGAAATGAAGACCTAAGGCAATAGGCCTTTTTTGTGATTTAACCAAATTTAATGCATACGTCTTTGTGACCCGCCTTGATAACAAAATAATTTCATTCACATGTTGGAAATAATTGTTTTTCAATAGTCAGTATGCAAATTGCATATATTGCATGTTGTTAGGTGGGGCAAGCTGTTTTGTTTGTCCCACCTAGCAACAACTAATTCAGAGAAAAGGGTACTAAAATGAAAGTTGATTTCTTGGAAGGCTTTGTGAGCGTATTATTCCAAAAAATATAAATTCAATATGATTTCAGGAAACCCTAACTCAGCCCTCTCAGACTTTATTTTTGCTTTTACCCCATTTTTTTCAATCAAGAGGGGGAGGGGAGGGGGCACTCTACCCCAGCCCTTCCCATCTGCCCCTTTTTAATATCAGGTAGATAGTCAATAGAACAAGAATGCTGTTTAAAATGATGAAGTGACATTGCGAAATGTTTTCACACCATTTGACAAATTTATGACCAAGATTTGTACTTAAAAAGGAAAAGGAAAACAACATAGTACGAAAACAGGTATTGTGGTATGTTATTGACTGGAATGTACTTTTTATGAATGGTTGTTGAATAATTCTTAAGGAAAAGAATTTGTGCTGTTTTTGTTATTTTCATAATTGCATCATCATGACTTCCATGTGTTGTAGTGTAACTAAATCTGAGCAAACATTTGTGTACATTGGACCAATAAATGAATGAATATTTAGAAAATTAACAAAGTCATATTAAATTATTACCGGCAATTGAACAAAGAATTGTCTTACTTACAATGATAATGAGGACTAAAAGAGGATTAAAATATGGAACGACATCGCCTTTTTTGAGGGGGGGGGGGTAGCAGCCTTATGAAACTGAGTCTCAATGATGGTGGTGTGGAATACCTTGTTTGTGAAAGGACCAAAACAGAACTGTGAGCCATAGTTGTATCCAACACATATACTTGTGCAAAATCATGACTCAGTTAAAAGTTGAAAGAGTTCCAAACAATTTAGGCGACATTACATCCCCCAATGATTATAGAGCATAAACAGATAATTTGGACAAACAACAACAAATGGGGACAGGGCTATACTGACTCAGCAAAAAGTAAATATTTTTTAACAAGAGATGGGAAGAAAAGTTCCAATTTTAGCATTTCCTGTCTTTTCAAATTGCGATGAATCGTTATCAAATGATTCAAATGATTCAAATGAGTTCACATCTAAACACAGTACAGGGGAAGTGAAGAGATTATATTGGAAGGCTAGACATATTATGGTATGTGATGAATAGTAATTTGGAATGGCATTGACTCCTGATGAATGCCGGAACCCATGATGAAAGAACAAGATTTCTTTGTTGAATATTTTGCTTTTTATTCATAAACTTTTAGTTGGGTGTAATGGCAGTTCAGAATGAATTGCGTGAGTTCATGCGATCTTAGCTGGAATTTGACGTCAGTCAGCTGATTGATTGGAGGAAAGAAGAGTAAAAAGGGGAAAGGAGAAAGGAAATTCTGGATAAGGAGAGAAAGAGAGAGAGAGAGAGAGAGAGAGAGAGAGAGAGAGAGAGGAAGAGGAGAAGGTAGAAGAGGAGCATTGTGAAAGAAGGTGAGATACAGATAAAAATTGAGAGGTAAAAGGATAGTAGAGAGATGGAGAGAGAGAAAGTATGCAATTATTTGAGAAAGAAAAAAGAGCATACAGATAATACAATCAAGAAAGATGATTTAGAGAGAGAGAGGGGGGGAGGGAGAGAGAGAGAGAGAGGGGGAGGGAGGGAAGGAGGAAGGGAGAGAGAGGGACACACACGCACACACACACACACACATACAGAGAGAGATATTCAAAGGGCTATATGAAGAGAGAAAGAATACAATTTAGAAAAGATGATTTAGAAAGAAAGAGAGGGATGAAGAGAGGGAGGGAGAGAGGGAGATAGAGAAGTAGAGAAAGATAGAAAGATGGAAAGTGAGAAAATATTGTGGATGGGGGGGGGGCTCTGTTGAGATATATCAATGTATGTAAGCAAGAGGGACAAAATGATGAAGAGGTAAAGAAGTCTATTTGTTATAGCCTTGATAGCCTGAATGATTTATTGTAAGATAAATGGTTTCCTGTCTTCTTTCATAGTCATCTAAATCACGTTCTTGGATACAGTGCACATAGTTCTCTGTCCCCATGTGCATACTTTTTGTGTGTGTAAAGGTGTACTAAATGTGTTGTAAATACTTAATAATGATTTGATGTTGATAATGGTGGTGATGATGATGTTAATGATCACAGTGGTGGTGGTGATTGTGATGATGATGAGCATGATGAGCATTATGATGAAAAGGGTGATGCTAGTGGTTATAACTAAGATGATGATGATGAAGATGATTATGATGTGAATGATTGTGATGGTGGTGGTGATGATGAGGATGTGAATGATTATGGTGGTGGTTGTAATGGCGATGTTGATGAAGGTGATGATGATGATGATGATGATGATGATGATGATGATGATGATAGTGATGATGATGAAGATGATAATAATGTTGATGATTATGATGGTGAAGTCGATGATGAGCATTATGATGAAAAAAGGTGATGCTTGTGGTGATAACTAAGATGATCATGAGGATGAGGATGATTATAATGATTATGATGATTATGATGATTATGATGATTATGATGATTATGAAGATTATGATGATTATGATGTGAATGATGTGAATGATTGTGGTGATGATGATGGTGATGATTATGATGATATTGTTAATGATTATGATGATGATGTAAATGATTATGGTGGTGGTCACGATGATGAAGATGAAGATGATTATGATGATTATGATGTGAATGACTGTGGTGGTGGTGGTGATGATGATGATGATGATGATGATGATTATGATGATATTGTTAATGATTATTGATTATGATGATGATGTGAATGATTATGGTGGTGGTCATGATGATGAAGATGATGATGATGATGATAATGGTGTTGATGGTGATGATGATGATGATGATGATGATGATGTTGATATGATGATCATTATGATGATAATTCTAATGAAGTTGTAATAGGATTAATGAGAATAACTTTGCTTCTAGGCTGAGGATTATCTTCTCCCTCTCTTTGAAGATTTGTTTGGTTAAGCATGGAATAAGACTAACACCCCTGTCACTTCATATCTTAGGAAGATAGGGTGTATGTGAGAGAGAGAGGAAAACAAGATTTAGAGAGAGAGGTTGAGAGAGAAATAGACTATTAAGAGAAAGGGCAAGAGAGAGAGAGAGAGGGAGAAAGAGAGAGAGAGGGGGAAAGAGAGATGAATTGAGAGAGGGATTGAGAGAGAGAACGAGTGAGGGAGATTGAGAGAGAAATAGACAAAGAGAAAGAGCAAGAGATTTAGGGTGCGTTCAATCGAATTTTCGAAGCTAGAATCACAAACATGAATCACAAATCAAAACGCCGTTACAAAAAACAAGGTCACTGCGGTTAGCGTTCAAGCGATTTTTCATCAACGCTGATTCTAGCTCATTTCGAGCCCAGCCACTGCGGATCACACTCGCAGTTTGACCCAGGAAGTATAGGTCAACTTCGGCGCGCGCTTTTTGGAATTGTTTACGGCCGACTGTCGACTGCTGTTTTGAGCATAGATCGCAATAATAAAACAAAGAATGAGAAGGTGATGGAAGGAAGAAACAAAAAATAACATAAGGAAAGACAGAAAGAGAAAGTGATGGAATGATTGAAACAAAGAATAACATAAGAGAAAGTGATAGAATTATAAAAACAAAGAAGAACATAAGAGAAGGTAATAGAAGGAAGGAACAAAGAATAACATAAGGAAAGACAGAAAGAGAAAGTGATAGAATGCTTAAAACAAAGAATTACATTAAAAAAGCTGATAGAAGGAAAAAAACAAAGATTAACATAAAAATAGAAGGAAGAAACAAAGAATAACAAAAGAGAAAGTGATAGAATTATAAAAACAAAGAATAACATAAGAGAAGGTGATGGAAGGAAGAAACAAAGAATAACATAAGGAAAGACAGAAAGAGAAAGTGATAGAATGATTAAAACAAAGAATAACATAAGAGACTGTGAGTGAAGGTAAAAAACAAAGATTAATATAAGAATAGAAAGAAGTAACAAAGAATAACAAAAGAGAAAGTGATAGACTTATAAAAACAAAGAATTACATATATAAGAAAAGCTGATAGAAGGAAAAGAACAAAGATGAACATAAGAATAGAAGGAAGAAACAATTAATAACATAAGGAAAGACAGAAAGAGAAAGTGATAGAATGCTTAAAACAAAGAATTACATTAAAAAAGCTGATAGAAGGAAAAAAACAAAGATTAACATAGAATAGAAGGAAGAAACAAAAAATAACAAAAGAGAAAGTGATAGAATTATAAAAACAAAGAATAACATAAGAGAAGGTGATAGAAGGAAGAAACAAAGAATAACATAAGGAAAGACAGAAAGAGAAAGTGATAGAATGATTAAAACAAAGAATAACATAAGAGACTGTGAGTGAAGGTAAAAAACAAAGAATAACATAAGAGAAGGTGATAGAAGGAAGAAACAAAGAATAACATAAGGAAAGACAGAAAGAGAAAGTGATAGAATGATTAAAACAAAGAATAACATAAGAGACTGTGAGTGAAGGTAAAAAACAAAGAATAACATAAGAGAAGGTGATAGAAGGAAGAAACAAAGAATAACATAAGGAAAGACAGAAAGAGAAAGTGATAGAATGATTAAAACAAAGAATAACATAAGAGACTGTGAGTGAAGGTAAAAAAACAAAGAATAACATAAGAGAAGGTGATAGAAGGAAGAAACAAAGAATAACATAAGGAAAGACAGAAAGAGAAAGTGATAGAATGATTAAAACAAAGAATAACATAAGAAACTGTGAGTGAAGGTAAAAAACAAAGATTAACATAAGAACAGAAGGAAGAAACAAAGAATAACAAAAGAGAAAGTGATAGAATTATAAAAACAAAGAATAGCATAAGAGAAGGTGATAGAAGGAAAAGAACAAAGATTAACATAAGGATAGAAGGAAGAAACAAAGAATAACACAAGGAAAGACAGAAAGAGAAAGTGATAGAATTATAAAAAATAAAGAATAACATAAGAGAAGGTGATAGAAGGAAAAAACAAAGAATAACATAAGAATAGAAGGAAGAAACAAAAAATAACATAAGGAAAGACAGAAAGAGAAAAAGAGGAAAACAAGGTATACCATAACGGAACAGGCCATGATATTGATAAAGAGCATGGTATAGTTAACGCAAATTGTATGAAAAGCAGGCGCGCGGTTTTTGCCCAAACCGGAACAGGCTCCGTCATACAATCATGATTGAGAACTCCGTCCGTTCAATCGAATTTTAGCGACCGTGATTCTGCAGAATCATGATACAAAACGCATCTTTTTCAGCGTTTCATGTTTGTGTTTTCAAACACGTTTATTTTTACGACCGACGAAAAAATCGCTTGAACGCATTGCGTTTTAAACTAAACGTCTTTAGAAACCGCGATTCTAGGGTGAAAAAGTGTCGATTAAACGCACCCTTAGTGAGAGAGAGAGCTAGAGAGAGAGAAAGAGGAGAGCGAGATTGAGAGAAAGAGAGAGAGAGAGAGAGATTGAGAGGGTGGTGTGGAAGGCATCAATTACAAATTGAAGGATGATAAATTGATGAGACAGTGATTGAGGGAAAGAGCAAGATAGAAAGATAGAGAGAGAGAGAGAGAGGGGGGGGGGGGGGTAAAGACAAACAAGGGGCAAGATGACAAATACTGTTTTCACACTGGCAATATTTTGCTTAACCCCGTACTATAGGTGGGGTTAAGGGGGGGGGGGGTCTTAGCCCCACCTATAGTACGGGGTTAAGCCTATTCCACTTTCTGTTCAGACTGGTTTTTACCAAAGTGGGCTAAAGTTGGCTAACCCCACCTATAGTACGGGGTTAACTAACCCTGCAAAATAGCAGGGCTAACTCCGCAATTGTGGTGCTAACCCCTGCTAACCCCGCAATTGCGGTGCTAAGCAAATGAATGAGAACAGAAACGAAAAATAGTCCGGTACTACGCAATGGAGCGTATCGCAGCTGGCCAGATGCGAAGTATGTCCAATCATAACATACACGATATCCGGGGTTAACGAAATGCAGTGAGAACAGCGTGAATTTTCTTATTCCGGAATAGGTGCTAGTACGGGACTACAAACAGCGTGTGTGAAAAGCCAAAAAAATAGTCCGGGATTAAGGATAGTACGGGGCTAAGCAAAGTACGGGGTTAAGCAAAACCAGTGTGAAAAGAGTATTAGATGATGCACTTCACCGT
Organism: Strongylocentrotus purpuratus; assembly: GCF_000002235.5. NCBI lineage: Eukaryota > Metazoa > Echinodermata > Echinoidea > Camarodonta > Strongylocentrotidae > Strongylocentrotus > Strongylocentrotus purpuratus. The sequence continues at coordinate 1,813,050 of NW_022145558.1, forward strand.
GGTATTGCCTTTCTTCACTGTCTAATGCGATTACGGTTCAAAAGAAGATACACCAGAGCGTTGAGCAATTTAGATCTGCGAAGCCCCAAAAGAGACCAGAAAACTGGTAAAAACAACAAAATACCTACAAACGTTGTTAGAAATTTGCATTTAAAAGAAATCAAATCCAAACCGAGCTCCATGTAAAGAATATATATCTCTTACACTGATCATAGGTGTGACCCCAATGATCACAGAAGCCTTTTATTCTAGACAAGACAAACAAAGCATTAATTGAAATGAATCTTAAGCAACCTTCCCCTTCTGTTTTTTCCTGGAAAGAAATATGACATGTATTTCACCTTTTCACATTTTTATACTGGTAGCTGGTATTAAAATTTTAGTTCCTCATATCCAGTGTCCAGTGATCATATGATATTAGCTATTAAAATCTGCAATGGTGACTTGCCCGCCTGGCCTTCATTGATGATGGATGATGGTGTCTAGAAGACAGGGCAATAACCTTTGTCTGATACCCTTTTCTAACTGCACCGATTTTCATCGGATGCATCCGGACGCATCCGATGAAAGTGGCAATTAGAAATCAACAGAGGAGAAAAAGGCGATTAAATAGCCGATGAAAAGAAGAGAAATAGGCGATTAAATTCTCCTGCTCAAGAGCAGGAGAAATTCTCATTCTATCGGTGTGACACCGATGAAACGTGCAGTTAGAAAACGTTCGGGAGAAAAAGGCGATTAAAACAGCGATTAAAATGGTCAAAGATCGCAGTATACGCGCGCTTTATCGTAACCAGCTGTGTTTGTTGACTTATGGTTGAACATGCTGCATGCTATAGCTAGATGGAGCGCGGGCTTAATAATTACGCAATAATTCTTCACTTCCGGCAAGGGCTCGCCACAGCGAGTGAATTTCACCGGCAGTTAGAAAACGACAGGGGGAAAACTGCGGTTTCACCTTTGTTTACATAAGGAAAATTCAATCGGTATTTTCATCGGTGTGACTCCGATAGAGTGCAGTTAGAAAAAGGTATTATATGAAAGATCTTGCAGAAATGTTAAAATAAAGCTGTTATATGCCATGTAAGGCTTTGCTGCAAAACCTATACCTCTAAAAGACGAGCCAATAAGCCAGTTCACGGTTGCAGTCTGAGCATGAGCAGATAAAGGTCAATGCAGACCAAATTGTGAAATACACGGAGACGAAATACTGGATACGTGCTCATGACAGTTATGTAATCATTATTCATTTATGCACAAGCAGTGCACTCCATGATACACAGGTGGAAGTATTCTTTGCAAAGGGGAAACAAAGGCTATTTATGTAGCATCTCCATCGCTGTAGGAGTGATTATTTCAAAATGTACAAAGTGGGACCTCTTCATGTTTTGAAGATCTGTGGATATTGGGGGTCATTTGGGACATGGGCTAACCGTGCACTGGTCTATTCAGTTCAAAGTCATTCTGCTTTATTTAAGTCCTGGCAATAAATATCAAGTATATGAGAGAACAGATGGTCTAATTGGCAGTCTTGCCACTCCTTACAGGTACATCACATCTCTACAGTCCCTAGTCTATCTGCCCGTGCCACACCACGAGGCCCTCTTTTATCCTTCCTTCTGGCATGTTAATCCAGACATATTAGAACATGAGTACAAAACATTACCATCACACATTATCAATAAGAGGTAAAGCAATTTACCACTTGACTACATGTCTGGTTGCTATGTCAGGCATGCAGTCAAGCGTACATTAAACTCATTATATACCAGAGACATGTATACATACAGAGCTTTGAATCAATCTACTTCATGACAGCATGCCTAGTTGCTATGTCAGGTAACCAGGCATGCAAGTCAGGCAGACATCAAACAAAAGGTACAAAGTCATTTCATTACAAGTATATATATATATATCTATAGCAGGAATATAAGATATGCTATTGTGCAGACCTACATAAAGTGAAAAGCATCGTTTAACAATGTTAAAACTGAGATGCATAGCCCTACGTATTATCAGTGTCTGTGACTGTGGTATGGTGTAATATTGAAGCCCAAAAAAAATTGCACTTCAAAATGATCATGAAGTGCCTCAAAAAAGTGAAAATCTTTGATTGACCAGTTTTACCATACTCATTTTTCCCAATAGACGTTTTATAAAAACCGTTGAGAAAACGGTATTTGAAGTTTCTATTACAATCATAAATATCTTGGTAATCAGACAGGCGATCTGCTTGTAAAAGTCATGAAGTTCCTGGCTGAACTAAAGGTTTATAATTATGATTGCAGCATGAGCTAAATCCAGGATTTTGTTTAGAGTCTGAGGCAGAGATACCCAATCCCTTTAAAGGGATCGTTTAACAATGTTAAATCTGATATACACGGCCCTACGTGTTATCAGTGTCTGTGATATGGTGTAATATTGAAGCCCTAAAAAAATTGCGCTTCAAAATGATCACGAAGTGCCTCAAAAAAGTAAAAATCTTTGAGTGACCGGTTTTACCATACTCGTTTTCCCCAATAGACTGTAGTGTTATGAAAACCGTCAGGCGAACGGTTTTCAAAATTTGTAATTCGAATCATAAATATCTTGATATTCAGACAGGCGATCGGCTTGTAAAAGTCATGGGGTTCCTGACTGACCTAAAGGTTTATAATTATCATTGCATCCTGAGCTAAATCCAGAATTTTGTTTCAGAATCTGAGACAAAGTTACCGGATCCCTTTAAGGAATCTATAGAGTTAGGAAAGACCTTGCCCCTCAAACAGTCATTCAGGGATTGAATAGTCCAGTCATGCAGGTATTTCATTTTCATTCATTGAAACTAGCAGGTTCTTTTTTAACCTGTTACAAAGACCAACCTTAAAGGCAAACAATCTAATATGTTTGTAAAGTTAGCCAAAGCAAACAGCTCTTTTTCCATGGCATTATACACCTAAGATCAGTCAAATAATTGGGTTATTGTCAGCGAGATTCTGCAGGGATTGAGCGGGAATTCCCCAGAGGAAAAAAGACTGAGTATTTATTAGTTTTCTTTGATATTTCAAGCAAAAACGAAACTAACTTTACAACATTCCAAAGTTAGTCTGTGAACCAGCTCTTGTTAAAGAGCACCCTACCCCTTTAAAAAAAAAAAAATGGTAATTTTATTTTAAACGTAGAGGTCATGATTGTATTGCATGCAGGCACATATATTCAGATAAGGCATTTGCAGTTTTTTCAATTCAACAAATAAAGAGGCAATACAGGAGAAAATAAATTTCTAACTATTTTAGAAGATTCCCCTTTCCTTAATTTCTTCATTTTTCATTTCCCCTATCAAAATAGAGGAAAGCATTAAACTTAAACTGTTGTCATGTTTAGAATATGGAGGCATTTGAAGAGCCATGCTTTCTGGGCAACATTTTTTATCTGATGTTCTTCCACATTTGCATAACAACAATGATAACGCTAACAAATTATTTTCACCTTTCCCAGAACTCAACTTTCTCTTTATATAATACCCTTCTCGTTCGAATCGGTTGATATAACAAATGGTTTGATGAAACTTTGAGATAGCCATCTTAAACCAGATCAGTACTTAATGATCTCTTTTGTGTTCCCCTGCAGGATCCAGACAGTGACGTCTTTGATCCTTCTTAATTGGCCAAAGAATGACGATTGTTTCGGGAGGCACGTGCTGTGAGTCTGCTGTGAGTCGAGGAATGTTCCAGGGATGAATGCTCTTTGGAAGTCGAAGGAATTAACTTTTGCAAGGTGAGTCGCGTGATTTAGTTGGTGAATAATCACGATAATTACATGGTGAAATCTTCCTTTCTGTCTCTTTCTTCTTGTTCCCCCTTTTCTTTCTATTTCTTTGCCTCTCTCTCTCTCTCTCTCTCTCTCTCTCTCTCTCCCCCTATAGCCCCTTCTTTCTCTTTCTTTATGTGTATCTGTATCTCTTTCTATATCTTTTTCTCTCTATGTCTCTTTTTCTCTCTATGTCTCTTTCTCTCTCTATGTCTCTTTTTCTCTCTATGTCTCTTTCTCTCTCTATGTCTCTTTTTCTCTCTATGCCTCTTTCTCTCTCTATGTCTCTTTTTCTCTCTATGTCTCTTTCTCTCTCTATGTCTCTTTTTCTCTCTATGTCTCTTTCTCTCTCTATGTCTCTTTCTCTCTCTATGTCTCTTTTTCTCTCTATGTCTCTTTCTCTCTCTATGTCTCTTTTTCTCTCTATGTCTCTTTCTCTCTCTATGTCTCTTTCTCTCTATGTCTCTTTCTCTCTCTATGTCTCTTTTTCTCTCTATGTCTCTTTTTCTCTCTCTGTCTCTTTCTCTTTCTCTCCTCTAATCCTTTTATTATAAACTCATTCTATTTTCATGTCCTGGCTTTAATCTTTCTCTTTAATTTTTTTAAAGCTGGAGATTTTACTTTCCTTTTCATTTTCTTCATTCATATTGATCCTTTTTTCCCAATTTCTTTTACTTCTCGTATTAAATATTGTGCGTGTTGGAATAAGATGGACATGGGTGTGTTGTCGTTTTTTGCATTGTGACTGAGGTAGTCCAATCTACCTTCCATGCTAACCATCCTGAGTTATGAAACTGCACAAAGAATAGATCCACTTTGCAAGAAGGTCTTGGACTAGTCTAGGACCACCATAAAGGAACTCCCCCTCCCCCGATCTTCATGCCCTCTATTATCCATCCTTAAAATAAGCTCCTTATTAACAACAATGCAAAGATTATCCTTACCAAAAATCACACAAAATAACTCTTCCAAGTCAACTTTTGACTCCGTCCTTCACTTCTTTAGTCCGGACATCGTTCACTTTTGTGAAAGGTACATCCCTTTTTTCCTCATTTGAGTGCATTAATAATAGGCTTAGCAGAGCAGCTGCAACGGTCCCTTGCTGCATACCTATATATGCACTATTGTGTGAGTTGTCAATTTGATTGTATTTGTGTAATGTTGCTTATTGGAGGCATTATCTGCTTTGTGGAGGAGCTTTAGCAGTATCCAGCTGCTAGCATTGAAACATTTTTACCCTAGACGCATTCCTTTATATATTAGCTGAGAGTCACAAGGGCATTAAAAAATATCATTTAGAGCAGGTTTAATATACCCTTCTGGCTCCATATCAGAGCTAGAGTATACATGTGTACATACTAATAATAATAGTGGGTTCTTGTATAGCGCTCATATCTATCAGACTTGACACTCCTGGCGCTCCCGATTATTACCCTGGCTTTAGCATGGCTGCCATTACGGCACTCTAGCATTTCAAGGAATTAATTCCTGCCACTAGGTACCCATTTACATCACCTGGGTCGAGTGTGGTAAATGTAGATTAATGTCTTGTCAAAGGACGTTAGTGCCGCGACGGGACTTGAACCGCGGACCTTGCGATCCACAGTCCGGTGATGTATATCCACTCGACCACAACATCTTTCTACTCCTGTCATTTCAGTTTCCAGCTGCCTTAGTAATATAGTTTACCCTAGATCGTGCACTCCTTTAGGTTTGCTGAGCATCAAAAGGGCATAGCACATATCATTTGATACAGCAATAAGGGATGTCGTCAGAAATATATATTTTGCTTTCATTTCAAAATGTCCAGTTGCTTTATTGGTGAATTGCCATTTGGTTTACAACCAGATCATATGTTACCCATTTGATTATTATTATTTATGATTTAATGATTATTAGAACATGTGGATATAGTCGACGAAATGGGCATTAGACAAAATGAGAATTAGACAAAATGAGAATTAGACCAACTGGAATTAGACCAACTGGAATTAGACTAAATGGAAATTAGACCAAATGAGGGCGTTAACGCATATCATTAATGCAGGTTTAATGCCTTTCTGGCTTTTATAGGGATGATCGATATCGGCTGCTGAGAGTCGGAAGGGCATTAACTGATGTAAACACGGTTCTAACACCTTCCTGGCTTTCAAAAGGATGATATTATTCATTGAGAATCATGAGGGCTTTAAAGTCATGTAAGACGGGTCTAATGTCTTTCTGACTTTCAAAGGGATGAAATCATTCGCTGAGAGCCAGAAGGGTGTTTTCTCATATCATTTAACCCAGGGTAAATGCCTCTTTAGAACTCAACACACAACATCATCTATTGAGAGGTAAAAAGGCATTAAAGCTTATCTGCCATAGTATAATAATAATAATAATAATAATAAATAATAATAAATAAATAAATAAATAAATAATAATAATAATAAATAAATAAATAAATAATAAATAATAATAATAATAATAATAAATAATAATAAATAAATAATGCAAGGTCAATGGACAGGTGGTTATCTCATCAACTCAGCTCTCAGTTAACATAAGAAAAAGAGGATCATGGGGGACCAATGGTCACCGATTAGGCATTGTTTGTTATATAGAGGGCGCAAGTAGCTACAAGTAGTGCAGTGGGCCTTTAAAGACTGGATAGAGGAAGAAGGGGAGTAGGAAAGAGGGAATATAAAGAGAAATGGAATGTGAAGAGGTAGAAAGGAGGAGAGAATTAATTGATTTAATCTATGATGGAGATGAAGGGAACAGAGAGAAATAGCAAATTGTGAATAGTTCCGATTCAATCTGTTATAAAGACACACACCTATAAAACAAATTACATGTTTCACTTGATGAGAACAACCCTGTATATGAAAGTGTGACATGAAATGTCCTTGAAATGTTTGCTAACACTTTGGTGATTTTAATAGTTCCATATTATCTTACTCCTGTTAACATAGAGGGATTCATATCACAAGAGCCCCTATCTATTATCTTTTTTTTACAAGTCAGATTTTAGTGTCCCCCTCCCCTTCCCCCATATTTGTCTGACATCTGTTGCAGCTCACATTCAGAATAAGACAACCTATGTCTCAATAGCATAAACAAATATAAATAGACATTCATCGTTCATTTGTTAATTATTTATGTAAAATTGTCTTTCGTACCAGTGACATTTGCCAATTTTAGAAAGGCTCAGTGAGGATTTGCATTATCCATTTATCTACTGAAGTTAGACATTATCTTTATCTGTATTTCCTCTCATCTTTTATTGTGTCTTCTTCCTCTCCCTCTCTGTATATATGGTTTACAACTGAATTTTCCATACCCTACCAATTTTTCTATTTCGTAGTATGTGAAAAATTTGTCTTGATTTACATAATTTCTTTAAAATGGTACATATCAAAGGGTACATCTGAGAAGTATTCAACTATGCCCTAATTCAATCAGCCCACCTTTCATTCTTGAGTTACTGTTTCAGTGAAACATGAAAAGTTATTTGCTTTCTTTTCAGATTGTTCAAAGATACCATAGTGATCTTGACCTACCTATAGAGTCATTTGCATGTAACCAATGCAGAGCACATTTTCAACGATGTTCGCTGACATTTTATCTCGCCAGACGATAATTTTGAGGCCAGAATTCCGGGTTTCGGAAGATGGCAGTGGTTTTCCAGGGTCGCTAATTCTATCCCTAAAGAAGTGAGTAAAGCTTAGATAAGATAATATGAGGTGTATGATGATGAATGGGAGAAAAATATTTTCTTTTTTTTTTTCTTTTTTTCGTTGTCACATTCAAGTATGAATGTGTGTAGGCCTACCGGTAGTAATTGATGTGCATTGTAATGAGTATGGTTACATTGAAAGTATGTCGTCAATTAATGCATTTTGAAGATGGCAATACATGAGTAACAAAAGATGGATTTTGTGTTCATGAAAACCAAGCGTAGTAATGACATTTGTCAGAGGTTAATTTAAGGTTGTTTAGGTTGAAAAATGTTGGTGTTGACGTTTGAAATCAGTGTCAGATAGATCCGAGTTTTGAAAGAAAAAGGCTGAGATACAGTCAAGTTTTTGAAAAAGTTCAAAGAGTCGAAATCGGAAAGACAAGATTGACACACACGATAACCCTCCTCTGGGGTAAATTGCAGTGAAAAAAAAGGGGGGGTATGGTATATGGTTTTTGGGGCTGTGTAAATGGGCCAACTTTCTCATTCTTTGTCAGACTTTTTGCAAGGGTCAACTAAACACAAAGCTAATTTTCTTAGTATTCCATGAATTTAGAGGCCTGCCGGACGATTACAAAAAAAAGGCAACAAAAAGAGAGTGTTTCATCCGATGAATATGGATGAGGGGAAATTGAACAAAAAGATGAACAGTTGAGGAGAGATATGAAAGAAGAACAAAACAAACAAAATGATGAAAAGAGAGATGGGAAAGAAGAGTAAAACACATAGTTAAGAAACAAAACAAAATAGAATAAAACGAAACAGAGCCCTTTTGAAGTCACTTCACCTGTCAAAAAAACTTGAGGATTAAAACATGCCATAATTCATTCTCCTTTCCTGTCATGTCCGGTGAAGCAACCAAAGAAGCAGAAAAGTGGAAAACCTAGTAAAAAGAAACAGAATAACAGCCTTGTGCTTGCAATGCGTGCCCATCTCTGCCAACGATCTAAAGGAATTCGCCAGGGCATCTGCTCATCGTCGGGGAATGAATAAAGCTTTAGCAAATATATCTTTTAATGAGACTCGTATATTCCATCTCGCATGGCAGACGTTGTCGTCATCATTCTTTTGATCCTTTTGTTTTGTCGGGGCGTACACAAGCCAAAAGACGCAGACAATCGTCACGATGAATCGTCACTTTGTTGTGGAAGCGAAGCGCGTGCCCATCCCTGGTGATCCGTGAGGCTCGGGTCTAAAGGAATTTGCCAGGCTTCAGCCAGAGGATGAAAGGCCACTGCAAAATCCCCTTTTGTGTCTGGTGTATTTTATCATGATTATGGAGCAAAGAAATGCAGGAGGAGGGGTGTGTGGGGGAGGGGGGTAAATACCCCTCTTTAAGAGATTAACCAAACTTTAATCCCTCTCATCACAGTTAGTTATCCGTCTTGTTTTAAGCCTTTAATGCTAATCCTCTTCTGTCAACCATTGTTGATCAAGTCTTGCACATTTAAGATGCATTTGTAGAAATGTAATCCTTTGCTGTCAAAAGGGGAGGGGTCATTAGTGAACAGGGATAACAAGAGGTTAGAGAGGGCAGGAAGGAGGGGAGATCGAGGGGGGGGGGGGTATAATCCACCCATTATAGCCAAGTTAGAGGGCATAAACATAAATAGCATTACAGAACTGACATTTGTATTTTGTGTCACTTGCTTTAAAGCTGTCAGGAAGGTAGGGTTTTATCATTATGGTGTTTTGTTTTACAGCTCTATAGTTGTTGATGACTCCTGGAAGATAAAGATTAGAAATTCACCTGCTCTTTCAAATTGAAAGAACAAAAATCAAAATAAGAGCTGGCAAAAATTAAACAAAAACAGGCATATTACACACAAGGCAGATTGCATAATCACAAACAACTTGAAATGTGCAAGAAATCACCTATTTGTCAAGGCAGTTCTTTGAAGCCCACCGCTCACTATACAATCTGACTACGATCCAGTTTTAGAAGAGTTTGCTATAATATTATATGAACATTTAAACTGGCAAAATCTAAACTACTGAGGATCTGAATAGTCATATGATTAGTAATAGCAAAAATTCAAGAATTTTCAAGCTTCTTTGGAGAATAAAAAGCTAAATCGGCTCAGAATCGTGGAGACGTCACACCAGTAGTGTGATTGTCTACGATTCAGGACTTGGAAAGTTGATTGCACTAAAGTTCCAGTCGTTAGTATTCTTATCAGTATTTAGAACCTAAATCACAAAAACGAAGTTTGTCTAGATTTTCATATCTAATATATTTGCCATTTCTTTGAAAATTGGAGTGCAGCTAGGAGGATCGTATAGTGTGCCGTGGACTTCATATTTATCCAAATAACCAGGCAGAATAACAAACAGCTTCTAAATGACAGAGCACTCATCCTAGCTTGTACTTTCCATGTACAAGTTGATTGTTTATCTGTCATTAGAAAAGAGTTCTATGACAAATCCAGATATATATTACCTTTGTGACAAGTTTAGTGTGATTATCTGTCACTGCCAGAAATTTGAATTTGGCATTTTCATCAAACATAATATGAAAATGAACATATGAAGTCAGGAAAAGAAGTGATTGAGAAAAAAAGTCGTAAAAACTGAACTAACTCATATACTTTATAAATGTAGAATTACCCTATCACCTACTAAATTATCTTTTTCCAATAGACTTTGTACAGGGGCAACCTGTTCCTTGTAGGCAATGGGTTAAAGTATATCCATCTGCCTTTTAGCAGATGATGTGTAGAATGTAGTTCTGAAAAGAACTGTTCGTATACCTTGATCGGTTATTCCTTATTTGTTTGGTATCTTCATTTCCTCCTCCTCCTCCTTGTCATCATCATCCTCATCATCATCCTTATCATCATCCTTTTCCTCCTCCTTCCTGTCTCTAATCTTTCCTAGGACAAAACTCTTTAATAGCAGATGATGTGGAGAATTTAGTTCTAAAAAGAACTGTTTGTATACCTTGATATGTTACTGTGATTTGTTTTGTATTTTCATTGCTTCCTCCTCCTTCTCCTCCTCATCCTCCTTCTTCCTCATCCTTGTCATCAAAGTTAATATACATCCTTTTGCCTCGTAGCAGATGATGCGGAGAATTTAGTTCTGAAAAGAACTGTTTGTATACCTTGATGGGTACTGTGATTTTGTTTTGTGTTTTCATTTCCTCCTCCTCCTCCTCCTTTTTCTCCTCCTCCTTCTTTTTCTCCTCCTCCTTTTCCTCATCCTTGTCATCAGAGTTAATGATGATCCTTCTGCCTCGTAGCAGATGATGTGGAGAATGTAGTTCTGAAAAGAACTGTTTGTATACCTTGATCGGTTATTCCGAATTTGTTTGGTATCTTCATTTCCTCCTCCTCCTTGTCATCATTCCTTGGACCAAACTGCGAGACTATTGTGGGTCTAGTCTAGTACGAAAGTTCCATTTTGAGCAAACTTCCACTTGTAGTGCGTTGCCAAGAGCGACCATGCTGACTATTGCTTGACGGTTCAACCTTGTATTACTATCTTTTGGTTTTTATTTCAACTAGTAAATTGATTCAAGATGACTCAAAATTTGAAATGAAAACCTACAGAACAATCAAAGTAACATTTGTGATACTTTGAAGAGAAAAAAATTACATTGATGATTCTTATCTTAAAAGGTCTAAAATAGCTGATGTAGAGCCACTTTCCTACAGCGTCCTTCTTGCGCACAACCAGTTGTCATTGTCACGCGAAAGTAAACGGACTGAAGATATCGTCTCGTTTCCTTTGTAGCGATCAGAAAGTAAACCTGAAGCGGAGCTCCTGTTTGTATGCACAGATGCCTCGAAATGACTTCACTTGTGACTGAACGCGAAAGTCACAACAAATAGAATAAAAACTGCTAATGTCCTTCCCCCAGATGGTCCTTTGGAATTTATCCAGGGCATCTGCTGGTCCATCACAATGCTGCCAGGGGTACAAACTTGCCCCCCCCCCCTCCTCCACACTTTACTATCATGTATACACATATCAAAATCTTACTCTAAACCATCCAGCTTAGGAGCATCTGCCAACTTTACATAAGATGAAATTAAGGAAAGAGATAGAGAGAGAGAGAGAGAGAGAGAGAGAGAGAGAGAGAGAGAGAAAGGGGATTGCAGACAGATCAGAACATAATAGTCCCCTGGACAAACAGAATATATCTCTCAAAAGAATGGAAAAATCCCTATTGTCCTAATTTATCTTGCTGGCACGCGCCTCCGCTCGTACCACCAGTATCATTATGCAAATACTTTACCATCGGGGGACAAAAAAAGGCAGATGAGCGCGTGCGGGTGTTCATCGGAATTACGGCTGGGGAAATGGGGATGGACGTCACCTGCTATTTTCAACATAGCTCAAGAGTGCCATACTGATTGTGTAAAGCGCTTTTGTTGGGTGATTTGCAGAAAAGAGGTTGTGCAAAGTTTGTGTGGGGGACAGGAGACTTGAGACAGAGGGAAGAGGAAAGATAAAGCAGAAGTTAAAGGGGAATTGTTTAAAAGTAGTACCTCATTTCAAAAGTTTATATTCAGATTTTATTCATAAGAGTTATGTTCATAACCAATGATACAGATTATTTAGGAGCACCAAACACACAAAGTACCATAGTACTTACAAAATAGTAGAATGTTAAGAGAAACCTTACGCTTATAAATAGGTAAATCATATTTTATTACTGAGGGAAGAAGTATGTTTTAAGGAATCTTTTGAAAGTTGCAAGACGGGTAATTCTCTGATGGAAATTGTTCCAGGTTTTTAAAGCAGCCACTTTAAAATGTTTTTCAATAGATGAGAGTCTGGATTTGGGAATAATTCGTTTTTACTAGAGAGAGAGAGAGAGGGTAGGAGAGGGGAAGGGAAGGGGAGGGAGAGAATGACAGAGAGGACAGACAGACAGACATACACAGACAGACAAATAGGGAGTAAAATAAAAAGGTGAAGAGAAAATAAATAGACAGAGAGATATGAGAAGAATAAGTAGGAAAAAGTTAGGATGTAATAGAGAGAGAGAGAGAGAGAGAGAGAGAGAGAGAGAGAATATACAAATGGACAAAGGAAAGGGGAGGATGACTGATATTTACCGAACATACACAAATGAAATATGGAAAAAAGGAAATGTATGAAAGATTTCTTTATGTGAGTGGCCCTTGACCGACACCAAAAAAAACCCAACGTCAAATTTGCTTCTCTGAAACACTGTGGTTACTTGGTCATGTTGAAAGGGCAACAAAAGTTTACAAAATTTCTTTTTCGTATTTGGATACACTTTTGCAGACAAGATGTTCAATAAACATAAATGTGTGACATCATGAAAAGAAAAGTTACCAAATTGATCTTTTTTAAATAGTCGTTTGCAGACATGAAAATAAACATCAAATTTGCTTAACTAAAATTATTTCTTGACATGATCACAGCTATAACAAAAAGACCATCAAAGTTTTGTTGAAAGCTCTTGTTCTGGGCGACATCGTAGCAGACGAGGCAAGACATGAGCAAATTTGTTTCTCTGAAACTATTTCTCTATGTTGACAATTCCAAAACAAAGTGTTGGAATGCGTCCAGGGGTAGTGGATGAAGCCAAATAATGGTTGTAATCTCCTTTTATCCCTTTTCTTCACCCTTCATATATTCCATCATCCTCGCCTATTGTCTAGGGCCCCATCTGCTTCTGAGTAAAGGGCAGATTCCGATTCCCCCATCCCCAATTATAATCAGTTTTACAACAAAGTGATGAGGTTGGGAACACAAAGCGGGGGGCAGACTCCCATTATCTATCGGCACGCGTCCGCTGATACCAGTGGCTATTTACCGGGGCAACGCCCACTTAACACGTTTATTAAGTGGGCCAAGAGCATGAGGGGGAGGTTTATCTTGGTTATCTGCGCTCTATTTCGAAGTAAAGTCCCCCGTCATTGACTTTGCCTGCCGACTGAATACAGCTGATACTTTTACCCCATCTCGGAAGTCCATATCTATCAAAGTAAACAAAACCCAAATGACTATTACCTCCATTATTCTTCGATGCCTCGCATTTGCAGCTGAAACAAATGTTTTTGTTTAGGAGTTCGGAAAAGTTCAAATGAGCGAGAAGAGTGGAAAGAAACGCTTTCATGCCGTTGTTTTGTGTTGATTTGGCGCGGAATCTTTGCAGCTGAAAGTGTTTGGTCTGTTAATCTCCCAATTAGATAGTACAAGCATCTATAGACTTTATTTTAATAGGAAAACTAGATGGAGTCTACAGAAAACAAAAGCTTTGAGCATCTGTTTAAATTTTGTCTGTTCGGTGTGCAAAGGGGATAACTCTGTGATGAAGCATAAGAATTAAAGCCTTGCTCTCCGAACAGATGATTCATTATTTAAAGCAAATCAATGATTGCAATTAGGCAAGATATTTAAAGGATGACATGAAGCTGACCTTTAAACTAAAGCTTTGGTCACAAATGCCATTATGAACTGCTACGAATGCCATACGAACGATTTTCAGACAATAGATATTCGGGAAGACAATGGAAAAAGAGGTAGATTTGTACGAAATTATCGTTTATACGAACCTTTGTGACCGCAGCATAAATGACAAACATTTTGTCTTTTGAGGGCCATAAGGGCATCAAGTCGTATGCTACAACGCAGAGCTGTAGTGCTTAGAGTCGGCTTACAGTAAAAGAATACTCTGAATTAAAATGCAGTCTTCTGCTCTGAAAATATGAAAAATATTTCTTTAAAAGAACTTGGATAATAATAATAATAATAATAACTATTCCTTGTATGGCGCTTTTTCAGGAGGGCCCTATCAAAGCGCCTTACAGATATATATACTATTACCCTGGTCATCGGATTCAAGGCTTACCCGCACACAATGTATGCACATTCTCCACTCCCTGGGGAGCATTCCAGCCAGGCGTCATTTTTACAAGCGCACACTTTGCTAATCTAAGCACATTAGCTTTCGCATCCTACCGGGTACCCATTTAACACCTGGGTGGAGAGTGGCAAATGTAGATCAATGTCTTGCCAAAGGACACTAGTGCCGCGGTGGGACTTGAATTGCGGACCTTGTGATCCACCGTCCGGTGACATATCCACTCGTCCACGACACCTCTATGGGTCCTATCTTTGAAGAAAAAAATCAGAAGAGCTTGATTTTGTTTAGATCAATCATTTTTTTAATTATTTGAAGCCCTGATCTTTATTTACTGGGTGTGAGCCAAAATTTCTTTACAAATTGAAATAGCTCCCAGAAAGCTTCACATTCTCAACTATTCAAGCAGCTATGTTTACATTTTGAATGAACTTTGTGAGAATAAAGATAAATAGCAGGCCTTTGAACATAATGTTCTTGCTTCATAATCTCAGATCGCTGTTCACAAATCTTACCGAATAGAGGGAACAAAAATAGCCCTTTGTTTGATAAAGTTTGATGAATTTAAGTTAAAGGTAAAGACCAGTATTGGAAACGCCCCAATTTCAAAAAATGAAATGGAAGCTCTTATTACCAATCATGTGAGAGAATATGTTTTGAATATTACATGATGATAAAAATTTTGACGGGAAACCGCCTACTAATTGATATATTTGGTAAATTAGTGTATCTCTCGCCTGTTGAGAGATATGAAATGCATGTGTCGCGCACGTGTGTGTAGTCCCATATACATCTTTCTGTGTACAGTGCTTGTAACTTTATGAAGACTTGGCCAAATTTCTTATCATTTTGATGATTCCAGAACCTTGCAGTACATCTACGCTAGATGATCAACCTTTTCTGATCGATTTCACAACGTTTCTTTCACAATGCAATTGCATGACCATAACTGGTCTTTAGCTTTAATGTTACCCAACAACTGAACATACATATATCTTTTGTCTGATTTTCACAGACATGTGCCCTTTTATCTTACTTCTTTTTTTGTTTTTTACTGAAAAGATGCATTGTATTGTACTCAATGTTCAGTATTTGCATTAAGATTAATATAGAATGTCAAGTAAGAAAAACAATGTATTTCTGAGAAGAGGGTGAGAAGAGTAGGGACACTGTCAAGTTTATCTCTCAATTCTAAACTGTGAATTCAAGCAGCTGTAATACAACCACTCAAATTTTATCACCACCCCCTTCTCATCTATTTTGTTTCAGGGAAGGTAATGTTAATTCATATTACCAGTATGATATTTTTTAATATTTTTAAATTTCATCCATCATTTTGTTGGAACCAGGCCATATTAATGTTTGGATAAAGTTCTAGTGATGTGGGAAACTGAATGATGTATCTTTTAATATTTATTTTTGTATCAGATTAAACATACACACCTCTTGTTGGCTTTGAGGGTAATGAAGGGAAAGAGAGGGAGAGAGAGAGGGGGGAGGGAGAGAGAGAGAGAGGGAGAGAGAGAGAGAGAGAGAGAGGGAGAGGGGGGAGAGAGGAGGTATGGGGGAGGGGGAGAGAGAGAGAGAGAGAGAGAGGAGAGGGAGAGAGAGGGGAGGGAGAGAGAGAGAGAGAGCTAGGGGGTGGAATGGGATTGCGCTTGAGAGAGAAAGAGGAGAAGGGGTGTAGAGATAAAAGAAGAGCAGGAAAGTGAGTACATGAGACTCTGAGAGAGAGAGAGAGAGAGATAGAGAGCAAGAGAGGAGGTATGGGGGAGGGGGAGAGAGAGAAAGCTAGGGGGTGGGGGAAGGGGGAGAGAGAAAGCGAGGAGGGGGAGGGGTGGGGGAAGGGGAGAGAAAGAGCAAGGAGGGGGTGGGGGAAGGGGGAGAGAGCAAGGAGGGTTGGGGGAAGGGGGAGAGAGAGAGAGAGAGAGCTAGGAGGGGTGGGGGAAGGGGGAGAGAGAGAGCAAGGAGGGGGTGGGGGAAGGGGGAGAGAGAGAGAGAGCGAGGAGGGGATGGGGGAAGGGGGAGAGAGAGAGAGAGAGAGAGAGAGCTAGGAGGGGTGGGGGAAGGGGGAGAGAGAGAGAGAGCGAGGAGGGGATGGGGGAAGGGGGAGAGAGAGAGAGAGAGAGAGAGCTAGGAGGGGTGGGGGAAGGGGGAGAGAGAGAGAGAGAGAGAAACAGGGAGGTGTGAGATGGGACAGAGTGGAAGTTAAGTTCAAACTATTACTTTACACCCAAATAAAACAAATCAATACAGCTTGATTCCCTTTAATCAGTTACAAGCCACTAATCTACTAATCCCTTTCGCTAATCCTCTAATCCCTTACAGTAATCCATTCTAATCCACAGCCTTGATCTCACTGATCAATAATGTCCTCAATATAAAAATTCTGATCAGTTTATTACCTTCTCACCCACCTGTATTGAAACATGATTAGTTGGTCAGTAAAGCTCTTTGGGAAGCCACTCAGAACTGCCACTGAGGATTGGTCTAAGGACAGTATTTCATGGTCAAAAGGGTTTAAGATATCAACTAATCAATACTGCTGTGTGTAAACTATATGGAAGTGTTGCAAAACTTTCTCATTCTTTTCATTCAGATTAGGAGGATTACATGTTTTATGAGTAAAGAGGTTCTTGTAAGAGCATGAGAGAGAGGAAGAGAGAGTAGGAAGAAGAACTTGAAGGCTTTAGGATATTGATCAATAAATACAGCAGTGGGAAAACAGGTTTGGAAGTGTTGCCAAATCTTTGCTTTCTTTTGTTCAGATTAAAGAGATTACAAGTCTTTAATATGTAAGGAGATTCTTGAAGAATGTTGCAACTGGAACAACACTGGATTTTAAATTGTCAATCCGGTATTTCAAAGGGGAAGCTTGCTGTCAGGTATTCATTGATCAATAATTCAGTTGGTAAACCTGAAGTGAAATGCTGCTAGACCTACTTATTTCTGTCATTCAGATTAAGAAGGATTAAATGTTTCCTTTTTTGAGAAGGAAGGTTCTTGTAAAACCTGAGGCTTTATAGTATCATGTAATCAATACATCAGTTTGAAAACATGTAGGAAAATGTTGCAAAACAATCTTGTTCTTTTGTAAAGATTAGAAAGATTACCTGTCTTTGGTCCAAAAGGAAATTCTTGAAGAATGTTGCAACTGGAACAACACAGGATTTTTAATTGTCAATCCAGTATTCCACCGGGGAAGCATGTCAGGTACTTATTAATCAATACTTCAGTTTGTACACTTGTACGGTTATGTCGCAAATCCTATTCATTATTTTCATTTAGATTATTAAGGGGGTACCTGTTGCTGTTGTTGGTGTGCAAAACAGTAAACAGATTGTTGTGAAAAAGCTCAGGATTCCAGGTTTCATTAGCCACTGGTGGAAGCCTATGGGATATTCCCTATGAATCTGTTGCTTAACCTTGTGTTGCAAAATGTCTTATTCTTTTCATTTAGATTAATTACATAATTAAAGGGGATGACATGGTCTTGGTATATGAAAACAAGATTATTCTGGACAGACTTAGAATTCCAATTTGCCAATTCTTTATAATGATGAAGGGCTTTGGGATATTCAATATTTCAGTGGGCGATCTTGTTGGAAAGTGTCGCAAAACTTTCTTTTTATTTTCACTCGGTAGAGAGAGATAATGTGTCTGTGTAAAAAAAATTATAATGCAGAGAGGAAAAACAAAATCGAGAAGCATATGACAAAGTGGCAAAATATCAATAGGTTTTTTTGTGTTTTGTAATATGTAATATAACTCTACGGGTCATAGTTTTTTTTAAAGAAATACGGGTTTTCATTTTTATGATGTGTCTTGTGACGTATTATGTTCTCATTTTCTGTCATAAACTGATTTTATGTCAGATTATATATTGTGTTAAAGCATATGACAAAGTGGCAAAATATCAATAGGTTTTTTTGTGTTTTGTAATATGTAATATAACTCTACGGGTCATAGTTTTTTTTAAAGAAATACGGGTTTTCATTTTTATGATGTGTCTTGTGACGTATTATGTTCTCATTTTCTGTCATAAACTGATTTTATGTCAGATTATATATTGTGTTAAAGCATATGACAAAGTGGCAAAATATCAATAGGTTTTTTTGTGTTTTGTAATATGTAATATAACTCTACGGGTCATAGTTTTTTTTAAAGAAATACGGGTTTTCATTTTTATGATGTGTCTTGTGACGTATTATGTTCTCATTTTCTGTCATAAACTGATTTTATGTCAGATTATATATTGTGTTAAAATGAATTACGCAGTCTTTTTCAAGTTAGAAATTATCCATATATACAACAGCATAAGTGTTTATTTTCTTCCAGGGGGGGGGGCAAACACATTTTACAGAACACCTTCTTAATCCCAATCCTAACCAATTTAGGTGTCTTAGAGCTCGAGCCTAAGACCTCATCAAGTTCATATAATGAGGAAACTGGGGATAAAGATGACAAAAGGGAGTTTAACATCTTATAGAAGATTACCAGACCTCAAAAAACTGGAACAAAAGCTTGTTAGCAAACTTGTGAAGACTTTGGGGGTACAGGTAAATTGTGTGAAATTCATGATCACCTACACATGTCTTCTTGTAATTCCTTTGAATAAAGCAAGTGAACAGTAATCTGCTCATTTCAAAAGGAATTGTAGTCTATTGACCTTCACCAGAAATTAATCTTCTTTAGACCTGTTTTTATCAGCTTGAGTTTGCCAAGTAACCCTCTATTTTCAGACTGGATATTATCCCAAAGCTCGACTTTGCGTCCTCACCAGACCGATACGCTCATCAAAAATTAGCTCGGACCGCCTCTAAATAGCGGGATATTTTGGAAAGAAGACCAAGATTCCTTGGGATATTTTCTCAACCAAATATCCCGCTAATTGCAACGGAGGGCTGATGAAGACGCAAATTAGCTTGATAATTTGTGATCGGGATAGTTGAAATAGCGGGTTATTTGGAAAACTTGAGCTGATGGGCCATTCCATGAGAAGAAGGACATGACATCAAAAAAAGAAATGTACCTCTTATGTTAATTTTTTGATTTATCACTAACCTTATGCCATGGATGTTCATAAAACATTAGGGCCTTTCAAATTCAATACAATTTATTCTTCATTTTTGTTGATTTCCTAAGATCTCAAACCATCATCAAAAACGTACATGTGGGACTGTAGATGAAAAAAAAACAATTTATTGCAGATTACACAGGATTCTTGTAATATTTTTTCCTGAAAATTTCGCTAAATTGAAAAAGATGAATATATTTCCATATTCTAAGCCTTTTCTAAGGGGTCCAGGGATATTTAATCTATTACATAGGGGTGAAAATGGCCTCCGGACAAAATGTAACGCGAGTTACCGTAACGTGAGTTACCGACATATTTGCTTCCTGCATTTTACTAGTCCATTGTTTCTTATCTTTAATATTGTGATCTTATACTAGTAAGTCTCAACCTACTATCAACGTAGGAAAGATTTTGTTAAGATTGTCTAGTATGAGGAGACTTTGCCAAAAGAGGGTCTCATAGAATTGACCATGTCCTTTTTTTGTAACGCGAGTTACCAAAATTCAATAATCCAAGAATCTAAAAATGTTTGTTCTTCAATTTTCTTTTTTGTTTCATTCAGTTGTTCTATATCTACCCTGTCCATGTTTGAAAAAAGTATCTTGCAGATCCTAGCAGTTCTAAAGATATAGGCACATTATCGTGTCAATGTACCCATTAAGTGTAACGCGAGTTACCATGGAATGGCCCTGATGAAGACGGGCCTTCTGTAACTCTTTCTATGGCACTCAACTAATCCCCCTGTGCCATCTTGTATTTATCAAGTATCATGGAATAAGTATACCAAAGGCTTTAAGATTATCTATCTGTTTCCATGCAGTGCAAGATTAATCTACAAGGTGGTCAAAGGATTGTCATGGAACGGGTAATTTTGCAAAGCAAGTGTGTTGGGCAAAGCATTCTTTCCCTCATTTGGTGCCTAACAGTACTGTTTTGTGCCAAAATGCACATGTAGCAAACCAGCCACTGTGCAGAGAGGCGAAGAAGGCAACTTAAGTATTAATGTAGTTGTTATCAGCAAACTTGTGAAGTGCTTATCTCCTGACTTCCTAATTGTCTCTAGTAATTACATATTACACTCTGTTTGATTATTAACCGTGTATGTGGATTAGTGTATGGGTTTAACTTATCCCATGGTTTATTTATCATATCAATATATTAATTACAACATTTGGTGTAACGTTATGTGACATGAGATGATAACAGTGAGTTCATAAAACTTCTTATCAATGACAAGTTACAATGATAATAGAGAGGTGAAGTGTGACGTCATCAAAAATCTATTTTTGGAATTTCCTAACGGTTAGGAGCCAGAGCATATAACACTGAGTTCCTTTAGGGAATATATTTATTCAGATGGTCATATCTCAGCCAATTCTTAACATATTAAATTGGTTTTCGACATTTGGACATTATTTTTGATGCTCTTTCGGAAAATGAAGAAAAAATTGAGAAATTCTAAAAATAGATTTTTATGACGTCACAGCTTCGGTATCTCAGCCAGTACTTAACATAGTCAATTGGTTTCCGACATTCTGACATTATTTTTGATGCTCTTTCGGAAAATGAAGAAAAAATTGAGAAATTCTAAAAATAGATTTTTTATGATGTCACAGCTTCAGTACTCTAATATAAGCTATACTGAAATCCTTGCATTTGATTGGCTGAGAGCAAAAGGGTTGTAGAACTTTTGCATTTATTACTGTTAAAGCTTATCTGCCATAGTTTACGGGAGGGATTAGACCGCCTTACAAGGTCACTGGACAGGTGGTTATCTCATCAACTCAGCTCTCAGTTAACATAAGAAAAAGAGGATCATGGGGGACCAATGGTCACCGATTAGGCATTGTTAGTTATATAGAGGGCGCAAGTAGCTACAAGTAGTGCAGTGGGCCTTTAAGAAGTGTTATGAAACAGGGCCTAGGTCGAATCTAAGAAACATGCTCAAGTGTTAATTGCTCCACTTTCTTTTGCTAAAGCATTGACCAAATTCTGAACTTTGACCCTGGACCAAACACTATACATAATAATTATAATAGTAATAGCAATAGTTGGTTCTTAATTGTATAGCACTCATAGTTGTCAAACTTGACACTGCCGGCACTCCCTAATTGCCCTAACTCCAACTCTGAACATAACCCAAAACCCAATGCTACCCTTACCCGACTTGATGCCTTTGAGTTTAATGAAACAGAGCCAGCAGAAATCGACACCGGAGCAAACGCGGGCTCATATTTCTGGTCGTTGTGGGATTGCATTATGAAAGAAATTTTAGGCAACATTAATGTGGTATCCCCATCAGTGTCAACCAGTATTTTGTAATTACCCCATCCATGATGATGACAAAATTATTCATTTTTTTAATGGGAAAACCAGAAGTCGTTGTGAGGTTCATGAATGGTTCACATTGTGAATTCAAGTTTCATGCCATGAAAAGAGAAAAAAAATAAATCACAATTAACAATTTTAGGCAATGTAGGTGGTATCCCCATCAATGGCATCCAGTATGTTGTAATTACCCTATCCAAATTATTGACTGTTTTATCAATGTACATGTATATGATGACAAAGTCATTCATTTTTGTAATGAGAAAACCAGATGTTTTTGTGAAGTTTATGAGTAATTCACATTATAAATTAAAGTTTCATGCCATGAAGAAAGAACAATTTGAAATACAATCAATTGTCATAACACTGCAACATTTGCAGACTGCAGAAGGTATATGTTGTGAAATGCTCCCCAGGGAGTGGAGATTGTGCACACAGTGTGTGCCTTCAAGTATTGAATCCAATGGCCAGGGTAATAGTATACATCTGTGAAGCGCTTAGAGACACCATAGATGTATTACCCGTTAAGCGCTATATAAAAGAGGAATATTATTAAATGGCATTGATCATGTATTGCCATACAGCTGTGTGTTATTTGATCATCCATATATTGTACCTATATTGTGTTCATAGTAGTCTTGTGTTTGTTAATTTGCTTTTATCTGACTGCTAAGAAAGCATATATATGTTTTCAAGTAAGCAACAGGGGACCAAGGGCTTTACAGTAAGTCTTCTTGGGGAACTTGGTAATGAGGATTGATGCCTTACGAACAGGTACTAGTGCATTGACGTGGTTTCGAACCTGGGACCTTCCCGATTATGAGACCACTGCTCTACCACTGGGCCATTGCGCCCGTCTCTTCAACCTGTTATCAACTTTTTCTTGTTTCTATATCATGTTCACACTATGTCATGTGATGAAGTGTGCAGAAATGGATGAATAAACAACAACAACAAAAAACAATATTTAATTCAATTTCTGCTAAATGAGACTGCAGACTGGTTGCTTACTTACAAGCATACAACATGCTTCTTAGCAGTCAGGTAAAACAAATAAACTAACAAAGGTAATTTTGTCACCAATGTTTCTGGTTATACAATAAACTTTGGAGAAATGTATAGAAATTTAATTTTTTTTTACACCATTCAAAGAGTATGCAAAGATCATGACAGCCAAGCTTCAAGTTTGAGTGTGAGTTGGAAGACTTGTTTGAAAAGAAAACTGTGGAGGAATTCAGTAATAATCCCTACTTCAGGAAAACCAAGAAAGTGCTCTTCATACAACACCAAAGTACAGCAAATTAAGACCTACGGTGCAAACATTAAGCAGCTGTTTTTGAAGTATTTGATCAAGACTAAAGCAGCCTACTTAATGATGCTAATTGATGTTGCACTTGACTTGGTCTATTGCGAAAGCCCTTTATATTGTTTTACTCTTTGCCCCCAAATATAAACAGTGACCCCCTCCAACTTCTTTTCTAAACTTTGTTCAGTTGTTGAACTTGAGCATTGGATGAAGAGTGATAGTTGGCCCATTTACATAGCCAAAAGACCAATTTGAAAAATGACTGCCATTTACACTACTTCTGAAAAAATGCATTAAAAAAAACATTGGTGCTTGCTCACACCCAATTTTGGTGAGTAGTGCGCATGCGCGACTTGTCACTGATCTGCATGTGTTAGCACAGAAGCAAGGAAAGGCATTTGAGCAAAAGATGGAGTCATAGTAAAGTATCAAGAGCGGGCATTTACACTTTAAAAATCAATGACATTGTGGTTAAGTGTCAAATTAGAAGTCTAGGCTTGATGATAACCTGTTCAATACACTTTGATTTTTGGAATACCATAAAAGAAAGGGTTTTTACTGATATTGTCAACAGTACTGGTAACAATTAAAAAAAAACATCACAGTGCCATATGCCTTCAAAAATAATTTGTTTACTACTTTTAGGTATAAACTATTTTCTTTTCTTTTTTGATAATTACACAAATAGTATATGAATAAATAAATTAAAAAAATATTCACCCTGCGTCCTCTTGCTTGGTGGTTTAGGAAGAATGACCCAAGCATAAAGGCCACTGCAAAGAACCAAAGTCATACTTATGCTATAACAAATAGTTGAATATGAACAGAAAGTGAGTAAAAGTGCTACAGAATAATTTGCATATAGTGATAGACTATTGTTTGATTAAATGACTCTCAGACTGGCTGAGGCTTGAATCTACATTGTCCTAAGAAAAGAAGTCGGTTTATGGTTAAAGATCAAATATAACCAAGAATTTGTGGGGGGGGGGGGTAAACAGTGAATGTACCAAGCTTGGTATATATTAGATACTTGAACCACAGGTAGATAAGGGGGGAGAAGGAGGAGGAGAAGAAGAAGAAGAAGAACGACAAGATTGATCCAGCTTCGACTGCTTTTCATTTAAAATGATTTGTACAAACATAGTTTGATTGCATTAACAAACCATTATTGAAATAGGGAGAGAAGAGGGGGAGAGAGAGAAAGAGAGAGAGAGAAAGAGAGAGAGAGAGGAGAGGAAGGGGAGAGAGAGACAGACAGAGAGGGAGAGAGAGACACACAAATAGAGACAGAGAGAGAGAGAGAGAGATAGAAAGGGAGGGGGGTATAAGCATACATACTTTGAAAATAAAGTCACAGTGCGAAAGAGCATGCACATACATGAAATCAAGAGTTAACCAAGATAGCCCCCCCCCCCTCCACCCCACCCCCACCCTTCTCTCTGCTTTCCATCCTCACTCTACCTGCCACGCCCCCCTTGGTAACAAGGTAATACCATTTCCACTCCTACCAGCCCGGCCCCGCCCACCTCCTCCTACCCTCAGATCCACTGAAAGGCAAAGGGGTGTTTGCCCTTTTCAAGGATACCAGTGGTTTCTGTGGTGACCTGTCTCAAGAGCCCAGCTGCTCCAATGTAAAGTTCAAATGTTACCAAAATGTGTACCACTTCATGAGATGTGGGGGTCATTCACACCAAAAGAAAGTTGAACAGAATTTGTAAATAAAGGAGTGTCACATAAAGAAAAACATGCTGTTATATTGTATGAAGAATTCCTTGTAAAGAAACTTAGTTTGGGGAGGGTAGTTGACACCAGGAGTTAAGCATTTGCTTATGTCACAGCATTGCTTGAGGGTGCAAAATTACAGCTGGCCATTCTCATTAGGGTGTACCTACAATAATTAGCACTGCCCAGATATAATTTGGTTTTCGTTCAATACAATTTTTATTGGTTATATAGACCCTGAATCTTTACTGAGTTGTCATTTGAAAAGATGCTCAATCCCCTGTTTCAAAATTTGAATTTTAGATATTAAGACAAAGTGAATTTCTTTTGGCATAGGTTCATTGTTTTTTGTTAAGCTATACATTAATTTTGGATAGTCTGAATGAGGGGAAATAGCTCAATATGTATTTTCACGCCCTCCAAAGCATGAACAATAATTATAGAGGTAAATTGCCATTTGGTCCAAAACCAATTTCTTCTACCGGTATGTGTCATATTGCATATTATATAAAAGATCAAATTCGTCTATTTTCCAAGACGCCTATTCCGATCATTTTTCAATGTACTCTCTTGGTCCAATACCATTTAGGCCATATCTATTCGGTCTAATCACCAGTTGGTCTAATGCCTGTTTGGTCTAATATTCATTTGGTCTAATTGACAAAATGCTGGCAGGAGCCACTATAGATCTTTGTTACAGGAAATGAATGTTAAACCCAAGGAAATGAAATGATTAGTAGCCCAAATCATTAGACCGAATCATTAGACCAAATTATGAGACCGAACGGTAAGACTTTAGGAATAACAGACACTCTGGTAATCAGACCATATGGGTAAGAGATTCAGTGGTGTAGACAAACAAAGATTTAGATATATTTTGAGGAGTAGACAGACTTTGATAAAATGGAATTAATAAAAAGCTGGATGGCAGACAAATGGGCATTGAACCAACTTGCAATGAACCCACTCGTTGAAAGCTCACTTTGTGTTATACAATTTTTAAGAAAACATGTATAAATGCTTGTAAGTAAAGTAACCAGGGGACAGAGGCTATTAAGTCCTCTCCGAGGGACTTGGTAATGAGAATTAATGCCCTACCGAAGGGCACTAGCGCATTGACGTTTTTTTTAACCCAAGACCTACCCGTAACTAGACCTCTGCTCTACCACTGAGACATAGCCTCCTCTGGTGAGAGGTTTATCTGACATTTCCTCTAGCGATCTTTGCTCCAGAATTTATCTTGTCTTAAGTATAGGGTTAGGATTAGGGTTGCCATTAGGTTTTCGATTAGGGTTAGGTATGGTGTCTAGTCTAGGGTTGAAGTTAGGAATTTGGTTAGTGTAGGAAATTACATCGAAGCAGCGGTTCCAGCAGGTATTGTAAAACCGTTAAGAGCCAGGAGGGTATTAATGATAATAATCTGTTTTTGTATAGGGCGTAACACATTATGATGTAATTTCCCTATGCGCTTATTACCCTAGCTTTAACTTTGGCAGCCGTTATCAGCGCTAAGTGCATTTCAAAGAATAATCCTACCAGGTATCCTTTTACCTCTCCTGGGTGGAGTGTGGCAAATGTAGACCAATGTCTTGGCAAAGGACGTTTGTGTTGTGTATGAACTCAAAATACTTTAACAAAAGAGAGTCAACGCCTTTCTCGCTCTCAACAAGGGGGGGGGTCGAGGGGAGAGAGAGAATGAGAGAAATGGTGAGATTTAAAGAAAGAATGAATTATCATAAATTGAGGGGAAGGGGGATCTGGAATACCTTGGATGCCCTGAAGTTTCCCACAGAAGTTAACAGGCCCGTTGCCTAGTGCCAAGGGTATCACTGCAAAATCACTTTGAAAATCAAAACATTCTTTTTTCCAGTTCAGTCCTCTAGACGGAGATCGGTAATCACCCTTTGTTGATGGTCTCCTCACCGCAGACAAACTCATGAGCATGGCCATGTAGCCATGAAATTAGCAACAATTTCCTCTCTTTAATTCTATTTTATTGATGAAAAAAAATGTTACAAAGGGAGGTCCTTTTTCCGCAAGAGAAGGTGTGGTTCTAACCCGGTTCAGTAACTAAATATTTTTCATGGTAGTTTGTATTTCCTTTTAACATAGATGTATGGTTGTTTAGTTCATGAATAGGTATGGGACTTTCATGATCCTCTTTTCCTCTCATTGATGTTGATGTATTTGTATTGAATAGCTCAGGAGATTCTTGAGTTTGTTCAAGTCTCGCTGAACCGATAATACTGACTTTGGCTACAAATGATTAAAGGGTATGTCCACCCTGATATAAAGCTGTTCAAAAATAAAACAAGAAAATATAACAGATTATATACAGCCTTTTCAAACACAGCTAAAATTCTATAAAAAGGGCTGTAAACTAATCAGCTGTACATACGACATCATTCACACACAGAAATTTTGGTGCGATCGTTAATCGTTTCGTGATTAACTACTGCTTTTAAAATGCGCAGTAGTGCCATTGCGCATTAAAGGTCATGTCATATCAAACAAAGCCCACGCTCCATCCAGTTTGAACACGTTTAACCGTTCACACACAAAATGTCCAGCTCTCTAGATAAGAACTTCGTATCTGCAGCCTGCTTTGAGGGGGGTATGAATCACGACTACGTATCTATCCGAACATCGTATATACGATGTTCACACAGGATGAATTTTTTTTTAAAAGCTGTTTAAAACTGTTGAGTTAAACATGTTTAAACTAATCATATCTTGATAAGATGAATTGATAATCATGATGATGATGATGATGATCATGATGATGATCATGAGCGTGATCCTGACATCTGATTGAAAAAAGTGAGGGGATATTTAGATAGTATATAGGCTCAGCTACAACAATGCCTTTCCGTTATGAAGATATGATCATGAGTAAAAAGTACCCCAAAAAACACGAAATGGCGCCTGGATGACGTCATGAAGACTTGATGACCTTGAAAATGTCTTATGACAATGACCTATGACTGTGCCAAAATTGAACAAAATTGACTGAACTGATCTCGAGTTAAAAGTGGGAACAATAAATAAATAAAAATAAAGAATAATAAATAAATAATAATAATAAAGAAGAAAGAAAATTCTGACGAAAACAACAGGTGATCTGTTGTTGACAGACCACCTAATGAGTAGATATTGCAAATTATTTTCACCTTTAACAGACCTTGGCCTTCTTTTTAATGATTTTCAGAGTTCAACTGAAGTTCAGTCTAAAACTTCTCATAGGGAGCACACACTGGCAGTGCAAAATAAATATGTATATATATATATATAAAGTGAGATATTTATAGCTGGAGAAGAAAAAGAAAGAAAAAAAATAGAGAAGAGAACAAATAATTGGAATATTAAAACAAGTTGATTAGGAGATCGACAGATATATAGATAGATATATAGATGGATAAATAGATGGATTGATAGATAGATAGATTGAAAGATAGATAGATAGATAGATGAAGAGAAGAGGGGGAGGAGAGAGAGAGAATGAGAGAAATGGTCAGATTGAAAGAAAGAAATGATGAAAAGGGGAAAAAACATGAAGATAAAACTTGTCTATCTTCGCTTGCTCGCTTTTATTCAAGTAGTCTCTCTGAAAGTATTTCTATACGATTCTCAAATTTCTTGCTTCTCTGCAGTGAAACTCTTCATTACACAAGGACTTCTCAATGGTTCTACCATGTACACCAACAAATAGGCCTGTATGTTACGCATCAATAGTAAGTACTCTCTTTTAATGTAACCCCCCCCCCCCCCCTCCAAAAACAAAATGCTAGAAATTTGATTTAGAGCTGCATGACAATAATGTACAAAAGTAGATTTATTAAAGTGTTATGATAGGTAAATTGCGGTTAACACATACACACACACACACACACACACACATAGTTTGCAAGAATCTTTAGTCAATTGAAGGAGCTAGGCAGACTTAATCAGAAGAAAAAATGTATACTGATGAATGTTTCAGTACGGAACTGTTTTAGGAGTGATACTTTCATCTTTGTTGAATATTCATAAGTGGGCAGGGCTCGGCGTATGTAAATGACCACCTGTAGCTGCAGTGGACCCCGCCCATATTCGAGCACTCCATCCTCATGTGGGTTCATCAGGGACAAGCAGCTGCTTTGACGAAATGACAACAAGGCAATTTGAAGGGGGTGGGGGTGTCCCTTTGCGAAATATACCCTGCTGTCATGACATTTCTTTAGTGTCTCTCTCTCTCTCTCTCTCTCTCTCTCCCTCTCTCTCCCTCTCTCTCCCTCTCTCTCCCTCTCTCTCTTCTCCCACTCTTCCTCTTCATTTTAATGTGTCTATTCTTTCCCTTGCATCTGATGGAATGTGTTACTCAATAGGGGTGCAGCCACGCGCCCCTCGCCCATTAAGAGTTTAAAAACCTCTCGCCTCTTTTGTCCCCCAAATCCACACTCCATACTTCCACCAAAATTAAAATCCAACTCCGGCCATGAGATGGAAATAGAAATAATAGGCAAAAAAAGGAAAAAGAGAAAAAGATTGAATGCCTGCACACGCTTTGGTTTTTCCACTTGCCCTGGTCTATTGAAAGGGGTTTATTTCTCCATCTCTTGAGCCAGTGTTCTTCTTCCCTTGACTGAATGCTTCCATTGAAAAATCGGACTGAAGGAATTCAGGGTTGGACCAATCAGCTGGCAAAGACTTCTCAGCTGCTCCGTGCAGAGGCATGCCGAGCCGAGCCACGCGTGCAGCGTGTGCCGCTCCCCCAATCCAGTGCCCTGGATAAATTCTTTCACATTCATCCCGATCAAGAGAAAAGAAAGCGAGAGGCCCTGGCTTCTACTCAAAGAAAAAAAAAGGGGGAGAGAGAATAGAAAAGAAAATAAAGTTTTAAGTACTCTTCAGGGGGAAAAAAATGAAGAATTGGGAAGCGGAGGCGCAGAGGGAGGGCAAAAGAAATTGAATAAGCACACATGGATATTTAAACGGGGCGATCGGCAGCCTGCCTGTGTAAACTGTACCGTCAAGGAGAACCCCGTCTCGGTGTCCGAATGAAGGGCGGAAAGGAAACACAAAGCGCAGGTCAAAGGTCGGGCAGGTGTGGATTGGCCCCGACACAATAGGACTTCAGGGCAGGTGGTAGAAGGATCAGGAGAGAGAGAGAAAGAGAGAGAGAGAGAGAGAGAGGGAGAGAGAGTAAGGAAGGGTTGAGCTTTCTATTTTCTCTGTAAACTTAATCATCTCCTTTCTGGCTTGACTTTCAACTTGAAAGGAGGATGGAGGAAAAAAATTGGTGAAAAGAAAACCACTTCAACCACACATTCCAATAGAGAATAGTCTAGCTCCAGGACAGGTTTGTTGTTTATTTGCCTGGATAAATTTTCATTTAATTACTGTCTGGAGAGTTTAGACTATTCTTTCTCATTGAAGTCGCAGGAACAACATTTAACATTTAACATTAACACTCTGTGGAACATTTCATTAGAAGGATTGTACGTTTAACTGAAAAGAATGAAATTCACTTTGTATCAAGTTTTCTTACGGGAGACGATAAAACTCGCTTTGAATTGGAGCTAGGCTAATAATACAGGGGAAACAGTGCATGCAACAATAGCAAACAAAAGGACCAGCACTGGAATGAAATTAAGAAGGTACAAAGTGGAAAAGCAAAGAAGTAAATTAGTTATTGGAAAGGGGCACCGGGAATAAAGAAAGGGCAATTTCTCTTGGAGTTTGTGAAGTCTGAATTACTTTGCACTTTGGAATGTGTATAATTTCCTATTTCTTTGTGCTTTGTTAACTTTTCACTGTATACGTTGCTGATTTGATTTCTGAGAGAAAGTTGAAATTACTACTAAGACATTATTTTGTGAATCAGTATGTCATGCTTTTTATTTATCCACAGAATGTGATAATATATTTTTGAGATGGAAAGTAATGATAATGATTAAAGTGATCACCAATGTATTTGCCATTAATATATTTGCTTACAAATGACATGACTGTATTTCTTTGAGTGTCAATGATTGCACCCGGCCCCTCCCCCCCCCCCCCCCCCCAATCATGAGAATTGATCGCTGCCCCCCCCCCCCCCCCACCTCCTAAAGAAATGTAGAGGAGGGAGAGAGAGAGTGTGTGTGTGTTAGAAAGGGAAATAGAGAAGGGAAGAGAGAATGAGTGTTAGAAAGGGGGAGTGAGAGAGAGAGAGATTTTTTTTTGTGGGGGGATGGAGAGGCAAAGAAAAGAGATACAAAGAAAGAAAAAGTTTATGGTATAGAGAGAGGAGAGAGAGAAAGAGAGAGAGAGAACCAATGGAAATAAAAGAAATCCTATATCACATTATGAATTGTCACACTCTTCCCATCTGAAAGGATAAAGTGCCAGGCTCCAGAGGGCATTTTAAACTCCCACAAAAGCCACCTCCAACAATTTCCCCTTCTTTGAGGGGCCCCACATGTGCCCCTGCAACAAGGAAGAAAAAAAAAACGACCCTCCATCTTCTCTTGCTAAATTCCTTTTCTCTCTCCGAAAGAAAATCCTTTCTTTTGGGACAGGGTGCGCAAAAATAACCATCAAGTGATACCAATCTAGAGACATTTAAATGAAGCCCCAAAACGAGCATTTTGAAAGGAATTTGAACCTGGTTTTGATGTTCATGGAGATAAAAGAGTCTACGAAAGCTGGCCTTTTCTTATTCCCACTTCTCAAAAGAAGTTCATTTTAACAGCAGTACAGGGGTTTCCTTCTTTTATTCACAATTGTTCCGTGTTTCTTTAGAAGAGCAATCTGTATTTCATCACCCTCTGTATTCAGAAGGCATCTTTCCGTCGAAGAAAGACAAATCGTTCGGAAGCGCGTGCCTCAGTGTAGAGCGATCGTTTCTTCTTTGGAATAATGCAGGTCATTCTATTTCGCTCTTAATCCATACAATCGACAATGGCAATATTTTCCATTTTTGTATAATGGTTTTAATCATAAATGTCTTTATGCATTCCAAAGTGCAAGGGAAATGGTTGCCCTGATGCTAAGGTCAAACAGCTGTTATCAGTGCAGTCCTTTTGAAGGAATATATCCTACCATGTGGTTACTACACCGGGGTATAGAGTGGCAATTGTAGATGATATGCCTTGTCAGTAGAGGCATGAGGCAGATTTGAACCCTAAATCTCTTAATTGAGTAGGTGAATGGATCACTAAACCAATGCGCTCCTTGTCAAGAATTCACCTTCTCAAAAGAGGAAGGATGATATACTCCATAAGAACATATTTAGGAAGTTCTTTAAACATTCATTTAAAGAAATTTAATCACCATCTTCTGTCATTGTATCAGTTATCAGCACAGGCTTTATGTAGATGTTTAATATACACCATTTTGTTGTAGGAAAAGGGTTATCAATGCATATATATATATCTTGAGTCACTCAACTGAAATAGTTATGAGAAACAATGAAGAAATATAATATACTTGGTGGCAGTGGTTTGGTATTTCCTTTGAAATCACTCTTTTTGTTGATCTTAGAGTTATCAGTTTTACTGTATGAATATTATGATAACTGTATGAATATTATGATAATCATTCTCATTAAAATTCAACATTGACTTTTGGTGAGAGGGTAGGGTAGAGATTCAAAAGCATCTTGATGTATGGCAATGCCACAGGTTCTAAATCCCCCAATTTGGGTACTGTCTGCTACCCTATTGCACCCCTAGGATCAAGATTAAGGTCAGGAAAGAGGGGAGGAGGGGGGGGGGGGTTGGTTTGAAAACCACTTGATCACAAAGTCAAGAGAACTTCTGTTAACCCTATGACAATTCCGAACTTTGCCCCCTCGGAAGAGCTGCCGCAGCGTGTGCTGCACGTGGCTCCAGCCTTACATTATCAGCCCTGGCGTGTGCCACTTATCTACCGGTATTTATGCCCCGCCCACCTCTCCTCTCCTCTCTCTCTCTCTCTCCCTCTCTCTCTCTCTCCCTCTCTTTTACCCTCTATCTCTTTCCTTCTCTTCCGTCTCTATTTATCTCCTTTTACATCACAGCTCCTCAATTTGACTCTGGCGACAGAGTGTCGGCGATTAGATTTTGTTTAATTCTCTCTCTTTCTTATCGAGCTCCTCTGCACTTTAAAGTTGGCCACATCTTTATTGGTCATGTCAACCAAGTGTTTCCTTTTGTTAAGAAAAATGAAATAAAAACTCCTCTTAAACATAAGAAATATGATGGCTTGTCTTGTCTGCTGCTTTTATAGGTGTACTAATGTCATGCTTTTTTATTTGTTATTTTTATGAATAATACAATTTTATTACATTTTAAAAACATATAATCATGAAGAAATGAAAACTGAATTATGAAAATGCTATGAAGCGTGGTTCTTCTAAGCCAAGAAATTAAAGAAAGAGAAGTAAAAAAATGTCTTCTGGATACAGGTGGCACATGGCTTTATCCTAGTAATGTAACTCAAAAGTTTTAAACGAAAAGTAGTGGATATATATATATATATATATATGTACTACAAACTCACAATGGTGTTGTAAACTTTGTGATAAATGATATAAATTAATGCCCTTCTACCTGGGCCGGTATAGGTATAGAAAAAGGGCAAATTTATCAATGTATTATTTATAATGATTGAATAGTGAAGATGGTATCGATAATAAAATCATAATTTATCAATAAAATCTAGGGGATAATTCTCAAGTGCCCATGGCCATTTAGTAGCCATCAACCATCCTCTATTGCTTCAGTACCTTTACCTTGGCTTCCTTCAAATGCCATAACAGTTCAAGACATTTGCTATGTTAACCTGGGTGGAGGGCGGCAAATGTTGATCAATGTCTTGCCCAGGACGTACATCAGTGCTTGACTGGGGGTTTGAACCCGCAACCTGCGTATCAAAAGTGAAGTGAATCAACCACTGCCCCTCGGCACCCCACTGATGAAGAAGGATAGATGGATAGTCTAGGAATAGATGTATTCAGAGTGGATGAGATGGGTAGAGACAGACAGAGGAACATCAATCGTCCAAACCTATTTCTGTCAGTCTAGCCTGGTATTTTAATATAACGCCAAGGAGAATAAATTCAGAATTCATGACGAGCTGACAAAAAACTTTGTTGAGATCTGCTGACTATGTGACTTCAGCGCTTTTCTTTGTTGTCTCGATTTTTTTTTTTTTTGGTTGACAAACCGGAGAAGTTAGGTTAAAGACCAAGAAAGCCGAGAGAAGGAGAGTAAAAATTGGAGAAACATGCAAAGGTCTGGAAAAAACTTGCAAAGGTCTCAAGAGTTCACAAGATTTAGGACCAAGGCGCTGATATTTTTCCAATTTCCTCTGTGTCATAACAAATGATCAATCTTCTTTGGTGTTCTGCTTCTTCACCTCTTTCTCTCACTTCATTCTCTCACTGTCTCTCTCTCTCTGTCTCTCACTTTCTCTCTCTCTCTCTCTGTCTCTCACTTTCTCCCTTCCATCTCTCTTCCTTCTCTCTTCCTTCTCTCTCCCATCTCTCTCCATTCTCATTCCTTCCTTTTCCCTTCTCTCCTTTTCCCTTCTCTCCTTTTCCCTTCTCTCTTTCTTCTCTCTCCCTTCTTTTCCCCTTCATTCTTCCTTCTCTCTCCCATCTCTCTCCATTCTCATCCGATTCTCCCTTCTCCCTCCCTTCCTTTTTCCTTCTCTCCTTTTCCCTTCTCTCCTTTTCCCTTCTCTCCTTCTTCTCTCTCCCTTCTTTTCCCCTTCTCTCTCCCTTCTCTGTTCCATCTCTCTCCATTCTCCCTTCCCCCTCCCTTCCTTTTTCCTTCTCTCTTGTTTCTCTCCACATCTCCTCTTCATTCTCTCACCTTTCCTCTTGGACTTGAACACAGCATAATTATAACGCCCTTCTGACCCCCCCCCCCCCCCCCCCCAAAAAAAAAAAGAAAAAAAAAAAGAAGAAGCTCTATGTTGATTAGCAGAAAATAGATTCATCCCTCATCTCTTAGATCATAGTGAATATATATATATATATATATATATATATATATATATATATATTCTGTTTAGTGCTACAAGGATGTTAACTCTATGTTAATGTCTTACTGGCTCCAAACAGGCGATGTATTCTGTTTAGAGCCACGAGGAAGCTAACTCTGTGGTCACTTAAAGGGCCTCGGGTCATTTTGGCTCCAAATAGATGATATACATGTACATGTATATAATTCATCACCTTGCACTGAAATATTTGTAACCTTCAAATTCTTCTGTCCTTAACAATGCTGTTTTATCAACATTCTCTATGTATACATACCTTAACAATATACTTCCCCCAAACCTCACCTTTTATTAATGTGTATTCAGTTGCTCTAGATTGCTTCCTCTCCCTTTCTTCCATAAGCACACAACTTTTTTCATCAGTTTTTTAGGATTTCTTTTCTTCCCCTCTTCCAATTATGCATTGATAAAAACCGTAGAAGGTTGAATGGCTATCTTTCTTCTATGAGGTTAAATTCGTGTCTGGCACACGAATTTGAATAAATGTCAATACCCTCCCTTTAATTGGCAAACTTTTTGTTATCTTGTACAAGGGTAAAAAAAAATCTAAGTTTACCTAAAATTTGAATTGAATAGGTCGGCTACAATCTTCTCTCTCTCTCTCTCTCTCTCTCTCTCTCTCTCTCTCTCTCTCTCTATCTTTCTGTCTTCCAGATATCCCCCTGTCTTTATCCCTTGAATGTATTTGGATAATTGATAACCTAGTTTCCTTACATCCATTCTCCTTAAAACATGCATTTCCTATTTAGATGGCTCTTCCTCCGTGTTAAGGACTATATTTAATCATAAAGGATTATTTTTAAAAAGTATTTTCTAGTTTCCTTTTGAAATCATACACTTATCAACATGCCTGCTTATTAATGTATAACAAGATCTGTTTCTTTTACTGTCTGTTTCATAATTTCTTTGCTCTTTTTCACTTTTGTCATTGTACAACTTCTAACTCTTCCCAAGTTTGTATCTCTCTTTCTCTTCCCCTCTCTCTCTCTCTCTCTCTCTCACTTTATTCTTTCTATTATATCCTTCATCTTTATCCTAGTACTCTCCTCTCATCCTCTCCTCTCTCTCTCCCTCTTCCTTCTCTCTCTCTCTCTCTCTCTCTCTCTCTCTCTCTCTTCTCTCCTCTTTCTCCCCCTCTCTCCCTCTTTCTCTCTCCCTCTCTCTCCATCTCCAATCGGCCTTACTCTGGGGTGGGGTCAAGTGGCTCTCGAGCCCACTTGGCACGCGATGCTAACAAAGAGGCGCACGAGTGATGACCCGGTTGCACCCTTTGATTCTTGTCAGACGCTGAATCATGCAGGGTCGGCACAGACGATTCTTTAAAGACTTAATCAAGCATTCCTTCGGGCATCCAACTTCTTTTCAAGTTCATGGCCTGTTGATTCCTTTGACAAGCTCAGTCCGCTTTGACTAGATCAAGTCATTCTCTTTTAATGAGTGTCGCTCGGCTTTCAGGTTGGTCTCTGGAAGCGTGCATTTGCAGCACCCTCTGCGAATTCAATTATTCTTTGCATGCTAGTGAGCATTAGTTTTTCTATTAATGCCATCTCTTACTGTCGTCACCTGAATGACCTCTGTAGGAACTCCAGAAGACTCATTGAGGCAACCATACTAGTTAATTTCCTCTACTGTCCAAAGGACCTGTAGAGGACTTCTTGAAGGCACATTGTAAAATCCTCCCATGTGAGTTTTCCTATACATTCAAGTAAGAATGAATATATTCATCAAGGCCTTTTCTTACTGTCATCTTCAGATTGACCACTTGAGGAACTCCAGAAGACTCATTGTACTGATGAGGTTTACGTTGAGGCCTACATACTAGTCAGAGTTAATTTTCTTTAATGTCCAAAGGACCTGTAGAGGACTTCTCGAAGACACATTTTAAAATCCTCCCTTGTAAGTTTCCCTATACATAATTCAGGTAGGAATGGATATATTCATCAAGGCCTTTTCTTACTGTCATCGTCAGAATGACCACTCAGGGAACTCGAGAAGACACGTCATGAAAGCCCATCTCCTAAACTCCAACTTTATGCAGAATTGAGTTACAGCCTGGTATCATCCCTTGGCAAGACATTATTCTGAATTTGCCTCTCTCCACCCAGGTTTGAATGGGTACCTGATGTGCTTGAGCATTGCAGGTACCCATTTTAACAAGCATTCCTCTTAGCATCCAACTCCTTTTCAAAGTACAGTCCAACCTGCCTTAGTGACCACCTGTCTACAAAGACCCCATTTTTCTTTTCCTTGAAAATGGTTTCTCATTGAAACATATAATAAAGGAACCTGTCTACAAAGACCACTGTTTGTGTTTCCCTTGGGCGGTCGCTATAGACAGGTTTGACTGTATATGGCCTAGTTGTTGCATCCTTTGACTAGATCAAGGTCGGCTTTCAGGTTGATCTTTCAAAGAGGGCAGGCAGCTTCCTTTAAAATATTCAATTATTCTTTACATTCTAGTCAGAATCAATTTTTCTATAAAGCTCT
Source organism: Strongylocentrotus purpuratus (assembly GCF_000002235.5). Taxonomy (NCBI): domain Eukaryota; kingdom Metazoa; phylum Echinodermata; class Echinoidea; order Camarodonta; family Strongylocentrotidae; genus Strongylocentrotus; species Strongylocentrotus purpuratus. Next base: position 1,850,332 of record NW_022145558.1, read on the forward strand.
TTCCTGACTATTTTCATCCAAATGACCTCTGAAGGACTTCTGAAAGACACATTGTACCAGTATATTTTTCTTTTGTGCCTACATGATATTTGGAATGCATTTTTCTGACATGGCCTTTTTTACTGTCATCGCCCAAATGACCTCTGGAAGAACTCTTGAAGCCACACTGTAAAACCCTTCCTTGTGAGTTTTTCCTTTACATACAAGTCCCAATGAATATTCCTATCAAGGCCATTTCTGACTGTTATCGTTCAAAGTCCCTCTGGAGGATTTCTGGAAGATCTAGAATTCGGTCAGTGCAGGAAGGCGACCATTGAGCAATTTCGGTCTGCGCATGTGTCGTAGAACCAAAGCTCCTTTGGACCGAAGTTTAGACTTGTGAGACTTCTCACATTCCTGGACTGTTTGGTACAAGGTATACTAGACCAATGGTATGGACTATGGTGGACTCAATCTAGTCTCATAAAAAAGACACAGGTCTTATGAACTTTTAAGTCTAGAGGCAGTTTGGTCTAATTGGCTGCACCTATCATCTTCATTACTAGTAGCATAGCCACACAAATGGAGGGGGCACATGCCCATCAACCAAATGGCAAAAATAAAGAGAGAGAAAAGAGAGATCGACAATACTATATTTCAGATAAAGGATTACAGAAACTCTAAAATAAGAGTATTTAGATATCTGAATCCTGTCATGAAATTGATACTCAAAATGGGTCTAAATATCTAAGATAATCTTCTAAATTGTATGAAAATGGGCCCAGGTGATTGCAGTTATAATAAATAGCATTTGATAGCTTGGACATATTGGATCATACATATAAATCATAAATATCAAGGAAAATGATACTAATGATGGTGATTTATGTTGATTATTGGATGATACTGGGGAATGTGTGGCGCTCCTGATGATCTAATACCTTTGACCTACCCAATTATCATGAACAATTACGTGGGGGGGGGGGGGCATGGTGAGCTGTTAAGTTGTTGAATAGGATCAGTTCTTATGAATTTAGTTTCTTCTTTCTTTATCTTTTTATTTTTATTTTATTTTATGTGTTCATTTAAGTGAAGATAAATAATAACTGGCTATGGTATTCCTTTTCATATTTGGGTCATTATAGGCCACAAGTACTCAATAGTAACAAATCAAGAATAGACCCTGATTATATTCTTTTAAAAGCTGAAATAGAATTTGACCTGATCCCGATCAATCTTGTGTCAACCGCTGTAACCGACAAATACCAAAAAGACAAAGATTCAACCCAAAACTCCCCCCAAGTTCTCTTTTATCAATTTGGTTTATTTGTCTTTCTCTGCTCCATTTCTTTACAGAAAATGGAACTGTATCACACAATGAATCTGATTCCAGTACAACATTTGATGTTATCTCTTAGGTGTGTAAATGATTGGGTATTTGTTTTTAAGAGTATCTATTTCCATTTAAGTTTTTGTCATAGTCCCCTAGGTATTTAATACTCTATATAATATCCGTGAATAAATGAATGAAAAATTGATAGAGAAGCAAATATACATAAATAAGTAACTTGGGAGATAGATAGATAGATAGATAGATAAAGGAGAAACAAGTACATTATTCTGTGAAACTTCTGACATTTTGAGTTGTCTCCTACAGCGCTTCTTCAGGAAATCAATTTTAATCCAATGAAATGAAATTAGTTAGATAAATAGATAGATAAATAGATATAAAGTTTGGTTGATAATTAGATAGACAGATAGATAGGTAGTTAATGTATTCAAAAGTTTTTAAACTGAGGTTACTTCTCTTCAGTACTGTCAACATAGAAATGAAATGTACATAATGTCGTTCACAGTCAAGGGATATAATGTTCTAATTATATATTACAACAGTCATTAGTTTCATCTGTATCAGTTTGTATTAGAAATTAAGAATCCAAGCCTTACGAACATCTGACCCCAGTGACCTTTGACCCTTTCACCTGTTGAGGATCGGTTACCTTTTTTGCGTCTTTTGAAATGTATTTTGAAACGTCTTATGAAACATGAACTCTGCCTTTAAAGCACATTCCACAGGGGCAGGTGCAGTGGGCGGTTCAAAGATTTGGGAACCCTGCCAAGATATACAGAGACTATCCTAAAACCAGACAAAACGTCATAAAAGGATAAACCAAGCCCTTCTCTCTCTCTCTCTCTCTCTCTCTCTCTCTCATTCTTTCTCTCTCTCATTCTCTCTCTCTCATTCGTTTTATTAATCTCAATCTCTCTCTCTCTCTCTCTCTTCTCTCTTTCTCCAAAAGAAAAACTAGACCTCTTCTCTCTCTCTCTCTCTCCCTCTCTAGCTTTCTTTGTCTTAATCTCAATCTCTGTCTATTCTCTCTTTCTCAAAAAGAAAAACTACCCCTTCTCTCTCTCTCTCTCTCTCTCTCTCTCTCTCTCTTTCTCTCTCTCTCTCTCTCTCTCTTCTTTCTGTAGCTTTCTCCTTTCCTTCTCTTTCCCTCTCTTTCCTCTCTCTTTCATTCTCTCTATTTCATTCTCTCCGTCACTCTTCTCTTTCTCTCGTTCTCCTATTCCCTCACTCCCCCACCCTCTCTCTCTCTCTCTCTCTCGCCCCCCCCCCCTCCCTTTCTTTCTCCCTTTCTCCCTTTCCATCTTTCTCTTTTCTTTTCCTTATAACATCATCAGCCGAGTTCCTGGCTGGTCTGGTGGTATGTTTCATAGAGGCCCAGGTGAGGGTATCAAGAATATCCACAAGGTGGTTCCAGAAAGCCGAGCCGCTAGTCTAGTCTAGGAGACACTCCCAAGCATTTGTGCCAACTCCGGCAATGGTCCGGTGGTTTGTTTCAGAGGCCCAGAATATCCACAAGGTGGTTCCAGAAAACTGAACAGCTAGTCTAATCTAGGAGGCAGTGCCAGGCTTTTGTGCCAACTCTAGCAACCGATGCCATTTTCATACTCATGGCTGATATCATCTGTTTGGAGCCAGAAGGGTATTCCCCCTTTGTCTGTCCCCTCTGTTGTAACGTCCTTCTAGCTCCAAACAGGTGATATGAGAGTTGAGTGTAGACCTAGAAATCAGCACTCGCTTCAGACCTTAATCTTAACCCCTTGCCTCCTGGAACCGGGTGGTCACTGTACGAAGCCAATAGGAAGGAAATAATTCAGCAGTCAACAGGTTACATTGTTGGCTTTGAGGAACCAGGTGGATCCTGTACCAAGCATAAACGGGAATGAGACGATTCAGCAGTAAAAGAGTTAATTCTTTTGAAGTAAAATTTAACCAGTACTCCTTTTGATGCTTAGCTTTAAGGTGTGTAATCCATTAATATTTGTTTATCAGGAGTGCCATTTGTTAAGGTTTTTGCCACATTTCAGACCCTGTGACAGCTCTGTTTTAAGGGGTCTCATGTACAACACATATCGTATGTTCAGAGCCAGAAGGGTGTTACCAGTGTGTATATGTGAGATAAAATCCTTCTGGCTCCAAAGAAACAATGTAAGCATGCAATATCATCTCTTTTTAGGCTGCTAGAGTAAATCTCCTTGGAGCCACTGCTTTTTAATCACAGGGAATTTGTATTTCTGTTTTTCCTTCCATACTTCATGAAAGGCTAATGTGTAGGTGTAGTTCACAAAGGAACTTTTGAGGCACATGGCAGGGGCAATGGTTTATATTCCTTTGTGTCAATAGAAATGCCTATTATTATTATTATTATTATTATTATTATTAGCATATTTCATGTTTCTAATGCATCCATAGAGCTTGCAAGATAGCTTTTAGTAAAAGATTGCAATACTGTACTTTGAAGTCTTCTATTTTTTTAGACAATAATAGGCCTAGCTGCTGTGTAGTATAAATCTGTATTATATGTATAAAGAAACGGGTGGAGGAGTACATTAAAAAGCAAAACTTGTATGATAGCCCTTGTCTATAAAGATAGTTGCCATTACTCTAGAGGCGCGATGGCTCAGTGGTAGAGCAATGGCCCTGTAACCAGGGAGGTCCAGGGTTTGAAACCAAGTTGATGTGCTAGTGCCCTCAGTAAGGCATTAATCCTCATTACCAAGTCCTTCAGAGAGGACTTAAGACATCGGCTCCCTCGTTCCTTACTTGTAAGCATACATATGCTTTCTTAGCATTCAGGTAAAAAAAACAAATAATTAGTGCATGATAATCACTTTACTATGTGTTTTCAATGTTGATCACTATTCAAGAGCAGCAAACGAATGTTGTCTTTCTATATAGTTGGTCACTAATGCAAGTTTGACTGTATCAAATCAAAATAATTTTTGTAAATTGATAATATCATAAAACATTGATCCTTTTATATATATTTAATTCTTTATGAATATTAGTTATGTGAGAGGATAATCAATTAGTGATATATGATTTAAAGGGTTATCCATTCTTGATTGATCGATGAGGCATATCCCCAAAAATGAATTACTGATTACTTGAAGGGTTCATTTGCTATTAATCTGTTGATTGCTAGAATCTGTAGTCTCCATAGGCTTAATACTAGGACAACCTGGTTCCGGTATTGACCCATTTCAACAAGCATTCCTCTTAAAGCCCCACTGCACTACTTGTAGCTACTTGCGCCCTCTATATAACAAACAATGCCTAATCGGTGACCATTGGTCCCCCATGATCCTCTTCTTCTTATGTTAACTGAGAGCTGAGTTGATG